>NW_011494753.1:6799045-6820546 GCF_000754665.1 Bison bison bison
ATTTCCTTCTCCAATGCATGAAAGTGAAAAGTGAAAGTGAAGTCGCTCAGTCCTGTCCGACTCTTAGTGACCCCGTGGATTGCAGCCTAGCAGGCTCCTCCGTCCACGGGATTTTCCAAGCAAGAATACTGGAGTGGGGTGCCATTGCCTTCTCCGAGATGAAACCCTAGCAAAAGTCAATTATACATGCTTTAATTCATTTGTTCTACAATACCGAAAAAGCTAAAAAGACAACCTGAAATTAAGAATACATCGCCTACCTGACCAAATCTCAAAGTGGCACTAAATGGAATCCAGTATTTTCCTTTTATTATAATGGCATCAAACGTTATTGCAACAATTTAAAAGAATAAAGATCTAAGGATGTAAGTTGCCAAAATATTCAACTTCACTATCATGGTCTCTTATGGACACATTCATTTATCTAATTTTAATCTTGAACCAAAATAACAAAAATGTATCCTGAGCAACATGAACACATCTCTGTTGTTCTATTTCTTCTTTAATTTTTTAAAATGCTTTTCCTTTTATCAAAGTTACCCAATACACATAATTAACACAGTCAGTAGTTCAAAGAAAGTAATTTCCTACTGGTCTCCCCACTTCTTTCTCAAATCCAGAGGCAAAGATTTTAGCTCATTAGTTTATCTTTTTTCTTTTATACTAATATATTTTGTGTTGCTATTTCTACATTTTTCAATTTAGGATTGGCTCTTGACTTTTCATTGTGGGACATGAGGATTTAAGCTCTATTCCTGAACCTGGAACTACCACCACACTTTGACTCTCATGTTTTCCCCTATACTTCCAAATATAAAGAAAAAAAAGAGGTGCTATTATCTAGGAAGCAGGAATATGAGGTTTACTACATTACTTTCTGATGCTAAAATACTTCATAACTTAAAAAAATATTTTTTAGAGAGAGAACTAAATTACAGGACTGTGAAAATTCTGTTTTATAGCTTTGTGATTTTTCTGATACTGCAGATGTGCCTACTCTGCCAAATGCAAGAGAAGCCAAGTTGACAGAATAATTATTACTAAAACACAGTAACTTTGATCAGAGATAGATAGGCATTCCCTGCTCCTCTATGAATAACTACTTTGGAACTAAACCACTGGCCACAGAATTTCAGATAAAAAACCTAATTAGGTGTTGATTAAAATAAAAGCTTTCCCCAAATGCCCTCAGTTCTTAGGTGGTAGAAGCCAGTAGGCATGCCATGGGCCAGAATGGAGGCTACGGTAAAGACTCAGAAAAACGAAGGCAGAGCGACCTCAGGGGTGTCTCTTGCTGATCAGCAAAAGACAAATAAATGGCTCATGCTCCACCCATGTCCAAGAGGAAAGAAAAGATCAGCAATTCACTAGCTACCTTTTAGGATCCGTGGCCGTGAGTACACTAAGTAACCAGGTAAACTAGGAACTCATACTGGAAATCAGAAAAGAGAAGATACGATGTAGTAAGATCCCAACTTTTCTCCTAACATGGGGTTACATAAGCCATACTCTTACTCTGATATGCACAGATGCCATTTTAAGGAGACAAGCAAGAGGATGGGGACTGAGGATTGTTATAAAAGAGGCTGGGTACTAACTATGGAAACTATTTAAATTACTGGATCAAATTAAGATTTAAACAAATTGATTGTCTGCTTAAAATGTCTTCCTTGAATCAATGAAGACTGAATCAGCTATAGCTAGCTACGTATTCCCTGCACATATCAGGTATTAATGGGAGTGAATTTACTAACATAAGACTTCTAAAAGTTAGAAGAAATACACACATTAACAATCAGCTATTTGTATGTGTGAATTATATACATAAACAACTATAAAAAATTTCCCATTCTAGTAAAGAGAAAATGAAAGCAATGGAAACTATGTCCTATAAGAAACAGTAGATGCTTTTTACATTGTTTCTCAAACATAATTGTACTTATTGAGGTATAGGGGGAAAATGAAGGTCCTTTCTAAATGAGTTGTAGGTTTTTTAATTTGACTTGATTTGCTGTTGAAGGGCAGAAGATGTTTTCCTAAACATGATTATAAAAAGAGGTAATAGCAAGTACTTGTGCTTTGTAGAAACACAAGCATTTACTATTATTTCTCAGACTGCCATCAATTCTGGGAGACATCTACTTCATCTTCCACATCAATCATGGGCACACTGGAGCCAAAGAGACTGGCTTATATTCCACTAAATACAATGATATCTTTCTATTTTCACTACCTAAAATGTTCATTCAATCACCTATCTAGTATAGTTTACCAAGCAGAAATACTAATTTAGGAATAGTAAAATCACACTTGATTGTAAACATCCAATAAATGATAATTAAGATCCTTCATAAAAGTTCTTTTCATATTTTCCATTAATTAAATGAAAATAAACTATTATTGTCTCTATATGTGAATACATGAGTTGACAAACAAGTGTAATTTATATGCTTTTAAAGCCAAGGAGTCTCACAAATACTGAAATACAAAAATTAAAAAAAGTTTTAAAATCTTTTTAATTTCACTCTCTTTACAGAATTAAATGTACTTTATATAAGTCCTGTGAAAACCACTATCAGCTTCTTCAGAGAATGTGAAAACAGGACTACAAAAGAAATCAGAGTTTTATTAAAACTAATATTTTACTATTTCTCTAGTACTGTGTTAAAAAAATTAAATTTTAGAATATATTTAAACTAGTACCAGTTTCTTTGTCCTTTAGAAATCACGTTCTTTAAACATTCGGATTCTAAGATGATGAAAGAGAAAAAAATTGAACATATAGTAGCTTTTTTTGTGACGTCTCAAGAAACATAAGAAAAATTTCCTGGTCAAATTACAATAAAACCCCCAAACATTAAGCCTTTCTTGCTGGGCAGCTACCTATTATGTTTAACAGGCTTAAAACAAAATGTGTCAGAGATCAAGAGTAAGTTATCTGATATGTCAAGTGCATAAGGTCAAAGGTCCAATTTTATTAGGTCAGAGGTGGTATAAATAAAATCTTATATGTCAAAGAAGAAGGGTCACAGATAAGGTGTATATAATATAAAGACATCACAGATGACAAGCAATAACTTTAAGTAGAACAAGTATGTTTACTATAGTTACCCTCACTGATTAAAAATGAAATGTGTGTATGAGTAAGTATAAAATGGCCTTTATATATCATGTAAACTCATATGCACACTTGGTTTGAGGAAAAGGGGGCTATTACCAAAAATAACTACATGAATGAAGTGAAAACTTAAAGAAAATGTAATACTTCTAAACTGAAACTACACAAAATGAATATCTCAATCCAACCTCAAACCACAACAGCTAAACATCAAACTATGCTGTAGTAGCTACAAAAGTTATACAATACTATATATTTTTCTTCCAAAGTAAATGTGTGAATTAAATATCCCTTCCTTCTCTATTTTTCTCAATGAGATAAAAACACATAAAATTTAGATTTCAGTTTACATAGTAGCAGTGCTGCACAAAATTTTAGATTTTTTTTGGTAAATTAAATAGAATAGCCTTCTTATTAAGAGAACTTAGTTACAAATAATTTTTATAAGTGGAAGATTTTCTTTAAAGAGACTAATTAAATTCTAATTAATGGGGCTTCCCTGGTGGCTCAGTGTTGAAGAATCCACCTGCCAATGCAGGAGATACGGATTCCATTCGTCGCCCGGGAAGATCCCACATGGCGGGAAGCAACTCAGCCCGTGTGCCACAACTAATGAGCCTGTGCTCTACAGTCCAGAAGCTGCACCAAGAGAAGCCCCTGCAATAAGAAGCCCGCACTGCAATAAGGGTAGCCCTCGCTTACTGCAACTACAGAAAAGCCCATGCAGCAAAGAAGACCCAGCACAGCAACAATAAATAAATAAAGAACGAAACAATTTAGGATTTTTTAAAAAGTGGAACACACATTCACATGACTCTAGTTATAAACAGCAAAGTTAAGTAGAGAATGGGGACAACCACATGAATGATTCAAGTAAAAAAAAAAATCCATAATACTTAAAATACCCAATTTGAGTAAAAGGTAAAAAATTATTTTTGGTAAACTAAATAGATGATTAGTTTCATTTTTTTTATTTCACCTTTATTAGTTGGTACTTAAAGCCATTCTGTATAACCTTACAGTTCAACTTATTTCAATAAGTTTTTCTTAAATGCCTTACTATGCGACAAGCATTATGTCAAACAAAGGATATACAAAAATTAAACATTTAAAGACTTCCCATTTCAGCCACAGTGATCTGGCACAGTGAACTCCAAAAGTTGCAAATAATATACAAAAGATCTACTTGAAGGCATTAAAAACAGCCAACACAGCCAGAACTTGAGACCATGACCCCTAAACAGGAGGGAAGCACAGGAGGTGAGCGCCACATTCACTCTGGATTTTGCCCCAAGTGTTTATGCCAATTTTCAATTTTTGGCATGAGAGAACAGTGAAAGCTCAAAGTGGCAGTCGTCCTGAGCTGAGGACACAGAATTTGGTTTAGAGCTGTCAAAACGGTTGGAACTCCAGGGGCAAAAATCCTTAGAAGGAGTGAACCAATTTAACCGTGTGTAATTTCTCCTCAAACACTGGTCATATCAGAAACTTAGAAAACAGCAGGTCTGTTCCTCCTACCTGCTACTGCTGCTGCTGCTGCTGTGTCACTTCAGTCGTGTCCGACTCTGTGTGACCCCATAGACGGCAGCCCACCAGGCTCCGCTGTCCCTGGGATTCTCTAGGCAAGAACACTGGAGTGGGTTGCCATTTCCTTCTCCAATGCAACTGAGACCCAGACACAGCCAAATAAATAAATATTAAAAAAAAAAAAAAACCCACAAAATTACCCCTGCTTCCTGACAGTATCCAATCCAGGGCAAAGTCTCATGTCTTTGAATGCTCTCCCCTATCCAAATCACCTAAGCAAAAACCCAATTCCTATAAGTCTGTTCCAACACCTTATTGAGAAACTCTACAACTTCCCGTGGTGTGCACTTTCTCTTTCTGTAACAAATCAATAAACCCAATTCTACTCAACTGTAGATGTGCTCCTGAAGGTCTTTGTCTGGAAGGCACTTGCTAAGAGAGAATGATCTATCACTTCACATAAACATTAGGGATCAATCTCACAGGCTTAAGGATAAGTTAAAGAAGCCCAAGCACAAAAGGTATATACTGTACGACATCATTTATATGAAATTGAAGAACAGTGTAAGACTATCTGATGGTAGTCAGAGACTAGTTAACCTTTGGTGGGTGGGGCACAACTGGGACGGGGATGAAGGAGCCTTCCAGGATTCAAGAACAATTTATGTGCTGACATGAGTGGAACAAATGTAAAAATTCATTGAGTTATGCACTTTAAATCTGTGTGTTCTATTAATATATACCATAATTAAAACAAAAAAGTTAAACACATACTTTCACTTTTTAAGTTAAGCACCTACACACAAGCACTGCCCTCACAGAACCATAATAACCTTTCCTGGATGTCTTAAGAGGTACCTGAAAAACATGAATTTCTCATCTTTGGGTACCTTTAGAAATTTGCTTAGTACATACAGAACCAACAAATTAAGAGATTAGTAGTATCATCCATATCTCAGTAACAGTCGAACTAAAATATTTATAAAAATACTTCTACAAATCTAAATTCCATGTTAACGGTAATTATAGGTAGATAAATAATGCATTTCCAAAAATCCCTATGTACTGTACTGATACCAAATTATCAATTTCTATGTTTTTTATATTGTTAGCTATTTTCTAAGAAACATAGAGTATCACTGAACAACTCTTAAATTATTAAAATATCAAAATATCATAAACCTTTTATTAATCTTTTTCTTTTTTTATTGGAGTGTAATTTTTTTACAATGTTGTGTTAGTTTCTGCTGTACAACGAAGTGAATCAACTATATGTATACATATATCCCCTCCCTCATGAACCTCTGTCCCACCTGACCCCCACCCCACCCCTCTGGGTCATCACAGAGCACCAAGTTGACCTTCCAGTGCTATACAGCAGGCTCCCACTAAGCTACCTATTGCACACATGGTAGTGTATATATCAGAGGAGACAATGGCACCCCACTCCAGTACTCTTGCCTGGAAAATCCCATGGACGGAGGAGCCTGGTAGGCTGCAGTCCATGCGGATGCGACTGAGTGACTTCACTTTCACTTTTCACTTTCATGCATTGGAGAAGGAAATGGCAACCCACTCCAGTGTCTTGCCTGGAGAATCCCAGGGATAGGGGAGCCTATCCCTGGTGGGCTGCCATCTATGGGGTTGCACAGAGTCAGACACGACTGAAGCAACTTAGCAGCAGTGTATATATCCATAAACCTGTTTATGTATTGAAATTATATAAACAGTATTAAGTTCTTACTTCTATGTTTCTTATTAATATATATACTAAAATAAAGATATTTGTATACTATATTGTTGTTGTTTACTGACCCCATGGGCTATAGCCCGCCAGGTTCCTTCTGTCCATGGGATTTTCCAGGTAAGAATACTGGAAAGGGTTGCCATTTCCACCTCCAGGGAATCTTCCCAACTCAGGTATCAAACCCACGTCTCCTGAATTGGCAGGCAGATTCTTTAACACTGAGCTACTAGGGAAGCCCATATTATATTGTAGTAGTTACTAAATATAGCTTTAGATAATCACAGAGATACATATGAACATGGATTTCTTCACAGTAGAAGAGAATATAGAAGGTACTCAATAAAAACATGTCAATGAACCAAAGTAAAGCTTACCACTTCTTCATCTGAAAGTTCACGCCCTTGGATGCTGCTATTTTCTCTCACAGCTTGCTGGTGTTTTTTACCTTTAATGTGACTAAAAAGATACACCTCTGAAGAGATCTAAAAGCATAATATAAAAGCAATGTAATGAACATTTAATTGTATCTTATTTTAAATATTACACATTCTATCCAGTATATTATACACAACTTGCAATTGCTCTATAATTTATACATTAGTCTTAAAAATGTTTTCTTTAGAATACAATTCTAAGACTCCTCTAGAAGACAGATGATAAAAAAAGGCATGTCATCAAAGCCAACCTTAACAGGATATCATTTCTTCTAAGTATAAAGGTTCAAGTCTCAGCACCAAAAAATGTTGCTTTACTTTTGTGGTCCTAATATCCCAAAATATTGACCTGGGCATCATTAGGCTAAAATATCATTAGTATCATTAGGTAAACATCCATTTGAGCAGCAACTGCATGCTTTGATCCTTTGCATTGCTACTCCTAAAAGCTGATACTGTTTCTGTACTACCTATACTTACTTTGCATAAAAATCATTAAAGAAATTCACGGTACTCAGCACATGCCTTGTATGACTTTTAAGACTGGAGAATATATATCCATAGTTTAATAAACTTTAGTAATAAATTGTAACGTCTCATCACAACTCTGATACTGACAACCTACCAGGACATTGCAGAGAGAACACTGCTTCTTTCTTTCATAAGGGGTTAATTTGGGGGCATAATCGGTATTTGCATGTCGTCCACTGCTTAACTCGGCAGCTTTTTCTTTTCTTTGTTCAATCTGTTCCATGTGTCTTCTAATGCTTTCATCATGCTATAAATGAAATCAAAGTATAAAAATACAGAAATTTATTCATTACACTGAGAACTTGAAAAAGCAGTATTTCTATTAAACTTTCTAAAATAACAGAATGCCTTAATTCAATATTGGACGCTGATGATAAGAATTTATATAAAGCCCTTTATCATCCCCTACACGCATAGTAACGTTTTCTAAAGGGTACTCCATGGAATTACACTGTGGGTTATTAATAAGCATTTTGCAGAAGAGTTTCTGTGGTCAAATAACTTTGGAAAATAGTAAGTTAACGCTACTTACCAGCTCTAGGCTTGTCACTCTGCACTGATGTAATAAACCTAGCTTATACTGAGCAACATTTTACACACCTTCTTGAGCATAACACACATGAGAAGCACTCTATGGAACATACCATGGGAAATGCTGCCCTACTTAGAGACCAAGCTTATCCTCAGCAGGAAAGTCCCATCATGACAGAGCTCTACCCACATCACCTCCAACAACTTCCCAGAAAACAAAAATAAACAAACCCAAAACACTATTTCAGACTTTTGACTTCATACTCATATCATTTTATATGGCTGGGTGCCATCCACCCATCTTACCTACTCAACTCATCTTTCTTTCAAGATTCAGCTCAGGTATTATCCTCTAAAATTATTTCCCTGACTTCTGAAACCCTTCATGTTAGCTTATGTGTCTTCCTCCTCTGTATTTTCATGACACTCCATGATTATCTTTATCCACATAGAAATTATCTGCTTAGCATCTGAATCTCACACTAGATTATGAGTTTCTTGAAACTCAGAACCATGTCTTACTCATCTCTGTATCCTTATGCCTACCACCAGATTCAATAAGTATTTGCTGCATTAGATTTAAATCAATGATAAAGTTCTAGGACAATACAAATAGTAATATAGGATCCTCTACTTTATGGAATTTACTACCCTTGTGAAACCCCAACATGTAAATAATTATGACATAATGTAAAATATTCACACTGCTAGAAACTACCAATGGCAAAGACTTTCTAGAAAATATCAGCTTATCATCATCTCCCAAGCTATAATTATGCAATTCCTAAGCACTGAAACAATATTTTATTTCTAAATTATTAGAGGTCTATAAATATTAAAAGTTTAATAGTAATATCCTCAAGTCATTAACAAATTACTTAATAAAACCAAGAAATGCTAAAATTCTTTACATTTTTTTCCCTCAATGGCTTTATCTTATTAAAATAATTTGTTTTCAGATAACTGGAAATGATCATAGACAAACCACATAACTCCAAAAATTAGTAACGCAAATTAATCAATTTTTATACAATTAATTAAAAAGAAAAAATATTAATCTCATGCTACATTAAAACAGCTCTAAAATTTCAAAGAAAAATATATAATATTCCTACCTTGAGCTGGATTTTTTTCTGTAGCTCTTCCATAGCTTCTTGTTGAGCAGCTGTGAGTGCTGCCAATCGTTCTTCCCTGTCTCTGTAAGAAGACAGTAAAAATTAGAAACTCAATGCTTACAGTAACAAATTTCATGAGGTTAAGAAAATACGATTAGGACACATAGGCATATGTATTTTAGAGCTTTTAAAATTATTTTTTCAGAGTGCCTACTAAGTCTTGGATATATTATTGCACATTAAACATTTGGGAAGCAATAGACATTGTTAGTTATACGAATATTAGGTTGATGAAAAAGTAATTGTGGCTTTGGACTGTCAATTTTAAATAATTATAACTAGGCTCAAACCCATCTTTATTAATCAAAATATGAACCATTAAAATCAACACATTTTTGCCAATGAGAAACAAGTTTGTTTATTCCTGTAAGACAAAAATCTGTGCTTTGGGATTCGATGAACTCCCGGAGAGCATTTTCTGCATTCTCTGTTTGTGGAAATGTTTACCCTGCAAAAAGTTGTTGAGATGTTTGAAGAAGTGGTAGTCAGTTGACGAGAGGTCAGGGGAATATGGTAGATGAGGCAAAACTTCGTTACCCAATTCATTCAACTTTTGAAACTTTGGTTGTGCGACTTGCAGTCAGGTATTGTCATGGATGGAGAAGAATTGGGCCCTTTCTGTTGACCAGTGCCAGCTGCAGGCATTGCAGTTTTCAGTCATTTCATCAATGTGCTGAGCATACTGCTCAGATGTAATGGTTTCACTGGGATTCAGAAAGCTGTAGTGGATCAGACCACCAACAAACCACCAAATAGTGACCATGACCTTTTTTAGTATAAGTTTGGCTTTGGGAAGCGCTCTGGAACTTCTTCTCAGTCCAACCACTGAGGGTCGTTGCCTATCATCGAATAAAATCCCTTTTCATTGCACATCACAATTTGATCAAGAAATGGTTTGCTGCTGTTATGCAGAATAAGACAAGACAACACTTCAAAACAACATTTTTTTTTTTTGACTTTTGGTCACCTCACGAGGCACCCACTTATTGAGCATTTTCACTTTTCCAATTTGCTTCAAACACCAAATGACCATAGAATGGTTAATGCTGCATTCTTCAGCAACTTCTCATGTAGTTGTAAGAGGATCAGCTTCAACAATGGCTCTCAACTGGGCACTGTCAACCTCTGACAGCTGGCCACTACACTCCTCATCTTCAAGGCTCTCAGTCTCCATTGCAAAACAAAACTGTACATTTGTTAAGCAGTTTCTGGGACAAATGTGTTGATGTTGTAAGTGTCTCCACTGCTTTACAATCTATTTTGCACTTGAATAAAAAAATTGCTTGAATTTACTTTCTGTCTAACATCATTTCTATAGTCTAAAATAAATATAAAATAAACAGCAAGTAATAAGTCATTAGCAAAAAACATAAAGTGAGAAATGTGCATTAAAATGATGTATAACATAACCACATTTAAGAACGTATTCCAATATCAAAGGGCAAAGTTCAACAATGCAAAACTGCAATTACTTTTGCACCAACCTAATAGGCTTCTGGACCCAGGAATGGGTTTAAATACTAGCTCTGAAACTGTGAAAGTGAAAGTCGCTCAGTCGGGTCCGACTCTTTGTGAACCCAGGGACTGTACAGTCCATGATAGCTTAGTTCGTAAAGAATCCGCCTGCAATTCAGGAGACCCCAGTTTGATTCCTGGGTCGGGAAGATCCACTGGAGAAGGGATCGGCCACCCACTCCAGTATTCTGGCCTGGAAAATTCCATGGGCTGTGTAGTCCACGGTGTCACAAAGAGTCAGACACGACTGAGCGACTTTCACTTTATTGGAACTGTAAGTTAATTATGGCATATTGAAAATATATATTTATCTCTTTTCCTGTATAAAAATCTATAAATTATGAAAGGGATATAAAAGGCTAATATTCCCAAAGACAAAGAGAACAGGAGAGGAAACTATCACAAACTGTGAGATGTAAAAAGAAGAAAGACCATGCTTAGGAAAAAAGCAGTCAAATGGATCTTTCCCTGAATGAAGCCTTATGCTGGATTTAGCAGACAAGAACTATAACAGCTATTATAAATATGTTATTAAGAATTAAAAGATAGTATGCCAACCTAAGGAAAAAAATATCATGACAATGATTCAACAGATGGAGAATCTCAATAGAGAAAGATTTTTTTTAAAACTTTACAACAAAATAAACTAGGAATCCTTAAACAAATGGCTGATTCGAGGGGTGCAGCAGGGAAAATATAAGATGAATTTGAAGCATCTTTCAGTGCCAGGAAGTAAGGATATACTCAAAAACCAAAATGATGAAGTATATCTAAGGCAGATGGGGGTCAAATGAAAAAGTTCTCAATGTCCAAGGATGAACCAATTACATGCCATAATATTGGTGTATAAATGACATATTGATATAAAATAGGAATTTAATAAATAGGAGAACAAATATTCTGTATAGAAGAAGTGCACATAATTTATGTAGGAATTCTTCTCTCAAGGAGGTAGAGAATAACTCCCCATCTCTTCAGCTTAGCCAGTGCCTAGTGACTTGCTTCCAAGGATGATAGTATATTGGAAATTTAAATTAAAGTATACAGTGTAGAAATCTAACAAAACTACCTTAGCCAGGTGATCAAGACTAACAAAATCAGTGAAAACACATGGTGATATCATGAACTTTTGACATTTGAAAAATGGTAATTCACATTCACCACTGTGGTCTTCCTCTCCAAAACCATAACCTCAATATAACCATGAGAAAAACATCAGACAAATCCTAATTGAGGAAAAGGCTACAAAATACCTGACCACTATTCAGAACTGTCAAGGTCATCAAAACCATGGAAAGTCTGAGAAACTGCTACAATTCAGAGGAACCTGAAGAGAAATGACAATTAAATATCTGAAGAAATAGGGGCCAAATACTTTCAAAATTTGATGAAAACACTAATGTAACAGAGTAGGATAATCATGAAGAAAAACAATCTAGACAAATCATAATTAAACTGGTGAAAAACAAAGTAAAAAAGAAATAGAAAACAAAACAAAAAAACCCTCACCATATACAGCGGCAGAACAGTATGATTAATGGCCAAATGTTCATCAAAAACAACAAAGGTAAGAATATTCAAAGTACTGAAGGATTGAGCCAGTGCAACATGGCAAGAAAAAAGAAATTAAAGGCATCCATATTACAAAGCAAGAAGTAAAGCAAGGGCTATTTGCAGATGACATGAGCCGTTATGAAAATGTCCTAAAGAACAACAACAGCAAAAAAGAAAACACTAATAGGAAAACACTCATAGGAAAATTGGGCAAGATCATTTAAAAACTGTAAAATAAGATAAATAAAAAATTGAATTTTATTTCTATACAATAGCAAAAATACTATCAAAAATGAAATAAAATAATTCCATTTTCAATGACCTCAAAAAGAGTACTTAATAAATTTAAGAAATGAGCTAAATTTAAGAAATGAAATGAATTACAAGATCTATTTTCTAAAAACTACAAAATATTGTTGAGAGAAATTAAAGCAGATACAGAGACACATACCATATTCATGTATCATAATACACAATATTATAAAGGTGGCAATTCTCCCCACAACAATCTATAGATTCAAGGCAGTTGCTATAAAAAAGCTTGGAAGCATTTTATTTTTAAGAAAATGGTGAACATACCCTAAAAAATTACTTGGAAAGCAATTTTCAAAGAGGACAACAACACTGGAGTACTTATATTACTTGTTCGCAAAACTTGATATAAAGTTACAGTAGTTAAAACAGTGTGGTTCCAAAATAAGAAGAGACATCAAAAGAGAAGGACAGAGTCCAGAAATAAACTGTCACATCTATGATTAACTGATCGTGAACAGGTAGCAAGGCAGTTCAATGGTTAAAAGCTAGACTCTTCAACAAATGGTGCGATGATGAATGAGTGCCATAGGCAAATGAATAAATTTAGATTTTTCTTTTCATACTATATCTAAAAGTTACCTTAAAAGGATATAAAACCTAAATGTGTATCAAACTGAAAACCGTAACATTTTGAATAATATCTTATGACACGGGATATTAAAAAATTTCATAAACAAGATCAAAAAGCACAAATCAATTTGGCCAATTAAATGCTTTGTCTTTGGTCTCTGAATCTTTTTTTTAATTACTTAATTTAATTGGGGGATAATTTCTTTACAATATTGTGGTGGTTTTTGTCATACATTGACATGAATCACCCATGGGTGCACATGTCTCCCCATCCTGAACTCCCCTCCCACCCACCACCCACCCCATCCCTCTCGGTTGTCCCAGAGCACCAGCTTTGAGTGTCCTGGTCTTTGAATCTTAAACAAGAGATTTTAAAAAGTAGGAATGGATAAGTGTCATTTATTATAATAAGAAAGACAACATACTACTGGATTACTTCCATCAGAGGACCACTGCTGTAGCTCCTGTGACCTAGCCTTTGATGTCTGACCAAGTCCAAACCTGGTCCTCTAATTTCCTGTCACTTTTCCTCCCAATACTTAAGTTAGCTAGTATCAAATTCTGTTTCTTACAACTGAAAATATCTTGAAACCTCGTTTCCCATCCAACAGAATGTTCAAAAGGTTTCCATTTTAAGTAGAGTGTCTTAATTCCTGGAAATCAAAATTCAGTAAAACATTTCTGTATATGTGACTATTTCTAAAAAACATACTTGATAACAAATAGCTTAAAAATTTGATCTGAATATGCACTCACTACAAAATGTTCATCAGGACCAAACATCAAGATGGCAAATTAAGTACCTAGCTCTTTCCCGGGCTGCATCTTCGCGGGCTTTTTCCTTTTCTTGCCTCTGTTGTTCAATTCGGGCTTCTTGTTCTTTCCTCTTCATTAACAATTCTTCTACACGGGCCTGCCGTTCTGCTTCTAGAGCTCTCTTACGTTCCTAGTATCAGAAATGTTTTAAAAGATGTTAGAATTATGTGTAAGATGAAGATGATCAAAGGTGACATAGCTTGGACATAGACTTATATATTCAAGACAAATACCTGACTTGTCATTATGTTTCTCAGAATTTAAACAAAAATCAAGTATCAATAATATCTGGCTTTTACATGTCATTCATTAGTGCTACAAATTTATAAGAATAAATGCTATTTTAAGCACTGAAACATGTTTATTACCATATGTAAAATAGATGTCCAGTGCAAGTTCAATGCATGAAGCAGGGCACTCAAAGTCAGTGCTGAGACAACCCAGAGGGATGGGGTGGGGATGGAGGTGGGGGGTTCAGGATGGGGGGACACATGTGCACCCATGGCTGACTCATGTCAGTGTATGGAAAAAACCCATCACAATATTGTAATTATCCTTCAATTAAAATAAATTAATAAAAAAATGAAGAATAAATGTTATTTTAGTACATATTATGTTATTTATATTCTGTGAGAATCTGATAAATATTTTATATTTGCTGCTGCTGCTAAGTCGCTTCAGTCGTGTCCAACTCTGTGCGACCCCATAGACAGCAGCCCACCAGGCTCCTCTGTCCATGGGATTCTCCAGGCAAGAACACTGGAGTGGGGTGCCATTTCCTCCTCCAATGCATGAAAGTGAAAAGTCAAAGTAAGGTCACTCAGTCATATCTGACTCCTAGCGACCCCATGGACTGCAGCCCACCAGGCTCCTCCATCCATGGGATTTTCCAGGCAAGAGTACTGGAGTGGGGTGCCATTAATCACTTCTAAACCATTGTGTTTAGATGGTTGTAGAAATAACAGAATATGATGAAGAAAGCATAATTAACAGAATTTATTTCTGAACTAAGCTTTCTTTTTAACTGAAGAAAAGCTTGTAGCCGGGCTTCCCAGGTGGCTCAGTGATAAAGAATCTGCCTGCCACGGTAGCAGCCACAGGTTTAATCTCTGGGTGGGGACGATCCCCTGGAAGAGGAAATGACAACCCACTCTAGTATTCTTGCGGGGATAATCCCATAGACAGAGAAGCCTGACGGGTTACAGTCCATGGGGTTATAAAGAGTCAGACATGACTGAGCAATTGCACACACACACACACACACACACACACACACAGAGTTTGTGGCCAGGAGAAAGGCATTATAGTACAGCATAGTGGGTAAGAGAGTAGACACTGCATTCGAGTCTCTTTGTTCCCTGATTCCAGTATTTACTGTCGGGCGACTCTAGTCTAGTTACATAATATATGTGAATTAGTTTTCTAGAAGACAAAAAATAACAATAGTACTTTTAAGGATACTGTACAGAACGTATGAGATAATACATGAAAAGCACTTGCCACAGGGGTTGGCATATACTAAACTCTCAGTAATTATTTATAATAATCATTATTAAGGTAGAAGATACTTCATTAAAACACTGTGATATACTTTCTGTATATATCTCACCATATTACTAGATATACCAATGTATTTCTTTCAATTCATCCCCATTCTCTAGGTAGCTTATACAACATCTCCCTGGCCACAACTCTTTATGATAAATAGAACACACTGATCTAGGCTCTAGTAACTACTACTTAGATAACTTTGAGCAAGTCATTTTACCTTAAAGAGACACACCATTTGTTGTGAGATTTAAATTATTATATAGGTAAGTACCTAACAAAGTGTTTAGTATGGCGTAAAGTGTTCAGTAAATGACTGCAGATAAGGCAGTTTCTGTCTCAAGAACACTGAGGAGAGAAGTAAATATTTCTAATAATTAACTTAACTCACAATGGTAACTTTATCTCTACAAGAAGTTGTATGTATGCAGGCGAAAAAAACCTTTTTAAAGTAGTACCACCAAAGGGTACCTAATTCTTTTCTTTCTTTCCTTTTTCTTTTTGGAGAGGGGACAGGGAGCTAAAGGAAATGTACTGATTTCAGAAGAGTATATCTGACAGACTGCAGACTTGTAAAGGTATCCAAATAGATTTTAAATAGTCATTGCTTTCTGAAATATTATTCATGGATTAATGTTACAGCTACCTCTCGCTACTAAGTTACGTATAATATGTAGCAACTTGTTTAGCTATTATTATCTGAAAAACTGAAGAGTAAAAACAAAGTTTTCTCTTAACCTCAAATTTACTTGAAGTATTTTTTTTAAAAATCTGCAGTATATCTGAAAACACAACTGCCACACTAAAATGTAAAAAGATAAAGCTTAAGTATAATTAAACCAGAACTTTTCATTTCGCATTTTAAAAAACAATCTTATGGAATATAGTTTTAAAAATTAAAGTTGGTCTTATAAATTAAATATACTAATATTATATAAAACAGTTAACTTTATGTATATGCAATGTAAGTTGTATGCTTAAATACTAATACAATGTCAACTTGTTGAATGTTTTTATGGATATAAGAAATACTCCAATGTTGTACTAACAAATAATTGAATTTCAAAAAAAATCTAATCCTCTAATTTCTGTTTTTAATAACTAGAAAAGAAAATTGGTACTTGTGAGTAAAACTAGTAAATTCAGCTAGTATTTTCCTTTCTAAAATACAGGTTTCCTAAAGACAGGAAACTCTGCACTCCATAAAAGCATCTTGTATACAGCAGGAGTTTGATAAATACCTATTAAACAAATGAAGCATAAGTTTTAAAGTAGTATTCATCATAAATCTGTAAACTTACAAATATAAAGTATAAACCTACAGCAACTGAACTGGAAAGGCATCTACCTCTCAAGCCTTCTGAAACCTCTCAGAGTCCCATGTACTTTGTTTCACAGTCAAGGATATGTTTACGGTGGCCAAAGAATGGATTTTGTAACCCTGCCCTGTATGCCTGCAAATCAAAAGATTATGGCAAGAGGACAAGGCAGACTATCTAAGGAAACTGGGCTTAAAACTAATCTGTCAATAGTTTATACAACAAAAATTGCAAATTAAGAATATACAATGGTAGCATTAACTTAGTATTTCACTTGCCAAAAAACCAAGAATCACAACTGCTTTTAACAATTAATTTTGGAAGTTTTTCAAGAGTACAATTAAAGCAGATGGGGGCCTCTCTAAATTCTTCACTGAGTTAGTATCTTACTATTACTGTATTTTTATGTTTGGCTTTAGTGCCTAGCACATCTAGTAATGACTATACATTTATAATTTTTTTTAATTTTATATATGTATATAAAACCAATAAATTTTCTACTATCAGTATACAGATTAAATTTATGTATATAGGTTTTAAAATTTCCATTGAACATTAAATCCACAAGAAATTTCAACATTTTTAAAAAGAAAATTCTGAGTAATCAAAAAATGTGTTAATGACTACAAAAAAATCCCAAAAGACCTGCTTTCCTTTAAGCCTTAATAAGTGTTCCAAATTATGAAATAAGAGTAATTTTTAAACAGAAAATAATTGCTGTATTTTCAAATCTGCAAAACAAATGTAGAAAAAGTAACCACAGAAGTCTATTAAAAAAATATACAATATTACTCATATATTTTCCCCCAAAATCCAGCTAAGAAGTCACCTCTTTCAGAGAACTTTCCCTGACATTCCCCTCTCAGCAACAGAGCTAATTATTCCCTATTCTGTGATACTGCTATAGCCTATACAGGTTTCTATTACATTTTCACACTGTGTTCTATTATTTACCATTAAGGCAAAGATCATTATTTATTTATTTCTGAATTACTAATGCATAATAGTTATTCAAAAGTAACACGCAATCTTCAAAACGATTATCTGTATAAAATGGTCCCACTGCAGAAAGAAAAACAGCAAAAAAGCTGAAGAGATGGCACAGATTAAAAATTCAAATATCCTATTTCATTTATTCATCTAACAATATTAATTAATGGACAACTTTAACTTTTAAATGATAATAATGAAACTTTGTACTGTCCCTTTGATAGGAAAAGCTAAATTTTCTCTAATAGTAACATTCTGTATTTTAAAATGTAAGTTAGCTTGGCACTCAAGATTAAAATAAGACCCTGAACTCAAATCGAACAGAGACTGGGTGAATATGGGACTGCTTGCTAGTACAAAACAATAGCGTGAAGCAACCAATAACCTTGAAAGCTGTATTGATATTTTAATCTTCTAAAATTACCAGTGAGATAAAGAAGCATAAAATATCAATAACATCCCTAATTTTTAACATAACAAGAAACCTCTTCATGATCAAGTCTATGACTCTACAGGCTGTACTCGCTCGTATCTCCTTCTGCATGGAATGCCTATTTCCACCGTTTGCAACTATCTCATTACTCAAATCTTGCTTAAGGCATCATCTCCTCCAGAAAGCTTTTTCTTGACTTTCTCATGTCTCAATTTGAGTAATGTGTTCTCCTTTGTGCTTCCAAAATGCTTTTACTGTTACACTTATCCTAATGGGTTAAGATTTATTTACATATACTTCTCTGCATTGTGATCAAAGACGTATCTTTTTCATGTCCTTAAGCAAAGCTAATGGCAACCCACTCCAGTATTCTTGCCTGGAAAATTCATACACGGAGGAGCCTGGCGGGCTACAGTCCACTGAGTCGCAAAGAGTTGAACACAACTAAGTGACTAAGACACACACAAGCAAAGCTCAGCATATAACAGCAATAATACATGATCACTGAATGAATAAACAAATAAATAGTGGTTATAATACATAAAGTATGTGTCTGTGTTCATACCTGATCTTGAGGAAGATCTAAAATAGTCAAAAAACATCACTCATGTTTATGTGTTAACCTTTCTTCCCATTCTGAAAATGGTAGCTGACTTACGGTATGCTACAGAGGTTTAAGTACCTGATGATACTGCCCAATATATGACAGGTGCTCCCCATTATAAGCATAAAAATTGCCCAGTTCCTTAAGGCTATATACACAGGTTCAAACACAATCCATTTTTAATAGATGAAAGGAACATATTCTTTCCCAACCTAATTAGAAAAGAACAGATAATAATCTGTCCAGAGCAATTTAGCCCTTCATCTGGTTGAGACTAGAGATTCAAATTGACAAAGACACTGATAACGTTATCTGAAGAAGTACACAGTGCCTTTGCTATCAGACTTCCTGATTCGAAACCATGCTGGACTAAACCATACACCCTTGGGAACAGAGTGTAGGACTGACTTCTTTTTCTATTCCCAGGGCCTAGGAAATGGACAGTGCTCACAAATGCCTGCTGAATAAAATTCTACCTGAACAGCTTCATCACGTGCTTGCTTTTCTTCCTGTCTTCTCTGACGCTCTTCCTGTAACTCATTAAGCCTCTGCTCATATTCCTTCAATTTTGATAAAACATCATGGCGTTTGTTCTGGGCTTCAAGGGTATTTATAAAGGCAATTTCGTTTACCTTCAACAACAACAACAAAAAAAAAAACCACAGAAAGTAAGTTTCAAATTAGGCTCATTCTAAGGCACATCAGACACTGATTCTTAACACATCATGTTAAGAAATTTAACAGTCTTTATTTAATAATATAAACCAGTTGTATAAGGCACAGAACAAAAAATGAATTGACTTCCAGTCTTTTATTTCAATATTTATTCCCCAAATGGATAATAATCCAGTGTATATAACAAATCCATAGGCCGTAGTAAGAAGTGAAATAGAGTAAATAAAGGCCTGCCATTGAAATTTTTTATTGAAGTACAATTCATTTACAATGTTGTTAGCTTCTGGTATACAGCAAAGTGATTCAGTTATACATACATATGTGTATTAATTCCCTGTGTTATACAATAAGACCTTGTTATTCATCCATTCTATATATAATAGTTTGCATCTACTATAGGGCTAGTAGTTATTATGGGGCTAATAGTTAGCCCCAAATCCCCAACCCAGTCCTCCGCTGGGGCCTCTCCCCTTGGCAACCACAGGTCTATTCTCCATATCTGCGAGTGTATTTCTGTTCTGGAGATAGGTTCCTTTGTGTCATATTTTAGATTCCACATACAAGTGATATCATACGGCATTTGTCTTTCTCTGACTTACTTCACTCTATATGACAGTCTCTAGATCCAACCACATTTCCACAAATGACCCAATTTCATTCCATTTTGTAGCTGAGTAATATTCCATTGAATATATGTACCACATCTTCTTTATCCATTCATCAGTCATGGAAATTAAGGTTACTTCCATGCCCTGGCTCTTGTAAATAGTGCTGCAATAAGCATCGGGGTGCGTGTATCTTTTTGAATTATGGTTTTCTCAGGGTATATGTCCAGTAGTGGTATTGCTGAGTCATATGGCAGTTCTACCTTTAGGTTTTTAAGGAACCTCCATACTGTTCTCCATCATGGCTGTGTCAATTTACATTCCCACCAACAGTTCAAATTGGTTCCTTTTTCTTCACCCCCTCTCCAGCATTATTTGAAGCATTTTTGATGATGGTCATTCTGATCCATGTGAAGTGATACATCGCTGTAGTTTTGATCTGCATTTCTCTAATAATTAGTGATGCTGAACATCATTTCATGTCCTTTTTGGCCATTTGTATGTCTTCTTTGGTGAAATGTCTATTTAAGTCTTATGCCCATTTTTTGAGTGGGTTGTTTGTTTTTCTTTTTTTTTTTTGGTATTGAACGGCATGAGCTGTTTGTATATTTTGGAGATTAATTCCTTGTCAATTGCTTTGTTTGCAAATATTTTCTCCCATTCTGAGAGTTGACTTTTCATCTTGTTTATGGTTTCCTCTGCAGTGCATAAGCTTTTAAGTTTAATTAGGTCCTTTTGTTTATTTTTGTTTTTATTTACATTACTCAAGGAGGTGGGTCAAAAAGATGAGTGTTCTTCCTGTTTTCCTCTAAAAGTTTCATAGTGTCCAGTCTTACATTTAGGTCTTTATTCCATTTTGACTTTGCTTTTGTGCATGGTGTTAGGGAGTATTCTAATTTCATTCTTTTACATGCAGCTGTTCAGTTTCCCAGCACTACTTATTAAAGAGACTGTCTTTTCTCTATTGTATATTCTTGCCTCTGCCATAGATTAGGTGACTAAGTGTGCGGGTTTATCTCTGGTCTTTCTACCCTGTTCCATTAATCTACATTTCTGGTTTTGTGCCAGTACCATACTGTCTTAGTTACTGTACAAATCAATTTTCTTCAACATACACCAAATAAGTTATAATTAGGTACAAAGTACTGAACTACATATATTTCATCCTCAACTTTACATATATTGATTTTTAACAGTCAAGTTTTGCTAGAGAGTACAGTTTTTATGAATAAAATACAGCTAATGATAGTACTTTGGCCACCTCATACGAAGAGTTGACTCATTGGAAAAGACTCTGATGCTGGGAGGGATTGGGGGCAGGAGGAGAAGGGGACAACAGAGGATAAGATGGCTGGATGGCATCACTGACTCGATGGATGTGAGTCTGAGTGAACTCCGGGAGACGGTGATGGACAGGGAGACCTGGATGCTGCGATTCATGGGGTTGCAAAGAGTCGGACACCACTGAGCGACTGGACTGAACTGAACGGAATG
>NW_011494753.1:6820646-6840343 GCF_000754665.1 Bison bison bison
ACTCCGGGAGACGGTGATGGCAGGGAGGCCTGGCGTGCTGCGATTCATGGGGTTGCAAAGAGTCGGACACCACTGAGCGACTGGACTGAACTGAACGGAATGATAGTAAAGTAATGCTCAAAATTCTCCAAGCCAGGCTTCAGCAATACGTGAACTGTGAACTTCCAGATGTTCAAGCTGGTTTTAGAAAAGGCAGAGGAACCAGAGATCAAATTGCCAACACCTGCTGGATCACTGAAAAAGCAAGAGAGTTCCAGAAAAACATCTATTTCTGCTTTATTGACTATGCCAAAGCCTTTGACTGTGTGGATCACAATAAACTGGAAAATTCTGAAAGAGATGGGAATACCAGACCACCTGACCTGCCTCTTGAGAAATCTATATGCAGGTCAGGAAACAACAGTTAGAACTGGACATGGAACAATGGACCGGTTCCAAATAGGAAAAGGAGGACGTCAAGGCTGTGTATTGTCACCCTGCTTATTTAACTTCTATGCAGAGTACATCATGAGAAATACTGGTTCCACAGACTAAGAAAAAACATTTGCAAAACATAGATGTTAATAACTAAAATATACAAAATCTTTTAAGAAATTCTGATATTTGCTACAACATGGATGAACATGGAGCTTACTATACTAAAGGGGAATAAGCCAGAGGGAGAAAGAAAAATACTGTATTGTACCAGTTATATTTGGAATATAAAAGAAAAAGTCAAACTCATCAAACGATTTTTCTTTCTGTAGCTGATTTCCAGTTTGCTAACCACTGTGGTTAGCAAAAATACTTGATATAATTTCCATGCTCTTATATTTGCTATGACTTGTTTATGGTCTAGTATGTGATCTATCCTGGAGAACATTCCATGTGCACTTGAAGAGAATTTGTTTTCTGCTGTTTTTGAATATGATGTCCTGTATATATCTATTAAGTCCAACTAGTCTACAGGATCAAAAAGTATCATTGTTTTACTGAATTTCTATATAGATATGGAAGAAACTGAAAGGCTCATCAACAGATGAATGAATAAAGAAGATGTGTGGGGTGTGCATGTGTATAATGAAATATTACTCAACTATAAAAGGAATGAAATGCTGCCATTTACAGTAACATGGATGAACCCAAAGAATATTATGTTCAGTGAAGTAAGTCAGACAAGGAAAGACAAATACTATATGATATCACTTCTATGAGGTATCTAAAAAATAATACAAATGAATATATATGCAAAACAGAAACAGATATAGAAAACAAACTAGTGGTAACCAAAGAGAAGGGGGAGGGAAAGAGGCAAATCGGGGGTACAGAATTAATACAAATTACTATGTATAAAATAGATAAGCAAAAATTATATATTGCTATTATAGGGAATCACAGTCATTATCATGCAATGACTAACAATGGAGTAATATCTGTAAAAACACTAATCACTATATTGCATACATGAAACTAATATAATATTCTAAATCAACTATACTTCAATTTGAATGTAGAGTTCCAGAGAATAGCAAAGAGAGAAAAGAAAGCCTTTCTCAGTGATCAATGCAAAGAAATAGAGGAAAACAACAGAATGGGAAAGACTAGAGATCTCTCTAAGAAAATTAAACATACCAAGGGAATATGTCATGCAAAGATGGGCTCAATATGGACCTAACAGAAGCAGAAGATATTAAGAAGAGGTGGCAAGAATACAAGAAGAACTGTACAAAAAAGATCTTCATGACCAAGATAATCACGATGGTGTGATCACTCACCTAGAGCCAGACATCCTGGAATGTGAAGTCAAGTGGGCCTTAGGAAGCATCACTACGAACAAAGCTAGTGGAGGTGATGGAATTCCAGTCAAGTTATTTCAAATCGTAAAAGATGATGCTGTGAAAGTGCTGCACTCAATATGCCAGCACATTTGGAAAACTCAGCAGTTTTCATTCCAATCCCAAAGAAAGGCAATGCCAAAGAATGCTCAAACCACTGAACAATTGCACTCATCTCACACGCTAGTAAAGTAATGCTCAAAATTCTCCAAGCCAGGCTTCAATATGTGAACCGTGAACTTCCAGATGTTCAAGCCGGTTTTAGAAAAGGCAGAGGAACCAGAGATCAAATTGCTAACATCTGCTGGATCACTGAAAAAGCAAGAGAGTTCCAGAAAAACATCTATTTCTGCTTTATTGACTATGCCAAAGCCTTTGACTGTGTGGATCACAATAAACTGGAAAATTCTGAAAGAGATGGGAATACCAGACCACCTGACCTGCCTCTTGAGAAATCTGTATGCAGGTCAGGAAGCAACCGTTAGAACTGGACATGGAACAACAGACTGGTTCCAAATAGGAAAAGGAGGACGTCAAGGCTGTATATTGTCACCCTGCTTGTTTAACTTCTATGCAGAGTACATCATGAGAAACGCTGGGCTGGAAGAAGCACAAGCTGGAATCAAGATAGCAGGGAAAAATATCAATAACCTCAGGTATGCAGATGACACCACCCGTATGGCAAAAAGTGAAGAACTAAAGAGCCTCTTGATGAACGTGAAAGAGGAGAGTGAAAAAGTTGGCTTAAAGCTCAACATTCAGAAAACGAAGACCATGGCATCCGGTCCCATCACTTCATGGCAATAGATGGGGAAACAGTGGATGACTTTATTTTTTTCTGCTTCAAAATCACTTCAGATGGTGATTGCAGCAATGAAATTAAAAGACACTTACTCCTTGGAAGGAAAGTTATGCCCAACCTAGACAGCATATTAAAAAGCAGAGACATTACTTTGTCAACAAAGGTCCGTCTAGTCAAAGCTATGGTTTTTCCAGTAGTCATGTATGGATGTGAAAGTTGGACTGTGAAGAAAGCTGAGCACAGAAGAATTGATGCTTTTGAACTGTGGTGTTGGAGAAGACTCTTCAGAGTTCCTTGGACTGCAAGGAGATCCAACCAGTCCATCCTAAAGGAGATCAGTCCTGGGTGTTCACTGGAAGGACTGATGTTGAAGCTGAAACTCCAATACTTTGGCCACCTGATGCCAAGAGCTGACTCATTTGAAAAGATCCTGATGCGGCAAAAGATTGAGGACAGGAGAAGGGGACGACAGAGGATGAGATGGTTGGATGGCATCACCAACTCAGTGGACATGAGTTTGGGTACACTCTGGGAGCTGGTGATGGACAGGGAGGCCTGGTGTGCTGTGGTTTACGTGGTCGCAAAGAGTCAGACACAACAGAGTGCCTGAACTGAACTGAACTGATACTTCAATTAAAAAAAAAAAAAAAAACTCAAAGAAAGAGAGAGTAGCAAAGTATTTGCCAGGGGCCAGAAGGAGACAGACAGAAATAGGAAGAGACTGGTAAAAGGACACAAACTTTCAGTTATACAGTGAATAAGACCTGAGCATCTAATGTATAGTATGCTAACTATAGTTGATAACACTGTATTGTATAATTAAAATATGATACGGGAAAACTTAAATGTTCACACACACAAAAGATAAATATGTGAGGTGATGAATATGTTAATTAACTCAATCAGGGGAATCCTCTCACAATGTATATGGATATCAAATCATCACGTAAGTATCTATTTCATTTGTTAAGTATACCTCAAAAAAGCTAAAAACACACCTGTTTGAATAACAATAAAACAATCTAACTTTCAAAAAGCAACAGATACCTGAATAAACACTGCACCAAATAAGGGCTTCAGATAGAAAAAATACACACATAAAAGATGTTCAAAAAGCAAATTAAAACCATATGAGAACTATATATACAGACTAATATGAAATGGTTATAATTATAATGTGTAACCATGTCAAGTATTGGTGAGAATGTGGCTAACTAGAACACTCATGTACTACTGGTAAAAGTATATAAACTGTTTCTTTAAAAGTTAAACTTCTCATAGGATTCCGCCAATCCACTCTTGGGTATTCACCAGAGAAAATAAAAGCACACATCTGCACAAAGGCTTGTACATGAATTTACACAGCAGCTGTATCTATAATAGCCAAAAACTGTAATGAAAACAAATGTCCATCAACAAGTGACTGGATTAACAAACTATGGTATTTCTACACAATGATACACTTCTCAGCAATGCAACGGAAATGATATATACAACAACATGGATAAAATTCAAACTAACTATGCTGAGTGAAAGATGCCAGAAGAAAGAGTACCTACTCTATGATTCCATTCACATAAAATTCTGGAAAATACTAACATCCATAGTGACAAAAAGCAGATCAGCAATTGCACGGTAAAAGAGTTGGATGAAGGAATGAATTACAAAGAGGTATGAAGAAACTTTTGAGGGTGATGGAACTGTTTATTATTTTCATTGTACTTATGGTTTCAGGAATACATATGTCAAAACTCATCAAACTGATGCTTCACATATGTGTTATTTATTATCTATAAATTATACTTCAATAAAGCGAAACAAATAATATATATCTCATAGGATTATTTTAAGAATAAAATATTGTACAGAATAAATTTCAAATGAGCCTGTAAAAATGCTGTTATTCTGGTACCGAATAAACACTTGATAAATATTAACTTCTCATGTAACAATTGAAAGTACTTGAGTAACTAATTCAATGTTCAAAACACCTAAGACATACCTTAGCTTCTTCTTCTTGTGCTTTCTTAACAATTGCTTGTAATTGCACCTCTCGTTTGAATTCAGCATGAAGTAATTTCTCTTCCATCATCCTACGTCGTTGGTCTAATAACCCTTCTTTCCACTTTCGGACTTCTTTCTCCTATATGCAATGAATTATCACATCATTAATTTCAGCATACATAGTCATTTGACAAGAAGTGCAAACAGGTAAACAGCTTAGGAATTACAAACTGAAGAACCAGGAAAGATCTAAAGGTCATGACTAATTATTAAGAACACAGACTATAAAGCCTGACAGTTCATAATCTACCAGTCACTTGCTAGATATGTAAACTGGGCAACTTTTTTAGCCGACATCTCAGTTTCCTCATCTATAAACAGAACAGTAGTAGTATCTAACTCATAGGTTTTAAAGACTGAGTCAGTCAATATATGTAAAACTTTTAAATAGTACATTAGAAATTGCTCAAGAGAAATATTTGCTGTTATTATTATATTGCACTATGAGCACACTTAAAAGTAGTATTTCTTATCCTTATAAATGTTGTCTCTCTAACTCAAAGTCAAGACAAATGATTACCCTAGAAATTGAAAAATGGTGAAATGTTTGAAAAGTCACAATTATCTGCATAAGAACATTCCCTGAAGGAACACGCAGAGTTTTACTTATGGAAGAATAAAGATAATTATGATAGCTGCATTTAATTCCTTAAAACAATATCAAATAGGAGAAGTAAAAGACTTGTCCTGTGCTTCAACATATTAGAACTAGCACCAAAAAGAATAAAGAAAATCAATGCTGACTTAACACAAATGGGAAGAAAACTAACATTTAAGTTGAATTTTAGCTACATAATAATGGGTTTAACCACCTTAAAAAGTATGATGCAGAAAGAACACTGAAATAGGAGGTAAAAACAGGTCCTTAAAGCCCCAGCTCTGCAAATGATTGGTTCTATGACACTGCAGACAGCCCTCAGTCTCTCCTAGATTCAGTTTTCACACCTATGATATGAAATGGGGCTCAGGATCTGTTCAACTCTGTGTGCCTCACAAAAGTACTGTTGTGATCATATGAGACCATATATGGAAGAACAGTAATGAAACAATAACCACTGTACAAATGGAAGGTGAGATTTATCATTTGAATTAATTGAAGTGATACTGACATTGATGGGAAAATTAAGAACTTCTAATGTCTTATACAATTTCAAGAATTTATTATTGTGTTTGCATGAATTATCTGGAGATTATATTAGTGAGAAAAAAACTATATAATTTTGTTTGTATTAAAAACACAATAAGAAGGTAAAGTATAATTGTGTTAGAACAGTTTTCTGAAGCTTAAAATGAAAAAATATATTAACTCTTGTAGAACCCCGTTATAAGGAGACTGTTTTTCATACTTGATTTATCCAAACTAAATGATTAAAATAAAAATAATTAAATTCTTGAGATTCAGGTAAAGAGAAAAATTATAGATTTTCTTCCTATCCCACCAACTTTTCTACTGCATTAAGGAGAATCTTATGTCACCTCATTTTTACCATCAAACTATTTGATCTAATTATCTCTCCCAATTTTAAAACACACAAAAGGAGTGAAAATACTTTTAACCTATGCATATTAGTTCTCCCTTCTAGGACCAAAAGGTAAACAAAAGAGTTTACCTATACTACAGGGGAGGGCTTCCCTCATAGCTCAGTCGGTGAAGAATCTGCCTGCAATGCAGGAGATCCGGGTTCCATTCCTGGGTTGGGAAGATCCCCTGGAGAAGGAAATGGCAACCCACTCCAGTATTCTTGCCTGGAGAATCTCAAGGACAGAGGAGCCTGGCAGGCTACAGTCCACGGGGTTGCAAGAGTCGGGCATGACTGAGTGACTATCATACTACAGGGGGCACATGCTTCTGCTGTGCTGTGCCAAGTATTCGTAGTACACAGACTCCAAGATGGCTCCAAATGATCCCAGTCACCTGGTATTCAGACCTTTGCATATTTCCCTCCCACATTCTATCAGGACTGTGACCAATGTGTTGTTGTTCAGTCACTAAATCATGTTCGACTCTGCAACCCCACGCACTGTAGCATGCCAGGCTCCTCTGTCCTCCACTATCTCCCAGAGTTTGCTCAAATTCATGCCTACTAAGTTGGTGACACTATTTAACCATCTCATCCTCTGCTGCCCTCTTCTTTTGCTTTCAATCTTTCCCAACATCAGGGTCTTTTCCAGTAAGTTGGCTCTTTGCATCAGGTAGCCAAAGTACTGGAGCTTCAGCTTTAGAATCAGTCCTTCCAATGAATATTCAGGACTGACTTCCTTTAGGATGGACTGGCTGGATCTCCTTGCTGTCCAAGGGACTCTCAACAGCCTTCTCCAGCACCACAATTTCAAAGCATCGATTCTTGGTGCTCAGCCTTCCTTATGGTCCAAATCTCACATCCATATACAACCACTGGAAAAAATCGTAGCTTTGACTATATGGACCTCTATCAGCAAAGTGATGTCTCTGCTTTTTAATACACTGCCAAGGTTTGTCATAACTTTCCTTCCAAGGAGCAATATAATTCAGCAAAAGTGATAGTACGTCACTTCTAAGATTAGGTTATTATAAAAAGACAATGCAGCTTCCATTCTGGCAGCTCACTTATTCATTCTCTCTTTTTCTCTCTCAGGTTATTCTGTGGCAATGGTAGCAGCCATGTCATGAGAACACTGGGCTGTGGAAAGACTCACATGGCAAGAAATGGGGGTCCACAACCAACCACTAAAGAGGACTCCAGGCCTGCCAACAGCCACATGAGGGATCTGAAAGTGGATCTTTCAGCTCCGAATGACTGCTGCCCGGAGCCAACACACTGACTGCAACCTCACGAGAGACTCTGAACAAACAAACAAAAGATCACAACATAAGCCACTTCCAGTTTCCATGCCCAAGAAAGTGTGAGCTAATAAATGTGTGTTGTTTTAAACTGCTGAGTCTTGAGGTCCTTTGTTACACAGCACACATAACTAACACAGTACTCACATCTGCCATGTATAATTAACAATAAGAATGACATATATATATGGAACAACAGTCACCCAAGTACCATGCTACAGTTTTACATATTTGTTACATTCATCAACACAGCTGGTTAACAGTTTTAAATGCCATTTTATGGATAAAGAAATTAAAAGGCAATATGGTTAAGTAATTTGCCAAGGGCACCCACCACATGCTATCATGTGGTTAAAATCAAGATTTCACCAGACTGGCTATCTCCAGAGTCCATGTTCCTTCCACTACATCACGCTGACCAAAATTTACACTGCTCTGAATACTCCAACACTGCAGGCAGATTCTCTGCCGTCTGAGACACAAGGGAAACCCCACGAATCTACTTAGTGCCCTGCTTATTCAAATTTCACCATCTCAGGCTCAAAACTGTCCTACCAATTCATCGAACACTTTGCACAAGACTGACTAAGGAAACCCCCAGTGAAAATGGCAAAAGACAAAGTGTAGCTTTAATAATCCATGCAAACTGCAGAACATCAATTTACTAGCTTTTTTAGGAATGACAAATTCTTATTTCTTTTTTTAGAAAGGTACAGGTAATTTTCAGTGGATAGAAATGCTTTTATTTTCTAGTGAATTTATTTTTACTGTTCTTTTAGCTTCTTTGAAACCAGAAAAAGTCAATATGAAAATAAGCCCAACAATTTAAGGCAATCATGGTTCTCTAAAAATTAAAAACTCACCCTTTCTAACAATTTCTGAAGCTTTAATGTTTTCTGTTCACGTAACTTTTCCCTTAGCTGCTGTGCTTTCATTTGTTTTTCTTCATGTTTCTTCTTAGATTCTGCAATTGTTCTATTAATACAAACAAATGGACAAGAGACACAAATGTTTACATGATAAAGCCAAAAATATCTTTAGTCTTCAAAGTTCTTAAAATAAACAATACACAAAACTAATTTGGCCTAACATTTCAGGAAAACATTGTCACTTTTCAAAAGATCTCAAACTGTCCTGAATAATGTACCTTAAAATAGTATCAGTATGTAACGACTCCATTTAATAATTAAGAATGGCTAGCTCCCTTCCTGTGAAACACTTCAAATTAATTTTCAAAGGCCAGACCTTTTACGAGATGGTGAGGAAAGTTTTTCATGCATGTGAATTCCATGTCCTGGAGGCCTAGCAGGTTCTTCCTCTACAATATCCCCCCAGGATGTATTCTGGCGCCAAGATTCACGAGCTATTTCAGAAAAAAGAAAACCACTGTTACTGTTTAACCATGTAAATCTATAAAACCAACTTTTGAGAACCGACTTTTAAAAGGCATCCTACTCTAATACATTATTCATTTTACACAAAAACCACATGTATTAACATAATCTACCTTGTACCGCTCTACCTATACATACAACACACACACACATGCACACATAAATTACCTTCATAATCTGCAAGGACATCATTCCAGTTCATACCACAGAAAGATACACTGCCACTGCCCATGCTGGCCTAAAATGTAATAAGAAAAACTGAAAAATAGTTGAACCAATTATAAACTAATAAAATGAACTATATTCGAAAATTTCCTACCTATTGCTCATATATTTCATTTAGCAAACAGTCCAACACCAACATTAACAGCAGAAATGAATGAAGTAATTTTAAAAGCAAAGTATTGGCCTTAAACTATTACTACATAAAACTCTGAAATATTCAGAGTATACATCAGAAAAGCTCAAAAGTACTTGTTGGGCATTAAAATTTAATAGAAAAATATTTGAAAGATTCATGGTTACTTTCATTCTTTAAGAAATCCCTATCATCAACATATATATCATGAGCGCTTAGTGACAGCAAGGCAATGTATCATTTGCTTTTTATCAGTAGAATAGAAAAAGATATTAGATTCTTCTCCAATCTTTACACTTATAATCTGAGAAATGTTATGTTTTACTTACTCTGAGATTCAATTTCTTCATTTGTAAAATGAGAAACCAACTTCCAGCTTGTCAATTGCATCATATATAAAAAACACTTGGTAAAGTGCTTTAAAAAAGACTTCCTATTGTTTATTGTATGTCTCAATCACCCAGAGAATAAAAATGCTAAAAGCTCACAGAAAAATCACTGTCGTTGTCAGTTTCAAGGTTGATATCGTTGTTTTCTTCAGCTTCAATTTCTCTAGTTAACTGTTCCTCTTCAGCAATAGCACTGGCAATGGCTTCCTCATTGGCCTTTTCTAGACGATCTGCTAGCTCTTCTTTTTTAGCAAGAACTTCTGCCATAGACTATAAAGTTAAAAACAAACAATAAGAAAAATCATCAGTAGACTGGAAAGTCAAGTAATTATTTCTCTCTTTATCTTCTAATCATATACTCAACATATACATAAAAATAGCATTGATAAAGAACTATAAAACTTGGGGTCCAGCTCTGTGACTCAGAAATTTCTTAAAAGCAAGACACTATTCTGTATTCCAAAAAATGATACAATAATCCATGACTTACTTTCTTACCAGACCACTGTGTATGACAAACTGTGAAGTTATATAAATAAGAGGTATTGTTATTAATGATAAAGTGTGAATTTCATTCGAGCACCAAAATTCAAAACAGTTACAGATTAAATATCTTACAAACAAAAGAAAAACACTATTCTTAAAAAGGAACATAAAAAAATTATGCCGTAATGGTGTTAATATTTTTTGAACATATACACCTAATTTAAAATTATGCATTAGAACTATGTAATACAAATAATATGTACCAGAATTAATTGATAAATCCCTATAATAAACTAAACATGTATACTAGAAATGCTAAGGCAAAAACTGAAATAACAAAGATTTATGACTACTAAGCCAACAAAGGAGACAAATTTAAAAATATAATTAAAAAGAGGGGAGAAAAATAGGAAAAGCAGGATAAAGAAGAGGTGAGTCAAAGGGAAAAACAATAAGATGGTAGATTTAAAAGAACCATCTTCATAGTTACATTAAACAGAAATAGTCTAAACACCTCAACTAGTAGACTCAAATCTGGATAAGAGCAAGACCCCAAACCACACGCTGCACGTAGGAAACCTAACTTAAATATGAGGACTATAAACAGACCACAAACAAGAGAGCCACCATATGAACACTAGCCAAAAGAAAGCTGAATTATTAATATCAGACACAGTAGGTTTCAGAACAAAAAACATGACAAGGGATAAAGCAGGTCATTTCATAATGATAAAACAGTTGATTTACTGAGAAGACAAAACAATCCTAAAAGTTTGTGAATTTAAGAACAGACCTTCAAAACAAAGGAAGCAAAAACTGACAGAATTGCAAAACAAAATAAACCTGATGGGAATGTAAAATGGTTCAGCCACTTTGGAAAACTGTCTGATAGTTTCACACAAAGGTTAAAAATTAAGTTACCACATGTTAGTCGCTCAGCTGTGTCCAACTCTTTGTGACCCCATGGACTGTAGCCCACCAGGCTCCTCTGTCCATGGAATTGTCCAGGCAAGAACACTGGAGTGGGTAGCCACTCCCTTCTCCAGGGGATCTTCCCATGTATCGAACTCAGTTCGCCTGCATTGCAGGCATATTCTTTACCATCTGAGCCACCAGGGAAGCCCATATGAAAGTTATCATATGACCCCAAAATTCCAATCCTAGATGTACATCCAGAAGAAATGAAACCATACGTTCACACAAAAACTTGTACACAAATACCTAAAGTGGCATTATTCACAAATGCCAAAAAGTGGAGAAAACCTAATGTTCATAAACTAATGAATGGATTAAATATGGTTCAGTTCACATTTTTCAAACAATGGAATATTATTTGGCCATAAAAAGGAATGAAATACTGGTACAGGCTAAAACACAGATGAACCTTGAAAATAATATGCTTAGTGAAAGGAACCATTCACAAAGACCACATATTGTATTCCCTTCTATAAAATGTCCACAACAGGCAAATCTATATGAGAGAAAGACAGATGAGTGGCTGTATACGGCTGGGAGGGTGGGGAGAAAGGGAGGTCTGCTCATGGACACTGGGTTTTTTCTAAAGTGATGAAGTGTTTTAAAACTAATCATGGTCACATTTGCACAACTCTGTGAACATATTAAAAAACATTTAACTGTACACTTTAAATGGATAAACTGTATATTATGCAAGTTATATCTCAATAAAGTTGGTTTTAAAAAGGTAGTGCCACAGATACATGCAGAGATTTCAGTACTTCTCTCTCAACTGATACAACAGGTACAAAACACTGGCAAAGGAGACCTGAACAATATTATCAACCCAACTGACCTAGATATTTCCTCAAGAGAAATGAAAACATATGTTCAAAACAAAGACAAATGTTCATGGTGCCTTTATTCATAACAGAGAAACTAGAAACAAACATCTGTCAGCAACTGAACGGATGAACGTATCGAGCTGCACGCATATGACAGAGTACCGCGAAAGACAACAGAAAAAGAAGGAACTATTAACATACACAGTGATGTCAATGAATCTCTAAATAATTATGGTACGTGAAAGAGGCTAAACATTACATAATTTACACTAATTATATTATTCCATATACAGAGAATTCTGAAAATGCTAATTAGTATGTAGTGGCAGCAGAGTAGTGACAACCTGGGTAGGGGAAACAGGGAAGAGCAGAAAGAAGGATGACAGAAGAGAATGTAAAACTTTTGGAGGCAATCGATACTTTCATTATCTTGATTGTAGTGATGATTTCATAGGTATAAACACATGTCAAAATATATCAGTGTATATACTTTAGATATGTGAAGTTTATTGAAAATCAATAACACCTCAATAAAGGTATTAAAAATGCAAGTGCTTGAGCTTCAGCTTATTACTGAATTGGTCTGAAGCCTAAACATTGGTAGCTTCCTTAAAGCCACCCTTCCCAACTTCATCTACCCTGTTGATACTCTACTCCCTCAAAACACACAAGACTGTCCCTGGGGAACAGAATGGGATGAGGGAGTTTAGATGAGAAATCATTTCTTTGCATCATAAGCTTTTTCTCTATAAACTCTTGAATATTACAGAAATTAACTTCTTAAGGTGCCATGACAACATCACAGATATCAGTAATTAGAAAGCTATTAAAGTTGAACAGATTTAACTTTGTAGAAAGTATGTTCTCACATGAGCTTATTTCCTTCCTAATCTTATCTTCTCCAGAGAACATTTCTATTTTGTCTTTTAAGACCTGAAAATATTTTAACATAGTAACACAGCTTATGGATGAAATGATTTAATATCCACATACAACTTCTACTATTTTCCACACTGTGAAATTCAAACAAATATCTGTATACATCATCACTCCTAAATTTCTAAATTTTCGTTAAAATTTGGAATTTCAGTAACTCTAAAAAAATTAATCCCGGGTAGCTAGGATTTATATCAGCACATTTTTACAATGCTGGCAAAAATGGACCTTAAACATAAAGGTTCTCACAGTCAGTTTTTGCTTAGCTTTCTGTTAAATAAGAGAACTGCAGATTTTTTTACTCTAACCATCTATGAGACGATATTATATAGAGGGAAAAAAGGAAAGAGTTTTCTCAATACAACCACAATTCTCTATAATCCTTCACTTAGAATCTCAACAATGAGGTGCTTATCTAGAGCAACCCACAGAAGTATCACTGCCAAGACAAATTAAAAACATAAAATTTTTTCAAAACCTTGGTTAAAACTCCTCTAAAACTTCTAAGAATATACTAATATTCATAGGTAAAGCAGAACTTATTTTCTTTCAAGTATGTAATGTCACGCTCAAAATAACCAAGGGTTTTCAATATTCCACCACAAGCTAATTTTACCTATGTGATCAAAATAAAAATGATTAGAGAAGAATTTTTAAAAAACATTTTTATGCTTACTTAAGTATAGGATGTTTTTCCTCTTTTGAAATTTGATTCTCACAGACTCAATTCACAAAATAATTTAATATGATATCTATGAAATTTAATATGATATCTATGATATCAATTTCTACCCCGTACATTAAATTCACTTATATGACAGTAATTACATTTAACTTTCAAAAAATTCACACTAAAAGATATGTTAAAAACAAATTACCCTTATTCCTTTACAAAGGAATCTAAATATTAATTTGTTTTTCTTATTACTATAACTCTTATTTTTCCTTAAACAACTCATATCAAGTTTCATCTATATCTAATCTTACTCTAAGATATATGATTTGGCCTAATCCTGGTGGCTCAATGGTAAAGAATCCACCTAGAATCCACCTCAATGCAGGAAACACCAGATTTGATCCCTGGGTCAGGAAGATCCCTTGGAGGAGGGCATGGCAACCAACTCCAGTAGTCTTGCCAAGAAAATCTCACGGACAGAGGAGCCTGGCTGACGACCATGGGGCCACAAGAGTCAGGCACAACTGAAGCTACTGGGCACGCACACACGCACCATCTGCTGACATCACCTTTTAGCATCATAAAGCACTATGTTTAAAAAGAAATTATAGTATATGGTGGCCATTTAAAAATGAAAATTGGAATGACTTTTCTCAACAGCTTTTTATATGGAGCTACTCCTTTTGAAAAGTACTTTTTAAAAATGCCAGCATGACCTATTCTGAACTATCCTCAGGCCAAGTTATCTTACTACTTAAGTGAAAAAGAGAAGGACATGAGCAGAATTAACTATTCATCTAAAAACATAATCCTATAAATAATTTCAAGTCAATGCATTTTTAAAGATTCAGCAATAGGGATGACAAATTTCATCTTAAAGACCAATTCCAAATGATAACTATGTAAAGTACTCTGTTAAGAGAATTTTAAAAGTAAGTTCATTAAGCACCATTTCCCAACAGAGTGGTAGATGTTGCATGGAATACATTAATGTTATAGTTTCTTAATGCTAAAGAACATTTGACCAAATCATACAAAAACTAAATGATTTTGAGCAAGTTACTTGACTCTCACAGTCTCATTTCCACCCCCTACAAAATAAGAAGAATTTTAACTACATCCAAAGTTTGCTATAAGAATAACATGTTAACATAAAATAACATATAAAATGCTATGTTTAAAAGTGCTCTCTAAAGTGTACAGAAATGCACAATACAATTTTTCATTATCAGAATTTTTGCCTCTTTAATATATCTACTTGGAATTCTGAGAAGTTGTTCTTACCAAGTTAGCAGCACTCACATTTGAAATATCTGAAGGATCCATTTCACTTTCTATTCTTGCTTTTTCTGCTGAAAATTTGTCTTCACTTGCTTGCAAAGAAGGTGTGTCAGCTTGCTGAATAACTGAAACACACTCTGTATCAATGTGAACAGCAGGTATTTCAGAAGTTTGAACAGAATTGTCTGGTAAGAAACTACTCCCAGAGTTCTTGACATCATCCAGCGTACTCACTGTGAACTAACAAAACATATTGTAGAATGAATCAGAGGTAACAAAAAATACTCACCGACTATTTCACTCTAGAAAAGCTTATTCTGCTTAACCCACAAACTGTGAAGCAGCAGTTGACTGGCTAAAAGATCAATCACTCATTATTTTGGTACGTTTCAAGTGTTAGAAAAGAAACGTTAAGCAGCCACAAATTTTATTTACATATCTACTATGTTTAAGGACACTCAAGTATTTTAAGAAATTAAGCAATATATGTTGCAATTGCATTTTATTTTATTAGGCTGATTCCTGATGGCTATACTATATGCTTCACAAAAGAAATCTGGTCACAAGTATAATAAATATTATGTTTTATGTTCAAATAACTAAAGGTATTTACATAGTTTTTATGAAAACTAATATCAAATGAAGGCACTTCTCACCAAATATGTACTTTAAAGGCATTTTACTCAAAACATGGAACTCACTCTCTTTAGATAACATTAACACAACCTCAAAGCATCTTTCATGAAGACTCACATGGTACACAATACCAAATCTTAGATCTAAAAGAAAAATACACCATAAAAAGTAGAGCAAATGTCAGCAAGCAATCTCCTTAAGCAATTCATATTCTTTAGACTTCAATAGCCTCTCATTCCCCTTTAAGAATACTTAACACAAAAGCAACAGAAATGTGAAAACCAAATACAACTTTTGCTTAGGAAAAATACATTACATCTTTTAAAAATTTTAGAGTTTAGTGAACAGAAACAGGACTTTATTTTCCCTTTCTAACAGAGTATAGGAATAACGGCGCTATGCTTTTCAGTACTCAGAGCAATGAACTCCAAGGAGAAGAATGGAAATCTAAAGTTGTGAATTTAAAACCCACTCACACCACTACTTAAATAAACATCAGATAAACACTGCAGTGGCCATAAAAACCCCAGTTTGATATAGTATTTATGTAAATATTAAACTTGGCCAAGTCTTATAAACTACTTTAAAAATTCTACTATTGGTTATAACTTTAAAGTGTCCCAAAGTGTTGATTTTAGCATACGCATTATTCAAATAGCATCACAATGTTTATATTGCTATCAACATTATCCATGCATCAGTCATTATGGTTTATAATCTTTTCAGTAATATTTATATTAGCATTACTGATCTTTACAATATAGTCAATCCTGTTTATTAAAAAACCAGTATCAACCTAAATAACAGAATCAAAGCTAAATTATAAAGTAATGGTCAAAATATATGAATATGCTAATTCCATTTTCAGAATGAGAGTGGAGAAAACAGCTATTAATATTAGCTTGGCCACCATAAGCAGTGAACTTTTATACTGAAACAATTCAGCAATAATTACTCATAAGCTCTATGCATAGACTATTTCTAAAATCTCAAAATCATGTAAGCTTATTCTTTACACAAAATTAGCACATTTTTTACAATGTTAAATTTTATAGTTAAAATATATGTTAGCAAAATTGCTAAATGTTGGTTAAGTGATGTAAAAAGTGATTTCTTCATCAAACTTACCTACATTTAAAAGTTTCTTTAAGTTTTACCAAACAGCTATGTACTGTAAACTTACTATGTGCCTATGACTCTGTTCCATATTACGGGAATTAAAAGGCAATATGGGCTTCACTAGTGGCTCAGGTGGTAAAGAATCCACCTGCAATGCATGAGACCTGGGTTTGATCCCATGGCTGGGAAGCCAACTTGGAGAAGGGAATGGTAACCCACTCCAGTATTCTTGCCTGGAGAATCCCATAGGCAGAGGAGCCTGGCAGGCTACAGTCCACGGGGTTGCAAAGAGTTGGACACGACTAAGTGACTTTCACTTTCACACTTTCATAAGATTCTACCCACAAGGAGTTTTCAATCTCATGTGGGCATAAAACATATACACATTAAACAGTTATAAAACATTAAGAATAATGCAGGATTAAGAGATATTATTATCATTACGAAAAACTTGGGAGTCTAAAGAAAAATAAATATTCTACAGGTAAAAGAAGAAAATTTTAAAAAGCTACTATTCTGGACTGAGAAATATTAGTTATTTTACAACTTTTTTCCTTAGTCTCTGTACCTATATCAATCTCTTATATTTCACTAATGACTTTACAGAAAACTATACTAAGTGAACATAAACCTTTTTGTAAACAAATATCTTTCAAAAATGCACTGCTTAACCAAACAAGTAAAATAAACTTCAAATGGACTAAAAGAAAAAGGACCGGGAATATTAATCCTAAGGAATTATTTTAAATATCAGCAAATCACTCTATACTTGGACTGTAGAAAACAAAAGTAGAGCAAGTGAAAAACGATTCTTACTCTCATCACTTTAAATAAGACCACAAATGAAGCAGGAGGACTCCCCTTAACCAAGTAATCAAGGTCAACAAACACGGGCAAATTGGTATGATGTGTCTTTAGATGCAAGGCTGACGATCACTTTACTTTTGTCTAAAATGCATAAGCCAACGTGAATAATGAATAAAGAAAAAAGAAACTGAAGAACACTGTACCAAAAAAATCTGCAATGTATTCTTCTAAAAGATGAATGTCATGAAAAATAAAGACAGGGCACGTAACTGATGCTGGTCAAACATAGTAAAGAAACAAAGTCAAATACAATGTATGATTCTAAACTGCACGGTGGATCAGGGAAAAAATTTCTGTGAAGAAATTACTGGGGCAACTGGAATTTTTGAAAATCAGACTATAAGTTTAGATAACAATATTATATAAATGTCAAATTCTCTGAATTTTATTATTATAGTGTGGTTATGGAAAAGAGTTTTCTGTTCTTTGGAGATACATGCTGTAGAATTTAAAGGTGAATGGCTGTGATGTTTGTACATTACTTTCAAATGTAACACGTAAAGAGAGAAAAGAAACTGTGGCAAAATGTTAATCTGTGAATCTAGGAAAAGAGTACTAGAGGGTTCATTATTCTATTCTTGCAACTTTTCTATAGATCTGAAATTTTTCACAATAAAAGTAAAAGAGTGAAGTAGAAAAATTAAGACATTCCTACATATATATATATATATATATATATATATGTATATGTGTGTATATATATATATCCCATATAAAAAGCAGTTAAAGGATTTTCAGAATGTACTACCTGGGTTCTTTCTGCAAGAGGATGATCACATGAGTGTACTGGGTCCTTGGGCTGAGATTCTATAGTATTAGAAGGTTCATCTCCAACAAATTCACTTTTCTGTATGCTTTCATCAGGCAAAAGATGTACATTTTCTTTATCACTGTCATCCTTTGATCTTAATGCTTCTGTTGGTAATGAAGCTTTTGGCATCACTGCTGTTGATCGCGAACGAACAGGCCTTCCTCTCTGAACAGTTTCCCATCCTTCAGCATCCTTCCGTTCTATACAGTTGAGGGAAGAAAATAAATCAAGAATTATTTAGAAGATATAAATTTTCAAAAACCTATAAAATAAAAATATTTTACAATCTAATTCTCATTGACTATAAGCTATAAACATGACACTGATTACTATGCAAAGTGTATTCACGTGTGTGTGTGTGTGTATTATCTAATTCCTATGACCTCTCATGGTAGGTATAATTATCCTTATCTTACAAATGATAAAACTGAGATTAAGACTGACCTAAGGCCCCACAGTCAGAAAGCAACATTTATATAATGTATACCATTACTGGTTAGGGCATAGACTTGGATTACTGTGATACTGAATGGTTTGCCTTGGAAATATAGAGAGATCATTCTTTTGTTTTTGAAACTGCATCCAAGTACTGCATTTCAGACTCTTTTGTTGACTATGATGGCTACTCCATTTCTTCTAAGGGATTCTTACCCACAGTAGTAGATATAACGGTCATCTGAGTTAAATTCACCCATTCCAGTCCATTTTAGTTCACTGATTCCTAAAATGTCAATGTTCACTCTTGCCATCTCCTGTTTGACCACTTCCAATTCGCCTTGATTCATAGACCGGGTTCCTACGCAATATTGCTCTTAAGGCATTGGACTTAACTTACATCACCAGTCACATCCACAACTGGGTATTGTTTTTAGTTTGGCTCCGTCTCTTCACTCTTTCTGGAGTTATTTCTCCACTGATCTCCCGTGGCATATTGGGTACCTACCGACCTGGGAAGTTCATCTTTCAGTGTCCTATCTTTTTGCCTTTTCATGCTGTTCATGGGGTTTTCAAGGCAAGAATACTGAAGTGGTTTGCCATTCACTTCTCCAGTGGACCACGTTTTGTCAGAACTCTCCACCATGACCTATCTTGGGTAGCCCTACACGGCATGGTTCATAGTTTCACTGAGTTAGACAAGGCTGTTGTCCATGTGATCAGTTTGGTTAGTTTTCCATGGCAGAAAGTGAAGAACTAAAGAGCCTCTTGATTAAAGTGAAAGAGGAGAGTGAAAAAGTTCACTTAAAACTCAACGTTCAGAAAACTAAGATCATGGCATCTGGTCCCACAACTTCATGGCAAATAGATGGGGAAACAATGGAAACAGTGAGAGACTTTATTTTCTTGGGCTAAAAAAAATCACTGCAGATGGTGACTGCAGCCATGAAATTAAAAGATGCTTACTCCTTGGAAGAAAAGCTATGACCAACCAAGATAGCATATTAAA
>NW_011494753.1:6840550-6846147 GCF_000754665.1 Bison bison bison
GGGAAAGATTGAAGGTGGAAGGAGAAGGGGACAACAGAGGATGAGACGGTTGGATGGCATCACCAACTCAACGGATATGAGTTTGAGTAAGCTCTGGGAGTTGGTGATGGACAGGGAAGCCTGGCGTGCTGCAGTCCATGAGGTCACAAAGAGTCGGACATGACTGGGCAACTGAACTGAACTGAATGTATACTATGTGCTACCACTGTTGCAAGTGCCTTCGATATAACTCTTTTAATCTTTTCCTAAGATCAGTACTATCATTCCCATATTATCAATGAGGAAACTGAGACAAAAGGTAAAAGCCAAGATGCAAGTCCAGGCAAACTGGTTCTGATGTCAATGGTCTAATGGATAAGTAAAAACTGCCTCTCCATCTTTCAGAATCCAAACATAGGCCTAGCTCCAAAGTCCAAGTACTTTTCCCCTTAGTACCAAAAGTATACACTACCTTAGCAAAAAAGGAAAAAAAAAAAAACTACTTTAATGATAATAAGATTATAGAATGTTAATTGAATGAACACTCAAGGATCTAGTTCAGTATTTCACCATACACATAAAAAAATGAGGGCCTATGTCCAAAGACACGGAGCAAAATAGCCCAAAATAAATATGAATCTTCTACTACAATGGTTCAAAATGTCACAACCTGAGGTATACACGTATACAGTTAATAGCCATAATTATTAAAAGTTTATAGGCTAAAATGTAGTGTGTCAAAATTAATATGAAGATACCTAGTTCTGGCCAAGATGGAGTAGCCTGACTTGCATTTCCAGGTCCTTCTTCTTACAACTAAGAACTCTGGAAAAACACACAAAATAAGCACAGGAAGATTTTAAAAGACAGAAAGAGATAGGTGGACTGCCTAGTGACCCTGGGAGTTAAAAGCAGCATAGCGATGAGTTCTCTGTGTTTCCTAATTGCTTCCTATATATGACAAGATGGTACAAAGGCCTCCAACCCAGAAAGAACAAATGATACACACAAAACGGGCATCAGCAAAACTTGCTTCGCCAAGCCGAAGGGCAGAGGAAACAATGACCTAAGAAAATAATCATTTTGGCAATCCTCCTTCTATTCAGCCAACCATCAGTGGAAAACTTGCACCTCATGGTTTCAATAGGGGTAAGTAGAGAGTTGAACTTCCATTGCCCATGTGGTAGAAATAGATGGTCCAACTCCCTCACCAAAACAGTGTCAGCAAAGTTGAACAGTGAGCTGAGTTTCTACTTCCAAATGACATTAAACAAGGCAGTAGGAACTGGATTAGTCAGCACTCTACTTTTCCCCACCCCTAGTGTCAGTGGGAAACTGAACTTTCATACCAACTGAGCAGCAGTGAGACTTAATGAGGTGGTGAGAGTCAGAACTGGTAGATACTGATCTACCCTACCCACAGTCGTAAGCGTCCAGTGCTGAGCACAGCCTCTACCTTCATCCAACATCAAAGACACACAGAATGAGTCAATATTCTGATCTTCCCCACCCCCAGTGTTGGCAGGTCCCATATAGAAAGCTGAGCTTTTACCCTCACCAACATCATCGTTACAGAATAAAGTAGTAGAAGACACATCTACTTGGCACATGGATCCCATTTCACCTTGTGATAATGCCAGCAGGACCCATCAGGAAGCTAAGATTCCACTCCACCTTACACAGATAAGTCAGGAGTCAGTCCTCCCCTCACTCTGCCCCTCTGTTGTGTCAGTGGGGGTGCAGACGAGAATTGAGCTACCTCCAGTAGCAGCCAAGAAGTGGTGAAAGTTAGTCTCCAATTTTGCTGAAAAGGTATCATAGGGAATATCTTAAATGGAGCACAAAGGACCTTTATGCCAACAACAAAAGAAGTAACATTTGTGTTAGTGGAGTCCCAGAAAGAGAGGAGAGTGTAGGACTTAAAAAGTATTTAAAGAAAGAACGAATAAAAACTTTCCAAACTTAGTGAAAGATGTAACACTAAAGGAACTAAAAAGATATAAAACTGAAAGAACTAAGAAATCCAAAGAAACTGATGCTAAAACACATCATAATGAAACCTCTGAAAAGAAAAAACAAAGAAAAATTCTTAAAAGAAGCCATGGTGGGGTGACAAGAAGCCATAGGGAAAAGATAAATTAGCTACAGCAGAACATCAGTTTCAATGACAGCAAATTTCTCCTCTGAAACACTGAAGGCCCGGAGGAAGTGGCACAACTTTCAAGGACTGAAAGAATTGTCAATCGCAAATTCTATAATCAGTGAAACCATGCTTCAGGAATGAAGAATAAATAAGGCATTCTCAGATGAAAAGAAAACTAAGCAAATGTGTCACTAGCAAACCAACCCTTAAAGGACAACCAAAGGAAATTCCCTAAAGAGAAACTAAATAAGTTTTAAAAAAAGAACATGGACCAAATTTTCCAACCAAAAGACTCAGAGTGGCATACTAGATAATAAAACAAAAGCATACAGTTGTAACTGGAAATGGAACAATAGACTGGTTCCAAATAGGAAAAGGAGGACGTCAAGGCTGTATATTGTCACCCTGCTTATTTAACTTCTATGCAGAGTACATCATGAGAAACGCTGGACTGGAAGAAGCACAAGCTGGAATCAAGATTGCAGGGAGAAATATCAATAACCTCAGATATGCAGATGACACTACCCTTATGGCAGAAAGTGAAGAACTAAATAGCCTCTTGATGAAAGTGAAAGAGGAGAGTGAAAAAGTTGGCTTAAAGCTCAACATTCAGAAAACGAAGATCATGGCATTCGGTCCCATCACTTCATGGGAAATACATGGGGAAACAGTGGCTGATTTTTTTTTGGGGGGGGGGGCTCCAAAATCACTTCAGATGGTGATTGCAGCCATGAAATTAAAAGACGCTTACTCCTTGGAAGGAAAGTTATGACCAACCTAGATAGCATATTCAAAAGCAGAGACATTACTTTGCCAACAAAAGTCCATCTAGTCAAAGCTATGGTTTTTCCAGTGGTCATGTATGGATGTGAGAGTTGGATTATAAAAAAAGCTGAATGCCGAGGAATTGATGCTTTTTGAACTGTGGTGTTGGAGAAGACTCTCGAGAGTCCCTTGGACTGAAAGGAGATCGAACTAGTCAATCCTAGAGGAAATCAATCCTGAATATTCACTGGAAGGACCAATGCTGAAGCTGAAGCTCCAATACTTTGACCACCTGATGCCAAGAGCTGACTCATTAGAAAACACCCTGATGTTGGGAAAGACTGAAGGCAGGAGGAGAAGGGGATGACAGAGGATGAGATGGTTGGATGGCGTCACCAACTCAATGGACATGAGTCTGAGCAAGCTCCAGGAGACAGTGAAGGACAGGGAAGCCTGCAGTGCTACAGTCCATGAGGTCACAAAGAGTCGGACATGACCGAGCAACTGAACAACAATAGGCCATGCCATTACATGATTCACTATGTAGAAGATATTTTATTTCAAAGGAAAAAAATATTTACAAAAACGCTCATTCTCGTGACTAGTATATTAACTCATCTTATTTTTTAAATATTGCAACTGTTACTACATTTATATTATATTTTAAAATAATGACTAGATGGAACCTGTTATCTTTTATTTGAAAAATCTGCATTTTGAAATCTGCAAGGGGAAAGCATGCTTAAATTTTTTGTTGTTTTCTTAAACTTTTTACTATTTTTTCATTATTTTATTATTTATTATATTTATACATTTTATTATGAAGATTTTCAAATACAGTACACAGAAAATAGTATGAAGTCCCCGCTCTAATCATTAAGCTTCAATAATTATCAACATTCTGTTCTTATTTCATTTCTTCTTCCCTATTGTTTTTTTCTGAAATATTTTTTTAAATTTTATCCATTTCTGGCAGTTCTAGGTCTTTGTTGCTGTGCAGGCTTTTCTCCAGTTGGGCTTCTCACCGGTGTGCTCCCCTCGTTGTGGAGCATGGGCACTAGGGTGTCGGCCTCAGCAGCTGTTGCCCACGGGTTCAGCAGTTGTGGCTTCTGGGCTCTAGGGCACAGGCTCCGTAGTTGTGGCCCACGGGCTTAGTTGCTCCGCAGCATGTGGGACCATCCCAAATCAGGGATCAAACCTGTGTCTCTTGCTTTGGAAGGCAGATTTTTTTTACCACAGAGCCACCAGGGAAGCCCTGTAATATTTTAAAAGAAATCCTAGAAACATCACTTCTCCTGGAAATATTCAGTATGTGTCCTTTTATTCTTTAATATACTTCTTTAAAACATCAGATTTTGTTCTTTCTGGCTTTGCTGGCTCTGTGCTGTGCAGGCTTTTCTCCGGTTGTGATGAGCAGCTACTCTTTAGTTGTGGTGCGTGGGCTTCTCATTGCAGGGGCTTCTCTTGTGCAGCACAAGAGAAGGGCGTATGTGGCTTCAATAGCTGAGGCACACGGGCTCTGGATCGCAGGCTCAACAGTCGTGACACAGAGGCTGAGCTGCTCTGCAGCGTGTGGGATCTTCCCCATCAAGGATCAAAACCTGTGTCTCCCACATTGGCAGGCAGAATTTTTACCACTGAGCCACCAGGGAAAGCCAGTATGTGTCTTTAAAAGATAGAATTTTTAAAATATAACAACATCATTAACATAACCAGCAAAATTACTAATAACACCTTAAATCATATACCATCCAGTTGTATTCAATTTTCACCCATGTTTAACTCTTTAAAAATTTATTTATCTCTGTTCCATACTTTATATATATATGTATATATAAAGAAAAATTATAAGATCAACCTCATAAAAACCAAATATACAAAAAGAAAAAAACAACTAAATTATGAAATTAAGTTTAACCAAAGATTTTTGATTCCAGATAATTTAACTGGCTCACCCTTAGGAACACTATGATTAATTACTTTAAAAAGAAAAACAGCCCTTTTTGAAAGCTTCTTTATAGAAAAAAATACTGTTTAAAACTTGGACCTAATCCATTAATCAATAAGATGGCCAATACAAACATTATCACACAATTAAAAAAAAAACCTAAAATAAATGAAGCAGTTCAAAAGAAAAGTATATCAAAATAGAAACTATCAGATCAGATCAGATGAGTCGCTCAGTCGTGTCCGACTCTTTGTGATCCCATAAATCGCAGCACGCCAGGCCTCCCTGTCTATCACCAACTACCAGAGTTCACTCAGACTCACGTCCATCGAGTCAGTGATGCCATCCAGCCATCTCATCCTCTGGCGTCCCCTTCTCCTCCTGCCCCCAATCCCTCCCAGCATCAGAGTCTTTTCCAATGAGTCAACTCTTCGCATGAGGTGGCCAAAGTACTGGAGTTTCAGCTTTAGCATCATTCCTTCCAAAGAAATCCCAGGGCTGATCTCCTTCAGAATGGACTGGTTGGATCTCCTTGCAGTCCAAGGGACTCTCAAGAGTCTTCTCCAACACCACAGTTCAAAAGCATCAATTCTTCGGCACTCAGCCTTCTTCACAGTTCAACTCTCACATCCATACATGACTACAGGAAAAACCATAGCCTTGACTAGACGAACCTTTGTTGGCAAAGTAATGTCTCTGCTTTTGAATATGAAGGAGTTATGACCAACCTAGATAGCATATTCAAAAGCAGAGACATTAGAT
>NW_011494753.1:6846247-6885158 GCF_000754665.1 Bison bison bison
GCAGAGACATTACTTTGCCAACAAAGGTTTGTCTAGTCAAGGCTATGGTTTTTCCTGTGGTCATGTATAACATAGGTCTATTAAACACTAAGAAATTAGTTGTGGACAAATTACATTTTTAATGAAAACTCAGTAAAAACTATATCGAAAAATCATTCCCATAAATAAGGATACTTCTTAAAAACAGTAAATCATTATTTAAACTATCAGAGAACTTCTAAATACTTAAAATAATTTCAGAGATGTGCCCAAAGCTCAAAACTATATTTCACGCCACCATTTTTACACTCCAGAATTTTCACAAATGTCATTAATAAAGTAGTATTAAATTCAAGTCAATAAAACTAATAATTTAAAAAGCATTGGGATAATCCTGTTATTTGTTATCATTTTTATTTATCACTATATTTAATTCACTAATATTTTGTTCAATGTTCAAGATAAAATGTTGCTTTACTGTAACATCCTTTTAGGTTTTAATATTAAGGTTATAAAATGATCTTTTATTCTGAGGAAGAGTTTCTTTAAGATTGAAGCTATCTTTACCTAAAATCTTTGGAAGACTTCACAAGTGAAGCCATCGTGACCCAGAATTTTCTTTATGAAAAAATGTTTCATTATTAACCCACATTCTCTTTTATAAGTTCCTTCAAGTTTTTCTAATTCTTGCTATGCAATTTTTGTTACATTTTTCAAGTTATTTATCAATTTCTTCTAAGTTTCTAAATTTAGTGTATAATATTGGTCATAATTTTAATATTTGTGGAATCTCTATCAACACCCTTGTTTCATTCCTGGTACTAGGCTTTGTCTCCTCTTTTTCTTGCTATTACTAGAAATCTGTTAATTTTATTAGTCTATCTGAATAACTACATTTTGCCTTTGTTAATTTCTCTGTGTTCTCTCCTATAAACTTTTTCTTTCCATATTCCTTGGGTCTAACTTGTTCTTTTCTAATTTCTTGAAATGAATAAAATGTGGATTATAGGTTTTCCTTCTTTCAAGTTGGTATAATTGAGGCTAGAAATTTTCCTCAAAGCATAGCTTTAACCAGACCCAAGGATTTTTAAATGTTCATTTTCTTTCAACTGATATTTTCTAATTTCATCGTGACTTCTTCCCTGACTCGTGGACTTTTCAGAAATATATTCCAAAGTTATAAAAATCTGAGAATTGCACAGCTATCTTTTTATAATTAATTTCTAACTTCATTCCAATGTGTTCAGACAGAATGAGTTCAATCATCTAACAGCTGTTGAAACGTTTAATGGCTCAGCATGTGTCAATTTTGGTAAATGTTCCATGTGTGCCTGAATATGTATTTCAATTTACAGTTACAGCCATAAGAAAGTAAGTAGCCTGTATTAAAATTAATCTTCCTGTCAAACACAACTACAAGAGCTAGACAAAATACATAAATGAATTGTTTAAAGGCACTGGAAAGCAACCAATATAGGCAAGATTTGAGGAATTACAATTCCTGAGAATAGAGGCCACAATGTGAGATCCACATTCACCCTAGAATTTTCCCTGAAGACTGCTGGAATTCACAGTGCAGGCAAAGTGACTCCTTGCAGAAACCACCAGTCCTATCTAGCTCAGACAGATGCTGGAGTTCACTGAATCTAAAGCAACTGGGACTTCAAGGAAAAATAAGCATGGAGAGCAGGGAACTGAAGAAGAGTAAGCCAAAAGAAGTCTGCATTCAATCTTTCCTTAAGAAGTCTGACAACTGCTAAGCTTTGCATATACAAGGCAAGACTCCAAGAAATCCAGAAGAAAACAGCAGCTGGGGTGCTAACGAGCTAAGCAGATATTGTAGCATCTGTATGGTGCTGAGGAAATAAAAGCTGGAATTCAGGAATGAAGTGGTCTTGGCAAACACCCCAGGTTTTCAGTTAAGACCCCAAAAGGAACAAGAAAAAACTAAAACATATCAACTTTAATAAAACCTCAAGGCAAACCCTGACAGGATTAAGGTGCTCTGTTTGTTCTCTTATTACCATAAAAAAAATACATTTTTAGAAAAAGCCCCTGTAACCTTTAATACACAATGTTAAACATTCAATTAAATATGTGGCATACTAATAAAATAATTGAATAATAAATGAACAACAAAAAACTGAAAATTCCCCAAAAATGTTTTTCAAAGTAACAAATCTATGGGTAGTCCAGACATTTTACTTCTCAGACACAAAATTTCTAAATAGCTGTTATTAATATATTCAAGAAAATATGTATTAGACATACACAACAGAGGATTAGTGTAATAACTAAAATGCATAACAATACAAAGTTTCCAGACTGAAGCATCGGAATGGGAAAGAGAAAGCACTATTTGTCAGACACATCAATTACATAAAGTTAACTAATCAAGTTGTTTGGATTTTTATATTTACTGATCTTTATCTATATGTACTATCAGTTGAGATAGTTATGTTAAAATCTCCCGGTATAGACTTTTTTCAATTTTTCCTTTCAGTCCTGCCTGGTTTTGCTTTATATGTTTTAAAGATATGTATATATATATATATGTATGTCTAAAGCAACTTAGAATTACTTTATCTTTCTGATGAGATGACCCTTTAGTACTGAAAAAAAAAGAAATCTCTCTTTAAAATGCTTCATGTCTATTCCATTTTGTCTGGCTATTCTAAAAATACTAGTTTTGATTTGAATAGGATATGTATAGAATATCTTTCATCTTTCCCTGTCTTTTTCTTTTGACTTTTCCATGTCTTCATATTGAAGGTATATTTCTTGTAAGTAGAATACAGGTTTATTTTTAATATGGCTTTATACTTTTTTTTGTTATTGCAAATCAGTGCATATTTTTATTTTTTTAAATTTTTTAATATAAATTTATTTATTTTAATTGGAGGCTAATTACTTTACAATATTGTATTGGTTTTGCCACACATCAACATGAATCCGCCGCAGGTATACATGTGTTCCCCATCCTGAACCCCACTCCCTCCTCCCTCCCCGTACCATCTCTCTAGGTCGTCTCAGTGCACCAGCCCCAAGCATCCAGTATCACACATTGAACCTGGACTGGCGATTCGTTTCATATATGATTTTGTTTTTAACATATAGTATTTAGACCATTTATATTTAATGTAGGGACTGATACAATTGCATTTACTTCTAATAACTACAATTTGGTTTTTTGTCTTATCTGTTTTGTGTTTCTTTTTTCCTCTTCTCCAGTTTTCTTTTGGATTAATCAAAAGGATTATTAGTTGAACATTCTTTTATTCTTCTTTTTTGCTTTCTTGAGTTTATAACACATCCTTGACTTATATCTAATACAAACTGTTTTGTAACTTCCTAGATAATGCTAGAAACTAGATAATGTAAACTCCATTCTTCTGCTATCTTTTGAATTATTGTCATAAATTTTCATTCTACACACATGTCAAGCTCCACAAGACATTGTTCCATACAGTCAATACACATTTAATGTTCTCTACATGTTTACTCCTTCCAGGGTTCTTCATTCCTTCATGTATTTCTGGGCTTCTATCTGGGATCATTTACGTGCCACCTGAAGAACTCTGCAGCATTTCTTTTAGTGTAAGTCTGCTAATTTCAAATTCTCTCATTTTTTTATTTATCTAGAATTACCTTTATTTCACCTTCACTTTGAAGGTTATTTGTGCTGGATGTAGAATTCTATCTTGCCAGTTATTTTCTTTCAGCACCTTAAGGATCTCATTCCACTCTCATCTGGCTTTTATCTGCTATGAGTTTACTGTTGCTCCTTTGAAAAGTCTTTTTTTAAAACTCTGATTATTTGCAAAGATTTTCTAGTAGTTTTTTTTAGTATTTGTAGTATATTGCATCTAGATAAGATTTATTTTGTATTCTTCCTACTTGGAGGTTTACAGCATTTCTTGAATATAAGACTTTATGTCTTTTGCAGTTTGGGAAAATCTTCAGTGATTTACCTCCTCAAATGTTGCTTTTGCCCCATTCACTCCATCCCTTCACAGACTCCATTTACATATGTGCCTCTTATGCTCTTCTCTGCATTCTATTTCTTTTTTCTTCATGATTTAACCTCAGTATTTTCTACTGACTTAGTATTAATTCAATACCAAGTCTCTTAAGATTTTAAATCTCGTCTAACATGTGCAACCACATTAGCTGCTTTAAGAATTTCACTTATCTTTCTGGATTCCTCTCTTACAGAGCACTGTGACCATGAAAAATTCTAGACTGGTTGCTCCCTAGACATGCACACAGCAAACATCCTGGGATCACCACCACAGAATTATTACCTTTGCCTCTTCTCTGTGCTGGCTTCCCTCTAGTAGTAACAGTGTCGATGCAGTTAAAAAAAAATGTTAAGACCTTGCATGTTTGAAAATGTCTTGAAAAATCTATTCTCACATATAATGGATAATTTGGCTGGACATAGCATTTTAGCTTTGAAATTATCTTCCTCCAGAATTTTGAAGACATTGTTCAATTTTCTTGTGGCTTCTAGTAATTCAGCAAAATTTTTTTTTGATTGATTCAGAATCAATTGTGATTCTTGGTCATTTGTATGTAAACTGATTCTTTTCTATTTTTAGAGCCTCTCATCATCTGTATTACTCATAAATTTCCCAACAAATTTTGATGTCACTCTACTTTCATCCATTATACTGGACAGTTAATGGATGGCCCTTATAGTTAAAAGTTTATTATCTTCATGTTAAACAAAAGTTTCTTTAATTATTTCATGACTTCTTCCTTTATCTTTCTATAACCCATATTATTCAAATAGGGGATAGTCTCATTAACTATTTTTATATAAGATGACTAAAACTTAACATCTTAAAATACTAATCTTATTTCCATGAAAGTCTTTGAGTCAGGAATCTGAAGAGTGCTCAGTTTTTGTGGGGGAGGTATAACAGGGTACTCTTCTCATCTCCATGTGGTGTCAGCTAGGGTGATTCAAGTGAAATCAGGGAGTTCATGATGGCCTCACCACATTCCTAAAAGTTTTGATACTAATACTGACTGAGATAGTTCTTCTCCTGGCCACTTTGTCTTCATATGGTCTCTCATTATCCAGTAGCCTACCTTGGGCTTCTTTACAGGGCAGCTGCTGCTGCTGCTGCTAAGTCGCTTCAGTCGTGTCCGACTCTGTGAGATCCCAGAGACGGCAGCCCACCAGGCTCCCCCGTCCCTGGGATTCTCCAGGCAAGAACACTGGAGTGGGTTGCCATTTCCTTCTCCAGTTCATGAAAGTGAAAAGTCAAAGTGAAGTCGCTCAGTCATGTCTGACTCTTAGTGACCCCATGGACTTCAGCCTACCAGGCTCCTCTGTCCATGGGATTTTCCAGGCAAGAGTACTGGACTGGGGTGCCATCGCCTTCTCTGTCTTTACAGGGAAGTTGGCTTCTAACAAGGAGAAAACTGACGCTGCCAGGACTCTTTACCAGCTAGGCTGGGAATTTACTAAACGTCACTTTAGATACATTCTATTGATCCTATCAAGTCACAGGACCAACCAAAGACTTCTGGAGAGAAAAACAGACCCTACTACCTGACAGTGGGGTGGCATGCATGCACGTGGGTGAGAGAGACTGTCCAGACCCACTGTCACAACAGCCTGCCCCGATTCACAGCCTAGCTCCCAACTGCCAACATCTTCCAGGACTACCAGACATTCACCCAATTACACCATCAGCCTCAGAGACCGGTATCTCATGATCTACACCAGATCTGTGGAGAAGGCAATGGCACCCCACTCCAGTATTCTTGCCTGGAGAATCCCATGGATGGGGGAGCCTGGTGGGCGCCGTCTATGGGGTCGCACAGAGTCGGACACGACTGAAGTGACTTAGCATCAGCAGCAGCATACCAGATCTGGATGACTTATTTAGGTGTGGGTTCTCTTGATCTGGAAACCTCACAGATCAGTAGGAGGAGAGGGTTTGAAGAGGAAGAAAGATTGAGGCGTCTTAACATTATGAACAGTCTTTCACTTAACTTCTTTATTTTTAATACAATACTCCCATCTTTCAATATAGCTGGTATCCCTCGGGTCAAATACTATCTTTTGTACCTTCTCAAGAGAATCAATCTCCAATATTTTGTGGGGTGAGTGAGATACATCTACTCTCATCCTACTATTCAGAGTCATGAAAAACTGAGGAAGATTCAAGATTCTTCTTAACTTATAATCCCTATCTATACTCTCACTTCCAAAGATACCTGCTCACACCAATTTTTCATCTTTTGGAAGTTATGTGGAGCAAATTGGATCACTTGACATTGACAGTTTTGCCCACTCTTGGAGCTGAGGATGCAGCTAGCTTACTCAAATGTCACCACTGATCTTTCTACTTTCCAACTTTCCAAATTTTGCTCGTATCTTCTCCTGTCTCTTTTTCTTTAAGTCCTTCCATATCATTTCAGTTGAGTTTGGGGAAAGAGTGAGGTAACACTTTGTCATCTTTAACAAAAACCAATTTTATAGCATATTATTAAAAACTTGAGTATTACAGCTACTGCAGTTATAAATTAAACTTAAGTTATACACCATAATTCAGTGCACACTTCAGTTGCTCAGGTCCAACTCTTTGTGACTCCATGAACTGCAGCACCACCAGGCTTCCCTGTCCATCACCAACTCCCAGAGCTTGCTCACAGAGCACAACAGTGCATCAAAACCCCAAAATGGAAAACTAAAGTGGTCAAAAACAAAATTCCCTGGTACATTAACAATATAATTTTTCAGTCTAGTCATAATTAAGATCAATCATTTCACTTCAACCAAATGGGTCACTCATAAATACTGCTTTAAACAAAACTATGATACATCTGTAACATCTTACAGAAAAACCCAAATGAACTTTTTGTCCAACCCAATATAATTCCTTATGGTTTTGATTTTTTAATACATTTCTCTCAGACCCTTTTAAGATACAGACACTAAGCTTTACGATTATACATTTTCCTACCTTTTCCTAAGAAAGAACTCATGCCTACTCTCAGTTTTCTACTTTCTCAATAGAGAAAGCACGGGCAATATATTCTATAAAAGTAAGGCATATATTTGAAACAAGCCAATACATCTTACTGAGACCAAAATGGGAAAAACAACACAATATCAGTAATGAAGATGTTGCATTACCTTTGTTATATCCAATAAAACATTTACGAACCAAAAAGCTCCAAACAGATCTTTCATCAAAAAGAAAAGAAAGCAGTATTCTCAAGTTGTCTCTAACTCATAATACAAATTCATTATTTCTTCCTATCACTCTAAAATCTAAGTCTCTAAAAATGTATATAAAAAAAATCTACCCTGGGGCTTCCCTGCTGGTCCAGTGGTTAAGAATCCACCTTGCAATGCAGGGGCCACCGGTTCAATCCCTGGTCCACAAAGATTGCACACGCTGTGAAGCAACTAAGCCCACGTGCCACAACTACTGAGCACACGGGTCGCAACTACTGAAGCCCGTCACCCTAGCGCCTGTGCTTTGCAACAAGAGAAGCCACCTCAGTAAGCCCACACACCGCAGCTAGAGAGGAGCCCCTGCTCGCCCCAGCTAGAGAAAGCCCACGCACAGCAGTGAAGACCTAATGCAGCTGAAAATTTAAAAAAATCCACCCTGAATTTATGTAGAAAACCCCTACGGAATAAATAAAGGTGGGTCTTTAGAATAATGGCCCTTCTATTTATTTTTGACCTTTATTTATTCTGATGGTATGGAAAACAGATACATGAGTAAAGATAAACAGGATATTATTTCAGTACTTAAAATACTAATGAAATGCATTTAAATAGTATTTAAATATTAATGAAGTACTGGCATGACATTTTAAAGTAGAGGATGAACTACTGTATTTCTTTTCTACTTTAAGTCAAAAGAGTTATAAAGGATCTTAATAAATGAATTGACAAAAGACATCATTCTCAAACTCGAGACTAGAATGATCTTCCTAAGTTTTCATATAGTTTTTAAGCTTATTTTATGATTTTAACTAAGGCAAATTAACATCACAGAAATGATGCACCCAGATAAATATATAATGCTACTATGACCAATTTCAAATAAAATAAATAGATCCATGTAAACCCACTTGTCTACTGCATAAAAAGGTTGACTCAAAACCACTTGCCATTTCTGCGGGAAGGCTTCTGCACTGCCACTGGTGGGCAAGACGGGGCAGGTGCTACATCTGAAGAAGCAGTAGAGCCTGTATGATGAGCCTTTACCTTGTCAGCCCAACTGACCCCTGTGGGAGCCAGACGCGGAGCAGCCACTGTGCCAGATGAACCCCTATGGAGAAAATGACTGAATTTAATAAATCAAATACACATTAAAATTTAAAATATATACTTAATATATTTAAATTTTAAATGAATTATATGTGTGAATGTATATCTACACACACAGGATAACATACTATCATAGCAACTTAAGGCAAATATATTCATAAATATCCTGGACTAATACTTCATTAGTCCAGCATAACATATAGTATGGGAGCAAACATAATATAAAAGCTGTCACTAGTTCAATTTAAAAGAAAATCTCAGTGAAATGGAGAATCTTAAAAAATATGCACATATACCTGCACATATACCCTTAACGTTTTATTTTCATTTAAAACCCTTATCTATTAATAATATAAATGTCCATTAATTTGACCATATATCAACACAGGCACCATTAAAACAGGGTTTTTCACATGCATTATTTCTTTTTTTTTTTTTTTTTTTTTTTTTTGGATTTTTTTTTTTCTTCTCTAATTTTATTTTATTTTTAAACTTTACATAATTGTATTAGTTTTGCCAAATATCAAAATGAATCCGCCACAGGTATACATGTGCTCCCCATCCCGAACCCTCCTCCCTCCTCCCTCCCCATACCATCCCTCCGGGCCGTCCCAGTGCACCAGCCCCAAGCATCCAGCATCATGCATCGAACCTGGACTGGCAACTCGTTTCCTACATGATATTTTACATGTTTCATTGCCATTCTCCCAAATCTTCCCACCCTCTCCCTCTCCCACAGAGTCCATAAGACTGTTCTATACATCAGTGTCTCTTTTGCTGTCTCGTACACCGGGTTATTGTTACCATCTTTCTAAATTCCATATATATGCGTTAGTATACTGTATTTTTGTTTTTCCTTCTGGCTTACTTCACTCTGTATAATAGGCTCCAGTTTCATCCACCTCATTAGAACTGATTCAAATGTATTCTTTTTAATGGCTGAGTAATACTCCATTGTGTATATGTACCACAGCTTTCTTATCCATTCATCTGCTGATGGACATCTAGGTTGCTTCCATGTCTTGGCTATTATAAACAGTGCTGCGATGAACATTGGGGTACACGTGTCTCTTTCCCTTCTGGTTTCCTCAGTGTGTATGCCCAGCAGTGGGGTTGCTGGATCATATCAAGTATGATGCCTCATTGACAATGTCCAATTTTGGGTTTTTTGAAATGGAGTGATAATTTAGTGACACCTATTAAATAAGAGCACAATTCTTCCCAACTTTAATAATCTCTCCAAGCTTTTATAGTTGTCCTATCCACTTCTCATTTGACAGCAAAACTTTAACAGTTGACTTTATCAAAGCTTCCCAAAAACTCATCCTAGTTTTCACAGAAACAACGATTCATTTTATACACATATTTTAGTGGTTTACTTAATATTTAAGTTATGAGTTAAAATACAGACAACTTAAATAAACAAGTTTGGTAACTAACTGCAGAGTCTAAAGCATTTAACTCAACCAGTAAGAAGAGAAGTGAGTATATACACTAAAGTCAGCCTATAAGCCACAGTTTTTCAGCATGCTTTATTCTCATTTTATGATAATAAAGGGTGTCAATTAATTCAATGATACAACACATGAAGATCAATATGAGAACTTTATTATTTACGCATTAAAGAATTTCAGTGTTAAAATAAACCATGCACCATACAAGACTCTCTGCACTACAGACCAACGGAATGCATTATAGGGGAATTTGTCTTTAAATGGTGCTTGAATATACAAACATTTGCTTTTATTTGCTTATATATCTTTCCCCAACTCCACTAAAGTTCAATTATTATAAGGCTCTGTTAGGTAGGTAGAATAGGGAAAAGGAGTCCAAAATGGCGGTGGCTAAAAGACAAGGAAGAGAAAAGCCCGCAAAAATAAAACAAAGGAAGGTCCGAGGACCGGAGTGAGGACCTCAGGTAAAACAAACAACACTCCTGGCTGGCCCAATTTACATAGGACAGGCCCAGAGAGAAAAAACATATAAAAAGAGGAGCCAAAGCTAGCTCTCTCTCTCTCCCACACGCTGCGGCGCTCTTCTCTTCGCATCTTTAGATCGACGTGCCCTCACGCCTCCAGGATGGATTTTCCTGCTATCTTCTGAATAAAATAGAGCTGTAAGACTGAACTGTAACACTGATTTGTCTAAGAGCTATAACATGGTCTGTTTGAGACCTGAGAGTTATAACACGGTCTATCCAAGACCCAAGAGCTGTGACACGCTGAGGGGGCTTTAATGTCCGTCACTCCAAATCTTTGTTGTGACGAGACAAAAAACCGAGGAACATACACTCGCATGACAGCTCCAAAGTCCATCAACCTTCACCTAGGGCAATACTATCTAATAATCTCATTTAAAGCAAAAAATTGATTCTACTGAATAACACTTAGTGAGCTCTTACTAAAGGCTGAGTACAATGCTAGGTGCTTGGGATACAGAAAATATGACAGACATCTTCCCTTAAAGCAGGTCATAGTGTAAGAACAAAAATTAACATTAAAAACGTTAACACACTGAAAATCTAATAATAATATACATATATGCAAGGCCCAGCAGAAACAGGAGATGAAACTGACCATGGACATGGAGACAGGAACAATGAGAAGCCACGAAGAAAGGGTAAGTTTTAACCGAACAAAGATGACTGACCAAGCAAACTACTTACTGACCCTCACACTACAAATGTTAAGACTCACTCTAAAGAACTCGAGTCCAAACAGATATTTATCTTTAAAAGTGAAGTTTGCTATGGAAATTTAAGGAAAACAACAGTGATAACTTTCACGAACAACATCATAGCTGCCAGAGGTATCAATGGCATTTGGGGCAAACAGGGGCTAACTTAAAAGGCAATGGTGGAGAATGAGAAGTCCTTGGGGGGCTTTGAAAAGCTCTAATACATTCCTGGAAATCAAGAAGACCACACACATGCGCTGGGTTGTGTGCAAACTCAAGAAAGGTCTGAAACAGCTCTAATCTCTCACCTCTGACTGCCCTTGAGGCTCTGAGGAAGCAGGAATTGAGAGCAAAGTTAGAACTGTAAACTCCAGAGCACTGAAGACATGGTGATCACACCTAAAACTAGAAAAGAGCTAGGAGACTTATTGGTTCAAGGCATTTAAGGAAATCTCTGTCAAATCATTAGCTGGCAACTAAGATAACTAAGTAGAGACTTCAGTGACTATAATAACAAAAAACACAGAGGTGGCTTCCCAGGTGGCTCAGAGGTTAAAGCGTCTGCCTGCAATGCAGGAGACCTGGGTTCGATCCCTGGGTCAGGAAGATTCCCTGGAGAAGGAAATGGTAACCCACTACAGTATTCTTGCCTGGAGAATCCCATGGACAGAGGAGCCTGGCAGGCTACAGTCCACGGGGTCCCAAAGAGTCGGACACGACTGAGCAACTTCACTTCACTTCACTTAGACTTCAGAAGACTAGTTCAAGAAAGTCACTAAACAAACAAATAGTAGCAAAGCCACCACCACTGAAGAGTGACAACAAATCCTGGAAAGTGTAGCAATATCATCTCCAGAGCTATCACACTATACTATTTAAAATATCCAATTTTTAACAAAAGCCATAAGACACGCAAAGAAACAGGAAGTATAGCCTACCCACAGACACACAAAAGAAAAGCAACCAAAACAAGTCCTGAAGGAAGCTTGAACGTTGGACTTACTAGACAAAGACTTTAAATGAGCTATTATAAATATGTTCAAAGAATATTTAAGAACAAAACACAACCACGTCTAAAAATAAAGTATGAGAAAAATGTTTCACCAAATACAGGATATCAATAAAAATTAAATCAAATATGAAAAATAATCACAGAGACTTAGATTCTGTGTTCCCAGTTCACAGGGCTCAGGTTTGATCCCTGGTCAAGGAAGTAGACTCCAAACGCCACAACTAAAGATCCCACATGCAACAATGAAGACTGAAGATCCCACGTGCTGCAACTAAGACCTGTCACAATCAAATAAATACACAAATAAATACTTTAAAAGAACTACATATGTATTCTGGAGTTGAAAAGTACAATAATGAAAATGAAAAATTCACCAGAGGGGCTCAACAGTAGAATTAAGCTTGCAAAATAAATAACTAGCAAATTTAAAAAGAGGTAAATTGAGACTATATAACCAAGGCTATGGTTTTTCCAGTGGTCATGTATGGATGTGAGAGTTGAACTGTGAAGAAAGCTGAGCGCCGAAGAATTGATGCTTGTGAACCGTGGTGTTGGAGAAGACTCTTGAGAGTCCCTTGGACTGCAAGGAGATCCAATCAGTCCATTCTAAAGGAGATCAGTCCTGGGTGTTCTTTGGAAGGACTGATGCTGAGGCTGAACTCTGGTACTTTGGCCACCTCATGCGAGGAGTTGACTCATTGGGAAAGACTCTGATGCTGGGAGGGATTGGGGGCAGGAGGGGACAACGGAGGATGAGATGGCTGGATGGTATCACCAACTCGATGGACGTGAGTTTGAGTGAAGTCCAGGAGTTGGTGATGGACAGGGAGGCCTGGCATGCTGCAATTCACGGGGTCGCAAAGAGTCGGACACGACTGAGCGACTGAACTGAACCCAAAAAACAGAAAGAAAAATGAATGCAGAAATTTGAACAGAGTCTCAAAGACTGTGGAACACCATCATGAGTAACACATTCTCAGTAAGAGTGGGATTTCCAGAGGAGAGGAGAGATAAAAAGGGACAGAAAGGGTATCTGTAGAAATAATGGACAAAAACTTACTAAATTTGATGAAAAACACTTATCTACAAATCTAGAAGAGCTCTACAAACTCCACACCTAAATACATCATAATCAAACTACTGAAAACAAAAGACAAAGAGAGAATCTTGAGAGCATCAAGAGAGAGAACTGAGGTATCTTATGTAAGAATAACACCTTATTTCTCATCAGAAGACATGGAAGCCAGAAGGCAGTGAGAGGACATAGTCAAAGTGCTGAAACAGAAACACTCTCAATCAAGAATTCTATGTACAGCAAAACTATCCTTCAAAAAATTCAAAGATAAATTAAGATATTCTCAGATAAACAAAACCTGATAAAAACTGCTACCAGCAGACCTGCCTAATAAGATATATTAAAGACAGCTCCAGTTGAATGATAGGCCACCAGACAGTAACCTGAATCCACATGAGGAGATAAAGAGAACCACCAAAGTAAATAACTACGTAGGTAAATACAAAAGACAATACAACCTCATTTCTTCTTATAACTCTTCTGTTATGTGATATAAAAGACAACTTTATAAAATAGTAATTATACAACTGTTGATAAGATTATAATGTATAAAGATATATTACTGTCCATATGACATATAACACAGTTTATGATATATTTAGGTCATCTGTTGTGAAATTGACAATTCATGCTACTAATCATTTAGCATGAAATACGTTTCTGAGTTCTAACTCCGGGATCCTATGTTTGAACATAAAATACTTCCTAAAAGTTAAAACTTTACTCTTCCTGGATTTTAACTTTTTATTCAAACATAAACAAAAACATATACAACAATATATTTATAGTGAAATGCAAGTTTTATAATACAAGTATATTGTCCACAAAAAATTTATTTACTATAATGTAAGCCTTAGTAGCCTTTTTTGAGTTCATCTCACCCAAAATTTAAGCTTCTTCGAGCATTTGATGTTACATTGATTCTATCTGTTGACGGACTTGGAATCACATGACGTCCTGGGGACATCTTCTTTACTTCCCATGCCAAAGAAGTTGGTCTGCCAATTCAAGACACACAAAAGATTAAAAGAGAAAAGAGGTGATGGCAATGGTGGTAGTGGTAGGGTAGTCTAATCTTTTCTCTTTGTTGTTAAGTGCATGAAAACATAAGCAGATCACAATTTTTCCTTGGTACACTGTCTATCAGAAAGTTCTTTACCATATTACCAGTAAATAATTCCAGATGATGCATGGTCCAGGATTTTCCGTCCACTACAGCAGGTTATGGGGTTACAAAGACACAACACAAACTACTTATATTTTAAAAGCTTCCATACACCCAGCTAAAAACACATTAAAAAGGCAATGGTACTAATTTTGGCTACTTGTATCCAGTATTGCTGGAGAGCTAAGAGTGTAGAGCAGAGATCAAGACAGAAAGTGCTGAGGGTTAAACTGAAGAATACACCTTCATCCTCTACCTTACCCACAAGAGCAACATCATAAACATTTCACTGTTCTTTGCTAGAAAAGCTAACTATTCCTCCTTCTTCACTGGCTCCACACCAATCAGTTGACAGGATGCATAATCTCTACTTGAAAAAAATTTCCCCAAGCAATATCTTCTCTATCCTATGCCCTCAATCAGACCTCCATAACTCTCCAAATGTCCTAGCCTCTTACTCTTTATTCAATCTAGTGATTGTGATTTTTTTTTCTCTCATTAAAAAATGATACTAATTACTAGAAAACAAGAAAATTCATATAGATGTTTATCCAAATAAAATCTAAAGCTTTTGATAATTTATTGCCAAATCATATGGGAAATAAATGCATGAGATGATGAATGAAAGATGGATAATGCCACCCACAGGAAATTAAAGATTGCTTCTTATATCTGTGAGCTGCCTCAGGAGGCAAAGAAGAGAAATGCTGGGAAGTTCTTAAGGTAAAAAAAGTTGCCTCAGGGATTTCTCTGGTGGTTCAGTTGTTAAGGATCCGATTTACAATGCAGAGGACATGGGTTCTATCCCTTATCAGGGAACTAAGATCTCACATGTCTTGGAGCAACTAAGCCCCTGTACAACTAGAGAGCTCCTCTGTCACAACTACTGAAGTTCACATGCTCTGGGGCCCACACCTTGCAGCTGGAGAGTCTATGTGCCACAATGAAAGATCCTGCATGCTGCAACTTAAGATCCAATGCAGCCAAATAAATAAGATGTATTTTTTTGAAGTGTTGCCTCAGGTATATTTTTGAACCATGGTGCCCAGATAGGCATAGCTGTTAAGCTTGGAGTTGGCCTCAGAATCTTTCTCAATCTTCAACATAGCCACTGCTAGCCTGGAGTTCGCAAGCAAGAAAAAAAAACTAGTTAGCTTCTATAATGCATTGACAGTTACATTACAGACTCTTTTTGGATACAAGGAACAGAAACTTCATAAAGCTAAATAAAAAAGAAAATAAAGATTTATTGCAAGGATATAAACTTACAAGGATAAGGACATCCTCAAGGTGGCTCATGGGGATTAGGTCTGGAAGAGGCAGGCTTTAAAGCAACACTCTCAAACTCTGAAAGACCAGACGATTCCCCTCATTTTTGCCCTCTCTGTACATCTATTCTGTTTTCTTTGAACCTGATTTCCTCTGCTTATCTTTTCAAGGGCAATACAGTCACCAATTCCAAATGAGGATGATGATCTGGTTCAACCCCACTAAAGAATGTATTCCCCACTCCCATCCAAACTAATAACCTATTATCAAGGGGTAAAGGTGAAACTGCTTATTGCAAAGACAACTAGTTTCCCTGAATTTGGTTTCCTGGGAACCAAGACTTCCTGGATTTTTCCCTTGGGATTCCTTCACTCACTTGGTTTTCCCCTGGGGTTGACAGACTAGGACGATGCCTTCTCCACAGGACAGCTCCACTCACTGAGACTGAACCAAGGTTAAATCCAAGGAAAAGAATCAGCCTAGGCCTGTTTTCTCTGGGTAAAAGGGCATCACTGTAGCTTCATGTGAATTGACCCACTTCACAAAAGCTCAGGCTTTACTTCTAAGTCTAAATAGCAAATTGTTCTTTTGCTTGTGCACATAACCAAAACAATACTAAATACAGTTGGATTATCCATCTCTGGAATATGTCTCGGCTCTCCCCACTGCCCTTCCTCGAGCCTGAGTAGCCAGCATCTAATCTATAAACTATACTGCTGAATCTCAACCTTCCCACACTACAGTCAGAAAGATCTTTAAAAAAAAAACAACAAACAAACAAGTCTGATATGTAATTTCCTTACTTAAAAACCTTTATGGCCCAAAATAAACACTAAAGTGTTTATCACGTCTACAAAGTCCTACATAATCTGGTCTCCGCCTACCTCTCTAGGTTCATCTCATGCTACTCTTTGCCTGTTCTATTCACTCCAACACTGTTAAACTCTGAACTCCTGGACTATTCTGTGCTCTCTTGTACCTCCAGGATATCCTATACTGTCACCTCTACCTGGGATTACATTTTTCTTTTCTCCTTGTCAAGCTAACTGCTTCTTGGTATTCCGCCTCACTGAAATATAAGCTCCTTGGGGAAATCCTCCTGGGCTTAACCAACTGGTTGATGGTACCTTTTACTATACTCCCAAAGTATAGTATGTTTCTTCAGGGTGACTCTTTGTACACGGATAAGTATTTAACCTCAGTGTTTCCTGTCAATGCACTGCACACTTCATGAGGGCAGGACTGCATCTGTTTTTCTTCACCACAGTAGTCCCAGAGACCGATTCCAAATGAAGGCGTGCTGTGAGCAGCGCACAGTGCAGCTCTGTGTGTGCTGATTCCAAACGAAGGTTTCTAAAATAGCTCTGATCTTTCATTACTCCCCTAGTCTCATCAATTTCCCCCACTGCCTACTGCCTTAAGAAGAAATACTATACTTTTCCCTACTTTACTGTCACTTCACATGCACCCTGAACTTCTACAGCTGTCCTTATTCCCTTCATCTGAAAGGCCAACTTTATTAAAATCCATCACATTTTTTAAACACTTCTACAATCTCCTCAAAATCTTTCCTGATCTATTCCCCAAAGGAGATATGACTCTGTCCTCTGGACACCTATAATATTGACAATTTTTTCATAGTAATCAGTTCTATTTTATCCCACCCTTAGACTACAAATTCATGAAAGTAGTAAGTATATCTTACTCAGCAGTTACATTGCTGTACAAGATAACAAGTGCCTTGCACTAGTAGGTACCCAATAAAATACTTGTTACTGAACTTGAGAAATGCAGCTCCCAACTTTTAGATTTAGACAAGTTTCCAGTTAAGCTGAGGTCAAGTTCACTGTCAATTTTAATAAATGCTTTAGAATCTGCCAGCTGCTATAAATATAAAGACCAGAATTCATTACCTGCTTTGAGCATCTGTCTTCTCCAGCTTTTCCTGAAGTTGAATCCAGTCAATTAATGCTTTGAAATCTCTTACATAGTTATCCAGCATCATCAGCACCTCCTAATTCAAAACAAACAAACATTAGATTCCATTCTGAAACTAAAGAGCTTCAAGAAAAAAAATTTTAGAGTAAAGGACTTAGGAATTAATAATTTTTACACTAAAACTCCTCACTGAGGAAGCAGCAAAACCTACCAATATCTGGGCGTAGGGGGTTATTTTCATTCTGTTTGGTAAGAAATTAGTGAAGCTCACAGTCTAAAGACCAAGAGATGGTATTGATATTCCTTCTCAAGACTTTCTCAACTGAATATTTTTTAATCTTTTTATTGCTATATTTAATAAACAGAAAAGTACATGAAACATAAATGTACTGATAAATTATTTCAAAGTAAGGACTCATGCAACCACCATCCAAGACAAAAAATTTAACACCATCAGTCTCTAATAAAAGTTCCCTGATGTCCCCCTCCTAATCACTGTACCAAAGTAACCACTGCTTTGACTTCTAAGAGTTTTATTTTGAAATTCATAAAATGAACTCATAGACTGTGTATTATTTTGTGGTTTCTGTCATACATTTGTTTATCAGATTCATCCATATAGCAGAACGTACCTGCCATTCACTTACTGTCATATTCCAAGGTCACTACTGAACAGTATTCTATTAACACTTATTTACCCAATTTACAGTTTATCAAAATTTATTGGTTGGTATTTATTTTAATATTTATTTACCTAATATTTACACAATCTAATGTTGATGCATATTGAAGTAATTTCCAAATTTGGGATATTACAAGTTATATGCTATTACTCATGTACATGTTCACTGCACATATGTATTATTTCTGTTGAGTGTATGATCAAGAGTGTAACTGCTGAGTCACAGAGTAGGCCTATGTTCCACTTGCATATACAGTAACAAACTATTTTCCAAAGTGGTTGCCACACCCAGCAGCAACCCTCATCTATACCTGGAATTGTCCATTTTGGGTCTTCTTTTTGTGTTTTTAACCTGAGCCATTCTGGCTGATGACGCTGCAATGGTTTCATTTTGGTTTTAGTATGTGTTTCGCTGATTATTAATGATTGTCAGCACTTTTTCATATGCTTATTGGCCAACTTCTTTTTGTAAAGTGCTTATTAAAGACTCATCCTGTTTTTCTAGTGTCTTTCTCTTTCTGATGTGCAGAAGAACTTCTTTTGGATATGTGCCTATTGTTGATTCTATGTGCAGCACATATAAGCTTGCCTTTTCACTCTCCTAATGGAATGGAATCTTTTGATGAACAGAAATTCCAAATTTTAAGGTGTCTAATTTATGACTGTTTTATCTAAAGACTGATATTATTTGTGTTATTTTTATGTATTCTTTTCCTATCACAAGGTCAGGAAGATTTCTCCAAAATTATCTTTTAAAGCATGGGTCTGTGTCTAGAATATCTCTTCTGTTACATTGGTCTATTCTTATACCAGCAGTAAATTATCATGCATTGTTACGGCTCTAAAATAAATCTCAAAATTCAGTAAATTCTCCAACTTTATCTTTGACCTCAAAGTTGTCTAGGCAAATTCCAGCCCTTTTTGCATTTCCATACAAATTTTAGAATCAGCTTGTCAACTTCTCAAGGGTAAAAAAAAATAGAATTTTAATTGCATTTGCACTGATTCTATACAGGAACTGAAAGAAAACTGATATTCTTATAACATTGTTTTTCTAGTCTTTACAGACCTATAGCTCTATATATTTATATATAGAGCTATATATTTATCTTACTCATAATGTATTATATTTTTCTGTGTAGAGGTCTTACATATCTTTTGTTAGACTCAACCCTAAGAATAAATGGTAGTTGCTTTAAATTTTTTTTCAGTTAATGCTGATTTTCCTGGATCTCCTAAGTGTGTTTATTGTGTGTGTATACATATATATGTGATCTGTAAATAATGACATACTTTTCTCCACACGTCTCATATCTTTTATGTCTTATTCTCTTATTCCTGTGCTGGCACAAGGCTGAAAAGAAATAAAGATAGTGGCCGATCTTGTCTCATTCACAATTTCAGAAGGAAAGCTCTCAACATCTCAGCATTAAGCTTGATGTTTACTCTAGAATTTTTGGAAGATTCCTTATGTCACTAAGGATGCTCCTTTTTATTCTCAGTTTACTAGTTTTATCATGAATGGGTGCTGAATTTCACAAAGTATTTTTCCAAAATCACTGACATGATCATATGATTTTTCATCTTCATTCATCTAATCTGGTAAATAACATTAATTTCATATTCAAATGTTAAAGGAACACTGCAGGACTGCAAAGAACCTGACTTGATTGTGATGTACTGTCCAATTTTCAAATCACTAGATTCAATACATCGTTATCTGGTTTAGGACTTAAGCATCTGTACTTCAGTGTGGCCTACATTTTCCTTTCTCATAACGGTTTTGGTTATCAAAGTCATGCTGAAAGGAATTCTCTATTTTTCTATGTTCTAGAAGAATTTGCATAATACAGGCTTTTTTCCCTCAATTTGTTATTGAGATATAATTCACAGACTATAAAATTCACCATTTTAAATTATGCAATTCAGAGCTGTGCACCATATATACACAGAATTATGCAACTGATTCCAAAACATTTTCATCACCCCCCAAAAGAAACCTTTAGCAGTCATTCCCCATTTTCCCTTCTCCCCAGCCTTTGGAAACCACTGATCAACCTTCTGTATCTATGGACTGGCCTGTTCTGGACATTTCATATAAACAGAATCATATCATATGTGGTCTTTCAAGGCGGCTTCTTTTAGCATAATGTTTTCATGAGAAATGCTGGGCTGGATGAAGCAAAAGCTGGAAGACTGCCAGGAGAAATAACAATAACCTCAGATATGCAGACGACACCACCCTTATGGCAGAAAGTGAAGAAGAACTAAAGAGCCTCTTGATGAAATGAAAGAGGAGAGTGAAAAAGTTGGCTTAAAGCTCAACATTTAGAAAACGAAGATCCTGGCACCCGGTCCCATCACTTTATGGCAAATAGATGGGGAAACAGTGGAAACAGTAGCTAACTTTAATTTTGGGGGCTCCAAAATCACTTCAGATGGTGATTGCAGCCATGAAATTAAAAGATGCTTACTCCTTGGAAGGAAAGTTATGTCCAACGTAGACAGCATATTAAAAAGCAGAGACATTATTTTACCAACAAAGATCCGTCTCGTCAAGGTTATGGTTTTTCCAGTAGTCATGTATGGATGTGAGAGCTGGACTATAAAGAAAGCTGAGCACAGAAGAATTGATGCTTTTGAACTGTGGTGTTGGAGAAGACTCTTGAAAGTCCCTTGGACTGCAAGGAGATCCAACCAGTCCATCCTAAAGGAGATCAGTCCTGAGTGTTCATTGGAAGGACTGATGTTGAAGCTGAAACTCCAATACTTTGGCCACCTGATGCGGAGGGCTGACTCATCTGAAATGACCCTGATGCTGGGAAAGACTGAAGGCAGGAAGAGAAGGGGACGACAGAGGATCAGATGGTTGGATGGCATCACCAACTCAGTGGAGGTGAGTTTGAGGCTCTGGGAGTTGGTGATGGACAGGGAGGCCTGGTGTGCTGTGGTCCATGGGGTCGTGAAGAGTTGGACACAACTGAGCAACTGAACTGAACTGAATGTTTTCAAGGCTCATCTACCTGGTAGCATGCATCTGTACTCCATTCCTTTCTATAACTAAATAACTGTGTAAACACAACTTCTTTTATTCACTTTCAGTTGATGGATATTTAGGCTGTTCTCACTTTTTTCCTATTATGAATGCTGCTGGCTGTGAACATTCATGTACAAGGTTTTATGTGAACACATGTTTCTAATTCTCTTGGGTATATAAATGGAAGTGGATTTCCTGGGCCATATGGTAACTCTAACATTTAACATTAACTACCAAAATTTTTTTCACCAGTAGCTGTACCATTTTACATTGCCACTAGCAATATGAGAGGGTTGCATCTCCTTCAATCCTTACCAACATATGCTATTTTCTGACTTCTTGACTCTAGTCAACCTAATGACAGTAAAGCGATACTGTTGTTTTTATTTGATTTTCCCTGATGACTAAAAATGTTGAGCACATATTCATGTGTTTATGGACATTTGTATATCATCTATGCAAAAGTGTCTATTCAAATTCTTTGCCCATTTTTTAACTGGGCTATTTGTCTTTTTTATTTTTGAACTGCAGGAATTTTTCATATATTTTGTATATTAAACATATCAGACATATTGTTTGAAAATATTTTCTCTCATTCTGTGAGCTGTCTCTTTACTTGTGAGTGTCCTAATAACACATGTAAGTTTTAAATTTAGATAAAGTTCAATTTACATATTCATTTGGTTACTTGTGCTCTGGGTATAACATTTGAGAAAGTACTGCCTACTCCAAGGTTACAAAGATTTACATCTATGTTTTCTTCAAAGTTTTCAAAGTGACTTCACTTTCACTTTTCACTTTCACGCATTGGGGAAGGAAATGGCAACCCACTCCAGTGTTCTTGCCTGGAGAATCCCAGGGACAGTGGAGCCTGGTGGGCTGCCATCTATGGGGTCGCACAGAGTCGGACGGGACTGAAGCGACTTAGCAGCAGTAGCAGCAGCACCAGCATGTCCACTGAGTCAATGATGCCATCCAACCATCTCATCCTCTGTCGCCCCCTTCTCCTCCTCCCCTAAATTTTCCCCAATATCAGGGTCCTTTCCAATGAGTCAGCTCTTTGCATCAGCTGGTCAAAGTACTGAAACTTCAATTTAAGCATCAGTCCTTCCAGTGAATATTCAGAATTGATTTCCTTTAGGACTGACTAGTTTCATCTCCTTGCTAAACAAGGGACTCTCAAGAGTCTTCTCCAGCACTACAGCTTTGAAAGCATCAATTCTTCAGTGCTCAGCCTTCTTGAGGGTTCAACTCTCACATCTGTACATGACTACTGGAAAAACCATAGCTCTGACTAGATGGACCTTTCTTGGCAAAGTGATGTCTCTGCTTTTCAATATGCTATCTAGGTTTGTCATAGCTTTTCTTCCAAAAAGCAACTATCTTTTAATTTTGTGCCTGCAGTCACCAACCGCAGTGATTTTGGAGCCCAAGAAAACAAAATCTCTCACTGTTTCCATTTATCCCCCACCCATTTACCATGAAGTGATGGGACTGGATGCCATGATTTTCATTTTTTGAATGTTTGTTTTAACCCAGCTTTTCACTCTACTCTTTCACCTTCATCAAAAAGAAAAAAAAAAAAACGCTTTAGTTGCTTTTCATTTTCTGCCATTAGGGTCATCTGCATAATATCTGAGGTTATTGATATTTCTCCCTTCAATCTTGATTCCAGCTTGTGAGCCATCTAGCCTGGCATTTCATGTGATGTATTCTGCATATAAGTTAAATAATCAGGGTGGCTTTAGAGAAGAAAAATAATCTAATCCAAGGTCCTACTGAGAATCACACTTGTATTTAACTGTCCTGTCTTTTTCATTCTATTACTGCTCTTCCTCAGTCGTTCATGACCTCATATTTTTAAAGAATACAGGCAGTTATTTTGTAATATGTCAATCAATTTAAGGTCAAATTAAATGAATTATCAGGAATACCACATTAGTGATGCTGTGGTCTTCTCAGTGCCTAATATAAAGAGGCACCCACTATGTATATGTCCTATTACTAATGATAATAAATTTGATAATTTGATAAGTGGTATCTAACAACTCCCTGCTTAAACTTCCTATTTTTCTCTGTACTTGAAAGCTACCTTTTAGGGAGATATTCTATAACTATAAATATCATGTTCTTCAACAAATTTCACTAATTTAAGATCCATTGGTGATTCTTGCCTGGATAAATTATTATTATAATTTCTAAATAATGGTTTTCTAATTCCATCATTCCTTCTACATTTATTACTTAGCATTCTATTATAGAAAAGGTGCTTTCCCTTATTTGACTATTTATTAATTTACTTATTCATAATAGTATGGATTCATCAATTTCTATATTCTTCAATGATCCATTACTATCATTGTTTATTTTAATACTTGAATTGTCCTAGATTTGGCAAATGGGAAGTTGCTGATGCTGGCTCTTAAGTATTTCTGACATGTTACCATTGCGTCAGATCATTTCCTACTTTCTGTCACAAAAAGATTTTTCAGGCTCATCCTGTATTTTCGCTGGCCCTGCCCTGGAATCAGCCGTTTCTCTAAGCAGTTCTAGTTCTTTTCATTGGAGACTGATATATTGACCTAAGTGATATAAATACCTAAAGATCAGGTATTTAACGTGCTCACTGATACTGGTGCGTCAGAGCTTCAGGGCACTCCCAGTTGTTGTTGTTCAGTTGCTATCTCGTGGAGTTTGCTCAAATTCATGCCCACTGAGGTGGTGACCCATCCAGCCATCTCATCCTCTGTCGCCCCCTTCTCCTCCTGCCCTCAATCTTTCCTAGCATCAGGGTCTTTTCCAATTAGCTGGCTCTTTGATTCAAGTGGCCAAAGTATTGAAACTTCAGCTTAAACATCAGTCCTTCCAATGAATATTTAGGATTGATTTCCTTTAGGATTGACTGGTTTTATCTCCCCGCTGTCCAAGGGACACTCACAAGTCTTTTCAAACCACAGTTTGAAAGCATCAATTCTTCTGCGCTCAGACTTCTTTATGGTCCAGCTCTCACATCCATACATGACTATGGGAAAAACCATAGCTTTGAGGAGATGGATCTTAGTCAGCAAACTGATGTCTCTGCTTTTTAATACGCTGTCTAGGTTTTGTCATAGCTTTTCTTCCAAGGAGCAAGTGTCTTTTAATTTCATGCCTGCAGTCACTGTCCACAGTGATTTTGGAGCCCAAGAAAATAAAATCTGTCACTGTTTCCACTTTTTCCCATCTATTTGCCATGAAGTGATGGGAATGGATGGCCATGATCTTTGTTTTTTGAATGTTGAGTTTTAAACCAGTTTTTCACTCTCCTCTTTCACCCTCATCAAGACGCTCTTTAGTTCTCTTTGCTTTCTGCCATTAAAGTGGTATCAACTGCACATCTAAGATTATTGATATTTCTCCCCACACTCTTGATTCCAGCTTGTAAGTCACCCAGCCTAGCATTTCGCATGATGTACTCTGCATATAAGTAAATAATCAGGGTAACAATATACAGCTTTAATGTACTCCTTTCCTAATTTTGAACCAGTCCCATTCTAACTGCTGCTTCTTGTTCAGCATACAGGTTTCTCAGGAGGCAGGGAAGGTGGTCTCATATTCCCATCTCTTTAAGAATTTTCCATTTTGTTGTGATCCACACATTCAAAGGCTTTGGTGTAGTCAATGAAGCAAAAGCAGACAGTAGAAAAACAAACATACACATGAACACATCTACACCTATTTCTGTACCTAGCTGTGTACAGGTATTTTAAAAGAAATTTAAGCTCATACCAATGCTTCCAAATTCAATCACCTATTTGTTGTTGTTGTTCAGTCGCTAAGCAGCGTCTGACTCTTTGTGACACCGTGAACTGCAGCAGGCCAGGTTTCCCTGTTCTTCATTATCTTCCTAAGTTTGTTCAAATTCATGTCCATTGAGTCAGTGATGCTATCTAACCATCTCATCCTCTGTCTTCCCCTTCTCCTCTTGCCGTCAATCTTTCCCAGCATCAGGGTCTTTTCCAGTGAGTCAGCTCTTCACATCAATCACCTATAGTTCATTCTAAACTTCTCCCTTTCCATATTGTAAATCCTTTCTCTGAAAATGAGAAATTTTATTCCCTTTATATTCAATATCTTATTTTCTTAATATTTCTTATGCGACCAACCCACATCTGCCAGCTACTTCTAATCCATATTTTTTTTAATGAGGTGGGAGAACAAGAGAATAGAGAAGGATCTCTTGTCTTTTTAATGTTCTATAGGACCTGCAGTCAGTTACCTTTTTCATATCTGATAGCAATGTTAGTAGTAATATTATCTTTTTCATCACTGATACTAGTTTCCATACTTTCTAATTTCTTTTCTTGATTAACCACAGCAGCAGCTTCTGACTTTGATGATAATGTCTGATGTATGACCGTTCTATTTTATTAATTTCTGCTCTTTATCATTTTCTTCCTTCTGATGTCTCTGGGTTTAGTTTACTTTTTCCCCTAACTTCTTAAGCTGGATATTTTGATCATTGGCTTTCAGCCTTTATTTTATTCCAGAAATTATATGCATTTTAGACAATGGCAAGCCACTCCAGTACTCTTGCCTAGAAAATCCCATGGATGGAGGAGCCTGGTGGTCTACAGTCCATGGGGTCGCCACGAGTCGGTTGCGACTGAGCAACTTCACTTTCACTTTTCACTTTCATGCAATGGGGAAGGAAATGGCAACCCACTCCAGTGTTCTTGCCTGGAGAATCCCAGGGACAGCAGAGCCTGGTAGGCTGCTGTCTATGGGGTCGCACAGAGTCGGACACGACTGAAGCGACTTAGCAGCAGTAGCAGCAGCAGCACTATAAAGTTTCCTTCAGATATGACTTAGGCTCCATCTCACATATATTATTTTTGTTATTCAGTTCAAAATATTTCCTAATTTCTACTATAATTTGTCCTCTGACCAATAAATTACTCAGATTACTATTGCTGAGACTTCCCCCTAAGGATTTCTATCTTTTCCTGGATCGTGCTCCTACTATTCTTCTGCTTAAGAATTCTTCACTCTCCCTAAGCTGTCTGTAGATTTATTATTTATCACCTAGCTCTTCCAGTTATCCTCAGAGATACGAAAAGTCCCTCTATCCAAACATTTTTACCAGTTATGATAAAAGAAATACAGGGTATTTGATAAAGAAATACAGGGTATGCTCATTCACTTATTTACAAATGAAATAAGTCCACCACAGACAAAAGAATTCAAAAAATATATAAATCTGCATTGTTCAATATGGTAATCACTTGCCACACGTGGTTATCAAGTACATGAAAGGCAGCTACTCTGAACTTAGACTCTGACCAAAAAGAAAGAATGTAAAATATCTTAATAATAATGATCATAGTAAAAATAATAATATTCATACTCATTACATGTTGAAATAATTTTTGATGTATTGGGTTAAATTTAAAATATTATGTAAGTTATTTTCATATGTTTCTTTTTGTCTTTTTAATGTAACAAGTAGGAAATTTAGAAGTACATATGTGGCTCATGTTATATTTCTATTGGGCAGCATGGACAGGTTATAGTAATGTGGCAAATCTAAAAAGATGAGATATTTTTAAATGATAAGTTTCTGATTCTACCCTTTGATCCAGTAACTAACTGTGCAAGTAAAATATCAGTCAGAGCAGGTTGGTCTTAACAACACATGACACATATAAAAAAGACTGTAATTTCACTTGACACTAAACTCAAGTTGAGTAAATAGTTTGCTGAGCCAGAGGAAAAACTGAATATGGCCTCACACTTCAATAATACAATTATAATAGCAACTATGAAAAGGCTGGGGGTCTGATCAGCATAAGGTAAAATGAGACCACTTCCTCTGTGGGCTTTCTGTCTATGTGAAACATTTTTTTTACTGCTAACCTGAATTTCTACTCTCTTTCTAGTTTGGGGAATTGGGTTTTTGTACAGACATAAAAGGAGAAGATCTTCCTGCTCTCTACTACTTGACAGTTAAGCACAGTAATATGATTGGAACTTAACCAATCAGACTCACTTGCCTGGGACTCTGAATCTCAAGCAAGCAAGGCAAAGATAAAGAGGAAATGGTGGTATTTAAAAAAACAGCAATACATCCTAGCCAGATGTTTCTCTGTAGAACCTCCCTGGTTTCTGCCTATTTTCTAACCCTGATTCATGGGTTTTAGTATCAAATCTGTGACCTGTCCTCTCAAAGAATTAATTTTTCTATTTAATCAGCTAGAGTCTAATTCTATTGCTAGCTACTTGCTAGCCACTAAGCCATGGTAAGCACAATTTAAGGAGGATAGATAGATAAAGTAGAACACAATAAACCAAGTGTGATAATAAGGAAGATTTTAACATCACATCATAGTAGGAACTACAGTAAGAACTGGATGACTAGGCTTAAAGACTAATGGGATGGTATGATAAACATCTTCACATAAGAGAGGTTGTCATAAAAGGGATTATATTATTTCCACATAAATACAAGTTATAGAACAAAGAACACTCAGTGAAAATGACAGATTTTCACCTGCCAGAGCTGTCTCAAAAAGAGAATTATTTACCAGAGGGAATACGGTCAAGGGTAACCATATAATGGGTAGGTGGATTAGACAACTGTACTAACAGTTCTAAGATTCTATGATTTACTCACCAAAATAAAATTTGTTAGAAATCCACAATGTGTCAAAACACTGAATCAATGAAATTCAAACCAGAAGAGAGAGGTATTCAGTGATTTGAAACATCAATAGCATGCTAGCAAATGCTGCTCTTTAGCCTGAGTGAATTAAACAGAAGATTATTCCCTCAGATGTCCAATGTAACATTTATCAGTGGTACTTTATGACAGAAATTAATTATAATCTACAATCCCTCTTAAAGCAAATTTCTACCCTCTCCAGTCTTGTTTAGAAATTTTTATTCTAAAGAATGGGCTGAATAAGTAAAACTATTAGTGACAAAAGATGTTACATAATGAGTAAATTTCAGAGGATTCTCTTATGAATGAAGAAGTCACATAGTCTATAGTCAGCCACTTAATTTTAAGATAACATGAGTTTAGTGATCTGGTTGTGACAGCACAGAACCCAAGCCCCACTGCATTGACTCCTGGCCCACTGCTCTTTCTGCTAAGTCATACCTCCAAGATGTTCTATACCAGCAGCAAGAAAAATAAAAAGAAGAAAAGATAGGAATGAAAAAAGTTACTAGCAAATCCATTATCAAGGGCATGCTTCCCTCCAGTGTTCTTCATCAACATTTTTTACATTTACTACTAAACTGAAGCTTTCTGAAATCAAATTTAAAAAATAATAACTGTTAGTCTTTTAAATAATCTTTAATTCTGCTAACATATATGTGAAATCATCAGTTTAAAAAGAAATATATTTGGAAAAGTAAATGTTTAAAATTTTACCAGCATTTCTAAGGCAAATGATACAAAGCTGAATATATCAAAGGCCATTATAATTATGCATGATGTAAAACCAGTTTTAATAATATGGGTTACCTGCATTCTGTTTATCAAATACAGCATTTGCACAGACACTAAGCCTCCAATTACAAAATACATTTCAAACTGACTGGATTTCACAGGAATCACTTCTAATTCAGTTATTTCTGCACTCTAATTTTCCTCTTTAGAAAATCCAAAATCACATTACTGTGACACTACATTCTACTCATCTCGCAAAGACTTTTTTCTTAGCACTGACTAGTTTTACATGAGAGTAGCAATGAAAATTTTACACAAGAAAGATTTAAAAGCATAAGCCACTAAAATCCACTCCACGTCTGACAAAAGGGAATTGATGTCAGGTTTAGCTATGTGCGGACATTGCTTAATTGGCCATAGTTGCCATGTTTCGTCTTAAATGCTAAGACAAAGAACTTTAAAGTGTATTCACTTTACCAGTATCATAGTATTCTCATCTTACTGTAAAGACATGCCAGTCTCACTTTACTATAAAAGGCAACTTTCCAATTCTCCCAGAAGATGACGATCAGAAAATGACAGCCAGCTATAAAGACGGTTATTTGTTTTAAAAATATATTACTTTTCCATAACAAAGTACTGGACTCATGGTTTAGTATCAGTGGGCCTCAAAGACCTCAAGAACACTTTTCACTTACAAATTTTTTTTTTTTAAACATACAGGTACACTTTGGAAACCAGACCCAAGACTAATAATAAATATATGCCAAGTTATTCATAAATGAAATATAGTACCAACCTCACTTTAGTCATAAAAATTATATTCTACTTTAAAAGACTCTCCTGACATAGAAGTACTGTTTATTTTCTTTCTAAGGTAATCTTATTGCCAAATCACTGGTAATGAAAGTTTTCTGTGATCAGGAAAAGGAAAATTTTTAAAATTTAGTTGACTTCCTTTTCTCAACTCTAATACAATTCAAATTCTTTAATTAAATTCATTAACTTAAGCGATCTACTTTAGGGCACAGAAAGATTTAATTCCCAATAATTTCCTTTAAAAGTTGTCTACTGATTTCCCTTTTCACTGAAAGAAAAGAAGAAACCCCCTAAAAGGCAAGAATAAAAGCAGCTATACCTCTGATACAAGTTGGCACAGAGAAAGTGCATTTGGTGGCTTAAACAACCTATTTTAAGGAATGTTTAGCTCACCGTTATCAGAAATGATCAGAGTGGTACCATGCAGCTGTAACCTGAGTCATGTTTTACGAACAAGGGAATACAAACAAGACAAGCAGCTGGAGCAGCCTCCCAGTCACTGATGCACATCTTTCTCCTTGCAGCTATGAAGGCTATTTTGTTAAGCAGGATGAACAGAACAAAAGTGGCTCTGAAAGTAACGTTATAGGCATTCAGATAACTACATATAGATGTACAGCTAAAATTACCAATTAGTTTACCAATTGGCTGCAACGGATTCGATCGGTTTGTAACTAATTCTAGTTACTGGCGCACAGCAGGATGGTTGGCGCCATCCCTCTGTCCTTCTGACACACAATACTAGGTGCACAGACCCTTGGGCCCAGACATCAATACAGCCCTCCAACTCAGCTGCAGGAATGAGCACAGTTGTGCCCTCTGTGATGATGAAAGAAGTGGAAATAACCATCACATGAGAAGTCAGTGATGAAGGGACTCTTACAAAAAGAAAATGCTTTACAAAAAGTGAAACAAGTTTTAAAAAGCATTTTTTTAAACTGCTAATCTAATTTTTAAAAAAGAAATCATCTGAAAGCAAAATGGCAAATAAATCACTTTCAAAAACTGTCTAATAATATTATTGACCCAGTCATCTTCATTCCTTTATCATTCACCTCTTTCAAATATCTCCCCTTAATTCTCAATATAAGCAAGCTGGAAAAAGAATACATACATAATATATTCAACAAATAAAAGCCTACCAAATGAAAATCTGCTAATGAAAAGCATTCTCCTATAATTTAATCCTTACCAGGATCTTTTTGGATAAACAAAATTTGCAGTTGCCTGGGTAGTGATACAAATATGTTGCTTCAGTGGCTAACTAATTTTTAATCGCAACTCATTTGGAAGTTGCTGGACTAGATGCTCTTATGCTATTTCCCATTATGAAAACCGAGAGACCTATTGTGACTAAGTGTAAGTAGACAAAAATGCTCAAAACGATTATTATAATGCTCAAAATCAACACTGCTGTTGCTGTTCAGTTGTGTCTGACTCTTTGCTAGCCCATGGACTGCAACACACCAGGCTTCCGTGTCCTTCACTATCTCCCTGAGATTGCTCAAACTCATGTCCGAGTCGATGACATCATCCAACCATCTCATCCTCTGTTGTCCCCTTCTCCTCCTGCCTTCAACTTTTCCCAGCATCAAGGTCTTTTCCAGTGAGCTGGCTCTTCACATCAGGTGGCCAAAGTATTGGAGTTTCAGCATCAGCATCAGTCCTTGCAATGAATATTCACAGTTGATTTCCTTTAGGATTGACTGGTTTGTTCGTGCAGTCCAAGGGAGTCTCAAGAGTATTCTCCAACATCACAATTCAAAAGCATCAGTTCTTCAGCATCCAGCTTTTCTTATGGTCCAACTCTCACATCCATATGCGACTAATGGAAAAGCCATAGCTTTGACTATACGAACCTTTGTTGACAAAGTCATGTTTCTCCTTTTTAATATGCTATCTAGGATTGTCATAGCTTTTCTTCCAAGGAGCAAGCATGTTTTAATTTCATAGCTGCAGTCAGCATCTGCAGTGATTTTGGAGCCCAAAAAAATAAAGTCTGTCACTGTTTCCATTTTTTCCCCATCTATTTGCCATGAATTGCCAACATCCGCTGGATCATGGAAAAAGCAAGAGAGTTCCAGAAAAACATCTATTTCTGCTTTATTGACTATGCCAAAGCCTTTGACTGTGTGGATCACAATAAACTGTGGAAAATTCTTCAAGAGATGGGAATACCAGACCACCTGACCTGCCTCTTGAGAAATCTGTATGCAGGTCAGGAAGCAAGAGTTAGAACTGGACATGGAACAACAGACTGGTTCCAAATAGGAAAAGGAGTACATCAAGGCTGTATATTGTCACCTGTTTATTTAACGTATATGCAGAGTACATCATGAGAAACGCTGGACTGGAAGAAACACAGTTGGAATCAAGATTGCCAGGAGAAATATCAATAACCTCAGATATGCAGATGACACCACCCTTATGGCAGAAAGTGAAGAGGAACTAAAAAGCCTCTTGATGAAAGTGAAAGAGGAGAGTGAAAAAGTTGGCTTAAAGCTCAACATTCAGAAAACAAAGATCATGGCATCGGGTCCCATCACTTCATGGGAAATAGATGCGGAAACAGTGGAAACAGTGTCAGACTTTATTTTTCTGGGCTCCAAAATCACTGCAGATGGTGACTGCAGCCATGAAATTAAAAGACCCTTACTCCTTGGAAGGAAAGTTATGACCAACCTAGATAGCATATTCAAAAGCAGAGACATTACTTTGCCAACAAAGGTCTGTCTAGTCAAGGCTATGGTTTTTCCTGTGGTCATGTACGGATGTGAGAGTTGGACTGTGAAGAAAGCTGAGCGCCTAAGAATTGATGCTTTTGAATTGTGGTGTTGGAGAAGACTCTTGAGAGTCCCTTGGACTGCAAAGAGATCCAACCAGTTCATTCTGAAGGAGATCAGCCCTGGGATTTCTTTGGTAGGAATGATGCGAAAGCTGAAACTCCAGTACTTTGGCCACCTCATGCGAAGAGTTGACTCATTGGAAAAGACTCTGATGCTGGGAGGGATCGGGGGCAAGAGGAGAAGGGGACAACAGAGGATGAGATGGCTGGATGGCATCACTGACTCGATGGACGTGAGTCTGAGTGAACTCCAGGAGTTGGTGATGGACAGGGAGGCCTGGCGTGCTGCAATTCATGGGGTCGCAAAGAGTCGGACACGACTGAGCGACTGATCTGATCTGATCTGATGGGACTGGATGTCATGACCTTTGTTTACTGAATATTGAGTTTTAAACCAGATTTTCACTCTCCTCTTTCACCTTCATTAAGTGGCTCTTTAGTTCCTCTTTGTTTTCTGCCATTAGGGTGGTGTCATCTGGATATCTGAGTTTATGTGGTTTCTCCCAGCAATCTTGAGTCCAGCTTGAGCTTCATTCAGCCCAGCATTTCACATGATGTACTCTGCATAGAAGTTAAATAAGCAGGGTGACAATATACAGCCTTGATGTACTCCTTTCCCAACTTTGAACCAGTCTGTTGTTCCATGTCTGGTTCTAACTATTGCTTCTTGACCTCCATACAGGTTTCTCAGAAGGCAGGTAAGGTGGTCTGGTATTCCTATCTCTTTAAGAATTTTCCACAGTTTGTTGTGGTCCACACAATCAAAGGCTTTAGCATAGTCAATGAAGCAGAAGTAGATGTTTTTCTGGAATTCCCTTGCTTCTTCTATGATCCAGCACGTGTTGGCAATTTGATCTCTGGTTCCTCTGCCTTTTCTAAATCCAGCTTGTACATCTGGAAGTTCTCAGTTCATGTACTGTTAAAACCTGGCTTGAAGGATTTTGAGCATTCCCTTGCTAATTGACTATGCTCCAATATAAAATAAAAAGTTTAAAATTAAATTAAATTTAAAAAATATAACACATATAATTAATAATAAGACAGTAAAATGTGTAAAGCAAAAAAATCCCAGAAATTCAAAGAGATATTGAAGAAATTACAATAGTAGTGGGAGACTAAAATATTTCAGTGCCTGAGAGATCAAGGACATTAAAAAAACAAGCTAATAATTTAGAGTATGTAAACAGTAACTTTAAAAATATAAACATTAATTTTTATCTATAGAGAATCCACTTTACCTACTCCTATCTTGTCCAAAGGATATTTGCAAATACTTAACTTCTTTACTTTCTCCCATCTATCAGGCTTCTGTGATAACCATTTCCTTCCCCATGAAACTTCAGTTCCATGGTCCACTAGTCCAACTATTCTCTTAATTTCTTCAATCCTTTACTTAATGATATTCCACTGAATCTGCCTTAAAAATTCCAACTCATGACTAATTCATCTACCCACCATCTTTGGGCATTTTTAGCAAGTGACTGAATGCTAGTAAGTATTCCATCAGGGTAGAAGGGAATCACATAACTGTGTAGACGTATCTTTACCCCAACAACATATGTAGTCTCATTGCTTCACACAGACATTTAACATCTATTTACTATTTAATTACATAGTATTTATCTATTACTATGTTCCAGTTCCAGTTTCAAGAACTGATGACAGAGTGGTAAATGAGACAGTGTGGTTTCTGTCTGCTGGGAGCTTAATGTCTAGTAAGGGAGACAGAAGGAGAAGGCAATGGCACCCCACTCCAGTACTCTTGCCTGAAAAATCCCATGGATGGAGGAGCCTGGTAGGCTGCAGTCCATGGGGTCGAAAAGAGTCGGACATGACTAAGCGACTTCACTTTCACTTTTCACTTTCATGCATTGGAGAAGGAAATGGCAACCCACTCCAGTGTTCTTGCCTGGAGAATCCCAGGGATGGGGGAGCCTGGTGGGCGGCCATCTACAGGGTCGCACAAAGTCGGACACAACTTTAGTGACTTAGCAGTAGCAGCAAGGAAGACAGATATAAGAACAACAAAATAAACAATTATGTAGTTTCAACTATGATAAAATGTTTCTAGGGAAAGTATGCTATGACAGTACAGTCATGCCATATGTGCCCAAGCAGAACCCATGGATATCCAGGGCTGAATGTATTACATCATTTTATAAAAGGGGCTTGAGCATCCGTGGATATTGGTATCCACATGGCAAGAGTAGGAGAGGTGTCTTGGAACCAATCCTATGCAGATATGAGGGTGAACTCTATATTAGCAGGGAACCTGATTTAGTCTGAAACATGATAAGCTCCCCTGAGAAAGTGACCTTAAATTGAAACCTATACTAGAAATGGGAGTTACGTAAAAGGGATGGGGGAGGTGAAGAGGTGCTGGGCAAGAAGAATGAGGATGAGTGTCTCGGCAAAAAAAATCAGAATGTGGAAAGGTCTGAAGACTTGTGGGTACCTGGCATGTTTGAGTAATCGAAAGAAGGCTCGTTTAAATGAGGCAGAAGGGAGGAGAGAAAAATGGTGTGAAATGAGGTTTACACAATTCAACTCACTCAAGATTTGAAGGTCAGGCTGGAGATTTTAATGCACAGAGCATTGGGAAACTTCTGAGGAGCTATAATCAAAGAAATCAGAGCTCATATTTGTTTTTTTTAAGAATCAGTTTGTCTATCGTATAGAGAATGGATTGGAAGGATGCAGGGAGTCCTGCTAAAAGATTTCAATTGTGATCCAGGGATTTCACTAAGATAATGGCAGCTTGGACTAGAATGGTAGCAGTAGAGAATAAGAGAAGTGGACAGGTTGGAAAGATTTAGGAGGTAATACTCAAAGAGTATTAAAAAGCAGAGACAGGACTTTGCCAACAAAGGTCTATCTAGTCAAAGTTATGGCTTTTCCAGTACGGATGTGAGAGCTGGACTATAAAGAAAACTGAGCACCGAAGAATTGATACTTTTGAACTGTGGTGGTGGAGAAGACTCTTGAGAGTCCCTTAGACAGCAAGGAGATAAAACCAGTCCATCCTAAAGGAAATCAGTCCTGAATATTCATTGGAAGGACTGATGCTGAAGCTGAAACTCCAATATTTTGGCCATCTGATGCAAAGAACTGACTCACTGGAAAAGACCCTGATGCTGGGAAAGGTTGAAGACAGGAGGAGAATGGGACAACAGAGGATGAAATGGTTGGATGGCATCACCACCTCAATGGACATGAGTTTGAGTAAGCTCTAGGAGTTGGTGATGGGACAGGGAAGCCTGGTGTGCTGCAGTCCATTGGGTTGTCAAGAGTCAGACACGACTTAGTGACTGAACTGAATTGAACTCAAAGAGGTCCATTCATTGGACAGTGGCTGGTGTGGGGTGAAGGGGGGGAGATGGGGGGACTACCTGCCAATTCAGGGAAGAAAAATATATCTCCAGGTTTAGGGTAGAGGGAGTCATCCTGAACTTGTTTCTATATACATCAGTTTGACATGCTTATGAAATATCCAAGTGGAGATGCGAACAAGGCTATTTGGATATACAAGTCTGAAAATTAGAAGAAAAGTATAGGCTAGAGATATAAATTTAAGAATCATCAGGAAATCAACAATAAATTAAGCCATGGCATGGAGAAAACGCAGAGGGAGAAACTAATAGTGAGAAAAGAAGATGGTTTAAGACGAGCCTTAATGAATTCCCAAAAGCTAAAGGTCAGGTGGAAAAGGAAAAGCCAACAAAGAGGAAGCAGAGGCAGCAACCAACAAAGAAGGAAGAAAGCTAGCAGTGGTGGTTCTATAAAAGCCAAAGGAGAGAGTGCTGAAAGTGCGGCGTGGCCAACAGAGTGAAATGCTACTCAGAGATCAAGGGAGGGACTGAAAAACACCCACCGAGCAACACTGAGTGACTTTAATAAGAGTTTAACAGGAGCTCTGATAGGGATGTGACACCAGGTTGGAGTAGACAAATGAGTTCCTGAGAGAAAAGGGAATGGAGGCCGCAAAAAGGCAGCTGTCTTCTAAGAAACTTGGCTAAGAAGGAGAGAGGAAAATGGGGTCTGGGACAGTGGATGAAAGGATAAGTAAAACAGAGATAGGTTTTGGGGGTTTCTTCTTGTTGTTTTTATTGTTGTAGATTAGAATGGAAGAGAAATAAGCGAGTAGTGTGCTGATGGGAGAAGACTCTAATAAGGAAAACTGAACATACAGAAAAGAGAAGAATTTCCAGTCTCAACTGTGACCTTCAAGGTTGCTGGGCAACCCCGTGGCTTCCAAAAGTCTGCCCTTCATTCTCCATCACAGTTATTTCAGATCTTTCCACCCTCTTCCAACTTCCAACCTCACACCTCCTACTTCTTGAAAATATAAAAGGGCAAAGAACCGCTCAAATGGAATTCCAAATTCTTATCACAAGTTTCCACCTTGATCCCATCTGTTCTTGTCCCTCTTGAATGCCGAGCTTTCTCTCAACTGCAGGCATTCTTAACCTATGTACCACTCCTTCTTCTTCCATGGCCTTGGGGACATTCCTATTCTCCTATATTCTTCCTGCTTCTATAATGATTCTTCTCTGTCCTGGATCTACATTCCCCTTTCTCCATCTGTGACTTCTCCTTTCATCTAACTATAAAATTTATTTTCTTTTTATTGTATGTTATACTTTTCTAAGCATTTTCTCACATCTCATTTTGATCCTGACTTAACTTGTTGAAATGAGAAGTCTCAACTATTGAGATATAAACATAGAATACTTTTATCTTTTTCCACATATAAGTAGCTACTCAGCTGAATCCTTAACCTGCTGAGTATGCTCAGTGAAATCCACAATTTTTCAGTCACATTCAATTATCCAAGTTTAATTTTTAAATCCTATCTTCATACAATCTGCCTATTGTTGTCTGACAACCTAGCACAAGTGAGAATTAGATAGCCTTTAGCAGATGCCTGTGAGGGGGAAGAACATGGTTTATTTTCACAGAGTCGTTCCTCTCTTCCTCCTCTGTACCCCTTAACACTATCCTACATTCACAAACTTATGTCCCTGCCATAAGTGGCAGTTGTGGGAACAGAGCAATATTCCACTTATAGAGCTTACCAGATATTAGTGATGGATCTTCAATAGTCATCAGCCAGTCCTTCTCCAGGGACTAAGATGATGCTGACCAACAACAAAATCAAGTGCTGCCAGGCAAAGATGCGTCCCTAATCTTTCTCTGGATCAATGTGAAGTGAGTAGTCCCTACTGATCTCTGCAGTACATGGTAATTTCTGCACAGGGAGCATTCATGATTCTCTAGGCGGTGGTCAGCTTCACCCTGGCTCCCTCTGCCCAAAGCAAGATCTGCCTCAACTCTATCAGACTTTGGTATATTCTACTGATACCTCACCAAGTGTCCTCATAAGAAGTCCCTATTACTCCAACATCTTCACCAATGGCTAAAATCCTTCCCTCACAGAAATCATGAGATGCACTGGGGGTCCTCTTTACTCGATCAGTGACAAGTCCCATCCTAACTCCTTCCAAAGAAAGCTTACTACCCTGAAGTCCCTCTAGGCCCAGCTGGCATGAGCTACTCCAGCAAGCTTGTTATGCCATGAAATCTCTAAGGGAGATGCAGGTACCAGTCTCTATATTCCACGGGGTCCCCAGTATCCCAGAGCCACACATCCAGTTCCCTGCAGGTTGAAATGGAAAACAAGGAGTGGAGACTACACCCGAACAATATGATTTTCCTTAAAAATATTTTAAAACATAAAAAAGTTTTATATGCTGATAGTAACAATATTAATTGTGACAACCAAAGCATAAACTTGGATGATTTCAATCACTGTTCATTCTGAAACCTGTTTCTGTTGAGTCATATTTTTAAGTCAGTCTAAAACATATTTTGGCTGTTTCCAATTTTACAGGAAACACAGCTATTGTTTCAACATATAATTTTGCTTTGACTCTTCATATATTTCAAAGGTTAAATAATGAATTCCAAGATTTTTAACCATGTTCACTGTAGAAACAGAAGCTGCCTCTGTAATCTTTCTATGAATAGGTATCATCCTGATTTTTCTCAAAATAATTTTATTTAGTATAAATATAGCACATAGTTTGTATCTACTAAAAGGCCAGGCTTCCCAGTGCATTTTCAGAGACAGATTATGCTACGTGTCTGTTTAACATCCTATTACAAACACAAGGTTATCTAAAATTAGAAAACACACCTTACAACGACATCCCAATCCCACCCCGAGTTGTTTACGGTTAGCCATCAATCTCACTTTCCCCTCACCAAAGCTGATGAGGAGAGTGATGAGGAGAGTGATCTCAGTAGAAAAGGGGCAATGTCCAATTAAAGACATTAAACATGAAACCAAAGAATGTGAAAATCTCACTAATGCCACCTACAGTACCAATGGAGAACGCAGCCAAGAGAGATCTTTTAATAAATTGTGTGTGTGTGTGTGTGTGTGTGCGCGCACGTACCTATCTTTTAATTTCTCGCCTAGGACTATATATCAAGACAATTTTCTACCAAATCTTGCACAGAATATAAAAGTACACAATTAGGTAATGCAAACAACAACAAGGATAATCTTAAAAAATCAAAACAAAGAAAAACCTGATGCATTCACAGAAGCCGACAGAAGCATAGTGGCTACAAATGACAGGGGAAATAGGGAGATGCTGGTAAAGGGT
>NW_011494753.1:6885258-6903267 GCF_000754665.1 Bison bison bison
ACAGACTTTCAGTTTTAAGGTGACTAAGTTCTGAGGATGTAGTGTGTAGCATGGAGATTACAGTTAATACTGAAGGACTGTATACAGAGGTAAATAATCAAGTTAGATAGAGCAAAAACTGGCGAATCCGACGTCAAATGGATTACAAAAACTTAAAGCAAACCTTACCTTACATTCCACCACACTCTGATCTGATTCACAAGTCACATAGATTTCATCTACTGCCCGGCGAAGATTGTCAAAAAGAAATGCCCAGTATCGAGCTCTTAGATCAACTTTCCGAGGGTGTCTTGTTTTAGTGGGACTTTTATCAAAGTGTTTATCTCCAGCTGCAGATGATGTCATTTTACAGTCTACTGTAGTGTTCTGATGAAATAAAACATGAAAAAAAAATTTTTTTGATGCCTCCAGGAACTAGATTTTTGTATAAATCACATTTTTCAACATAAATACTTAAAAACACGATGTCTTTCTTTTCACATCATACTGAATTCACCAAAACAAAGCTTCTCATTTTAAATTAAATCAGCAGGTCTGTAATATCAATTACATGTCTCACTGAAAATTAGGATGATTTTAATGATGAATAGACGCTTGGTCGAAAAGGAGCACTAAAAGGGCTCCTGGTTTACCAAAATACATGTATGGCACATTTAAATACATTACCAAATAACAGATACCCATTTCATCATTGTGAAACTGCTGGCATATACTCCTTTCATTTAGAAATGACATATTCTCTACTTATATTCGGTTACTTAAACTTTATCTTAAACCATTTTTCCACTAAAAGTAAAAATCAATATATAAACACGAAACAATTTACTAGAAAAGAATACTGATGAAGAAAACCAAGCATCAGCTGCAGAGCAGATTCACCAAATAAAGTAACTACAGCATTCATACGACCCAGTCTTTCCTTGGTTGCACAGGCAGATTTTGGAAATACAAGATTATATTCTATACTTTTATAGACTACCAAAGAATCATTCCACCACAAACATGAGTGTGTAGTTTATAGGAAGACTTGAACCTTCTCACTAGAAGTACAAACAAGTTGCTTTTCTCTCTGTGGCTACTTAAACTGAGAAGTAAATAAATGCTTGTACCACAGTTAGAACAGCAAACACTCCCAAGTTTCTTTGGGTTGTCCTGGATGTGTGTAAGCCATTCCTATTAGCTGGTTTGTTTTCCCTTCTTCATATAAGAGTCCCAGAGTGAAGAATATCCAAAATAGAAGCTAATAGGCTTCAGTTTTGTTTTACACTTTGGCCTTCAAAGTAACAGTGATTTCTATACTTGAAAACTCTTTTCTAGCCAGCCTTTGGCTTATACAGAATCTTCGTTACCAAAAGGCAAGCAAACAAAACATTTACACACACAAAGACACACACACTTAAGAGGCTGAGATGGAGCTGCTCATCCTCCTTCCACAGTCCCACATCCAGATGAAGGCTGTCAGACCCAGCAAATAAAAATTAGTAACTATTTTATCTTACAGTCCTAATCCAGGCCCAAATTCTCAACACTCAAGCAATAAAATTTAAAGTAATCATCAACAACCCACAAAACCTTTGCCTTAACGGCTCTCCAAGTACTTTCCAACTCTAGTAGTAATGATTTAATTATGATGGCAAATATCCCCTTATACAAATTTTAAAGTATGTATTATTAACTGTATTTTACAGCTTAGGAAACTGAGATTTAGAGGCTGGTTTGTCCAAGATCACAGAGCCACAGGAGACCATCTTCCAGTTACAGCTCTGCAATTACACCACTGACTTCCCGTTACACTGCACCCCAACGCCCTGTGCATTCCCGACCACCTCATTTCTCTCCCTATATTCCACACAAACTTAAAATTCACTTGAATTTTCCTGAATTATACCTCCATCACAAACTTTTTCTAGAATAATCAGTGAAGCACTAGTAGCTTCCTGTGAATTCAGACACTAATCTTAGTATGAAATTCTCAAAAATACTCTAACTCATCTTCACCCATTTATGTATTTATCCTATCGTGTATCCATATGTATGTTATTCAAATACTTTAACCAACCTTTCTTAAAATGCATAATAGGCAAAACTGCTTTCAAGTTAAGATGTTTCTATTCTCTGTGATTGCTCTATGTGAGACTTCTATTAAGAAAGACTCTAGAAAGGAATAAATTACATCTAGGTAATTCCATCTGAAGGGCAATGTACTATGCAAATCTGACATTTAAGTTTGACAAAAATAGCAATACTTTATATCTGCATATTTATTTTATTTTATGAAGGGCTTTTTTAAATTGCAGGATAATTGCTTTACGCTTTCCCTGGTGACTCAGTGGTAAAGAATCAGCCTACCAAGCAGGAGATGCAGGTTCGATCCCTGGGTTGGGAAGATCCCCTGGAGAAGGAAATGGCAATCTGCTCCAGTGCTTCTGCCTGAGAAATCTCATGAACAGTGAAGCCTGGAGGGCTACAGTCCATGGGGTCGTAAAGCAACTTAGCAACTAAACAACAATTGCTTTACAGTGCTGTGTTGGTTTCTGCTTATAACAATGTGAATCAGCTGTAAGTATACACATATGCCCTTCCTGTTGAGGCTCCCTCCTGCTCTCCATCCCACCCCTCTGGGTCATCACAGAGCATCGAGCTGAGCTCCCTGTGCTATGCAGCTGCCTCCTGCTAGCCAGCTATTTCACCACCGTAGTATACTATGTCAGTGCTACTCTCTGAATTTGTCCCACCCTCTTGAAAACATATCATTTAATATTCAAAACAAAGTATTACTATAAAGACAGGACAAGTATTATTATCCCTATTCTGTACATGACTAAACTAAGGCTTAGTAAGATTCAATCTGTTGACCCAGTCAAAAGGCTGAATGACAGAACTGGGACCAGAACCTAGACTTCCAACTTCTGCTTCACTGTTCACAGAACATTTCACAAAGCACTTAGCCCACAGTAAGTACACATATAATGTTAGGTATGATTAGAGGGGGAAAGATAAAGAGGAAAAGAAATATACTCAAAGAAAAATGTGAATAAAATACTGGCAAAACTGCCAAACTTGTGGAGAAAGATAGAAGAGACATGTCAAATTGTCTGATAAGTCTGTATAAAGTTTCAAAATATAGGGTTCTCTACCAACCACCGACAAAAATAATAGCAGTGATAATAAAAATTGCAGCAGCACTTAACATTCACGGCATGCTTGCTATGTGCCAGGCACTGTGTTAAGTGCTTTCCATATAGCTATATTTCATTTAGTCTTTGAAGTAATTATTACCAGAGTTACTATTTTTTATTTACTTATTTTTTGGCTGTGCTGGGTCTTCATTGCTGCATGGGCTTTTCTCTAGTTGTGGCAAGTAGAGGTTACTCTCTAGTTGCGGTGTGCAGGCTTCTCACTGTGGTGGCTTCTCTTGCTGCAGAACCTGGGCTCTAGGCACGAGAGCTTCAGCAGCTGCAGCATAGGAGCTCAGTAGTTGAGGCTCCCAGGTTCTGGGTACAGGCTCAATAGTTGTGGCACACAGGCTTAGTTGCCCCAAGACATGTGGGACCTTTGCGGACCAGGGATTGAACCCATGTCTCCTACTTTGGCAGGAGGATTCTTTACCACTGAGCCACCAGGGAAGCCCATCATAGTTTCTACTATTAGCTCTGTTTTTTACAGGAGAAAAAAGAGACAATGCCAAGATTCAAAATTAGGTAACTATTTCATTGCCAACATCTGCTGGATCATCAAAAAAGCAAGAGAGTTCCAGAAAAACATCTACTTCTGCTTTATTGACTACACCAAACCCTTTGTCTTGTGTATCACAACAAACTGTGGAAAATTCTGAAAGAGATGGGAATACCAGACCACCTGACCTGAGAAATCTGTATGCAGGTCAAGAAGCAAGAGTTAGAACCGGACACGAAACAACAGACTGGTTCCAAATCAGGAAAGGAGTATGTCAAAGATGTGTATTGTCACTCTGCTTATTTAACTTACATGCAGAGTACGTCATGAGAAATGCTGGGCTGGAAGAAGCACAAGCTGGAATCAAGATTGCCAGGAGAAATATCAATAATTTCAGATAAGCAGATGACACCGCCCTTATGGCAGAAAGCTAAGAAGAACTAAAGAGCCTCTCGATGAAAGTGAAAGAGGACAGTGAAAAAGTTGTCTTAAAACTCAACATTCAGAAAACTAAGATCACGGCATCTGGTCCCATCACTTCATGGCAAACAGATGGGGAAACAATGGAAACACTGAGAAACTTTATTTTTTGGGGCTCCAAAATCAGATGGTGACTGCAGCCATGAAATTAAAAGATGCTTACTCCTTGGAAGAAAAGCTATGACAATCCTAGGCAGCATATTAAAAAGCAGAGACATTACTTTGCCAACAAAGATCCATCTAGTCAAAGCTATGGTTTTCCCAGTAGTCATGTATGGATATGAGAGCTGGACTCTAAAGAAGCTGAGCACTGAAGAATTGATGCTTCTGAACTGTGGTGTTGGAGAAGACTCTTGAGAGAGTCCCTTGGACTGCAAGGAGATCCAACCAGTCAATCCTAAAGGAAATCAGTCCTGAATATTCTTTGGAAGGACTGATGCTGAAGCTGAAACTCCAATACTTTGGCCACCTGATGCAAAGAACCGACTCATTTGAAAAGACCCTGATGCTGGGAAAGATCGAAGGTAGGATGATAAGGGGATGACAGAAGATGAGATGGTTGGATGGCATCACCAGTGTGATGGACTTGAGTTTCCGTAGGCTCCGGGAGTTGGTGATGGACAGGACAGGACAGGGAGGACTGGCATGCTGTAGTCCATGAGGATGCAAAGATTTGGACATGACTGAGTGACTGAACTGATCTCATTGATATGGCTTACTGTGCCTGTTTCCAAGATATGCAACAGAAGACAAAGCGATCTAAATTTCTGGAAAAAGCTAAACACAACTGAACTTCATGTTTTAAATAAAATTCAAAATAACAAATGCTATATACTAATTTAATCAATCATTTTTGAGAGAAAACAAGGAAGAAAGAAAGAAAAAGAGAGGGAAAGGGGAAGGAGAAAACAGATTTCTCACTTCCCTCTCTTAGAACTCTTGTCAGCTCCCCCTGATAATCTGACAAAGCCTATGGACCTAAACGTCTGGCAACAACTGATCTTTTTACCATCTCCATATTTAGTCTTTTCCAAAACATCTTAAGGTTGGAATCATACAGTATGCAACCTTTTCAAATTGGCTTCTTTTACTTAATAATACACAACTAATTTCCTCTACGTCTTTTCATGGCCTGATAGAGCATTTCTTTCTAGAGCTGAATAATATTCCATTGCCTAGATGTACCATGGTTTATTTCCCCATTCATCTACTGAACAGCATCTTAGTTGCTTCCAAGTTTTGCCAATTATAAAGAAGGCAGCTATAAACCCATGTTCATGTTTTGGTGTAGACGTAAGTCTTCAACTCATCTTCATCTATACCAAGGGCATGACTGTAGAATCACAAGGTAAGAGTATATTTACTTTTGTAAGAAACTGCCAACCTGTATTCCCAAGTGGCTGAATTCTCACTTTGAATTCCCACCAGCATTGAATGAGAGTTTCTGTGGCTCTTCATCCTCACCCGCAATTGGAGTTGTCAGAGTTCCCAATTTTGGTCATTCTAATAGGTGTGTGATGGTAGCTCATTGCTTTAATTTGCATTTCCCTGACAGCATAGGATGTGGCATACCTTTTCATATGCCATTTGTACATCCTCTTTGGTGAGCTGGTTGTTAAGGTCTTCAGCTCATTTTTCAATCAGGTTGTTTCTTACTGTTGAGTTTTAAGAGTTCTTTGTATATTGTGGATAACAGTTACCTCATGTTATCGGGTGTTATTGGATATCTTTCATTGGATGTCTTTTTCCAAATATATTCTCCCAAGTCTGTGACTTGCCTTCTCATTTTTTTAACACTGTCTTTTGCAGAAGTTTTTAATTTTAATGAAATCCAGCTTATCAATTATTTCTTTCAGGAACCATGCCTTTGTTCCTGTACCTCAAGTCATTATCATACCCCAGGTCTTTTAGGTTTTCTCCAACGTTATCAGCTAGGAGTTTTACACTTCTACATTTAAGGTCAATGGCTCATTTTGAGTTAATTTTTTGTGAAGCTTGGAAGGTCTGTGTCTGGATTTTTTTTTTCCCATATAGATGTCCAGTTGTTCCAGCACTGTTTGTTGAAAAGACTATTTTTGCACCATTGTATTGGCTTTGCTCCTTTGTCAAAGGTCAGTTGACTGTTATGTGGGTCCATTTCTGGGCTTTCTATTCTGTTCCATATATCTATTTGTCTTTTCTTCTGCCAATATCACCCTGCCTTAATTACTGTAGCTTTACAGTAAGTCTTATAGTTGGTTGGTGTCAGTCTTCCAATTTTGTTCTTCTCCTTCAATACTGTGTTGCCTATTCTGTGTCTTTTGCTTTGCCATATACACATTAGAAGTTTATTGATATCTATAAAATAATTTGCTGGGATTGTATTGACTATGTTCTTCAAAATGGAATGAAATGATATCCTGACAATATTGAGTCTTCCTATTCATGAACATGGAACATCTCTCCATTTATTTAGTGCTTTAATTTCACTCATCAAAGTTTTATCATTTTCGTCACATAAATCTTCTATATACTCTGTTAAATTGATACCTACCTACTTAAGTTTGAGGAGTGCTGATATGAAGTGGTACTATGCGTTTAATTCCAAACACCACTAACTCATTGGTGGTGCACAAGAAAGCAACTGACTTTCGTATGTTAATCTTGTATCTTGCAATCCTCTATAATCAATTACTAGTTATAGGAGTTTTTTGGTTGATTCTTTCAGATTTCTTACATAGATGATCATGTCATCTATGAACAAAGACAGTTTTATTTCTTCCTTCCCAATCTGTTTACCTTGTATTCTCTTTTCTTGTATTATTGCATGAACTAGAACTACTATCACAATGTTAAAAAGAAATGCCTCATAACTGACCTTAATGGGAAAGCTTCTAGTTTCTCCCATTAGTATCATGTTAGCTGTAGGGTTTTGTTTTCTTTTTAAATTAAGTTGAGGAAGTTCCCCTCTATTCCTAGTCTATTAAAAAGATTTTCATCATCTTTTATTGTTGGAGAATTTAGTCAAACTTTTTTTTCCTGCATCTGCTGGTATAATAACAGGATTTTTCTTTTCTAGCCTGTTGCTGTGATGAATTCCATTATTTATTTTCAAATGATGAACCAACCTTGCACATTTGGGATAAATCCCACTTGCTCATGGTGTCATTCTTTTTAAATATTGTGGGATATGACTTGCTAATATTTTGTTGAGGATTTTTATATCTATGTTCATGAGAGTCATTGGTCTGCAGTTTTCTTGTAGAGTCTTTGGTTTTGGTGGTATAGTAATGTCAGCCTCATAAAATGAGTTAGGAAGGATTCCCCCTGCTTCTGCCCTCTACAATGGATTATAGAGAATTTATATAATTTCTTCCTAAGACACTTGGTAGAATTCAACAATTAATCAGTTTCGGCCTGGTACTTTCTGTTTTGGAAGGTTATCGATTATTGACTTAATCTCTTTAACAGATTTATATTTATTTGGAGTGTCTATTTCATCTTGAGTGAGTTTTCACAGATTCTGTCTTTCAAGCAGTCAGTTCATTTAGTCCCGGTTATTTGTGACAAAGGGCTCTTAATAGTATTCTTTTATTATCCTCTTTTAATGCCCATGGCATCTGGACAGAAATGAATAACTAGGGATATGAAATAGGATTTTGGGACAGAATTAGCCATATAGGGAGCGTGGTCATAAAGGTCAAAAAAGCCTATTCAACATAATTGATACTTTTCTCCGGCTACATTCAAATGCATGAGTACAGAGCATAATAGGTATAAAGGTGGCTATAATGAGGACAGCTCTGTCAAACATGAACTACTAAGGGATAGGGTAGCCAGACAGTTGGGAGAATATGCAAGAACACCATTATGACAGGCAAACCACAGAATATCAGTTGGGTTTCCAGGAAAGTGTGGCCATATGAAGTATTCAGTTCAGTTCAGTCACTCAGTCGTGTCTGACTCTTTTGCGACCCCATGGACCACAGCACGCCAAGCTTCCCTGTGCATCAGCAACTCTCAGAGCTAACTCAAACTATTTTCCATTGCATCAGTGATGCCATCCAACCATCTCATCCTTTGTCGTCCCCTTCTCCTCCCGCCTTCAATCTTTCCCAGCATCAGGGTCTTTTCAAATGAGTCGGTTCTTCACATCAGGTGGCCAAAGTATTGGAGTTTCAGCTTCAACATCAGTCCTTCCAATGAACACCCAGGGCTGATCTCCTTTAGGATGGACTGGTTGGATCTCCTTGCAGTCCAGGGGACTCTCAAGAGTCTTCTCCAACACCACAGTTCAAAAGTATCAATTCTTCTGCGCTCAGCTTTCTTTGTAGTCCAGCTCTCACATCCATACATGACCACTGGAAAAACCATAGCTTTGAATGCAAAGTAATGTCTCTAATTTTAATATGCTGTCTAGGATTATCATAGCTTTTCTTCCAAGGAGCAAGCATCTTTTAATTTCGTGGCTGCAGTCACCATCTGCAGTGATTTTGGAGTCCCAAAAAATGAAGTCTCTCACTGTTTCCATTGTTTCCCATCTATTTGGCATGAAGTAATAGAACTGGATGCCATGATCTTCAGTTTCTGAATGTTGAGTTTTAAGACAACTTTTTCACTCTCCTCTTTCACTTTCATCAAGAAGCTCTTTAGTTCTTCTGCCATAAAAGTGGTATCATCTGCATATCTGAGGTTACTGATATTTCTCCTGGCAATCTTGATTCCAGCTTGTGCTTCATCTACCCTGGCATTTTGCATGATGTACTCTGCATATAAGTTAAATAAGCAGGGTGACAATATACAGCTTTGACGTACTCTTTTTCCAATTTGGAACCAGTCTGTTGTTCCATGTCCAGTTCTAACTCTTGCTTCTTGACCTGCATACAGATTTCTCAGGAGACAGGTCAGGTGGTCTGGTGTTCCCATCTCTTTCAGAATTTTCCACAGTTTGTTGTGATCCACACAGTCAAAGGCTTTGGCATAGTCAATAAAGCAAAAATAGATGTTTTCCTGAAATGCTTGCTTTTTTGATGATCCAACAGATGTTGGCAATTTGATCTCTGGTTTGCCTTTTCTAAATCCAGCTTGAACATCTGGAAGTTCATGGTTCATGTACTGTTGAAGCCTGGCTTGGAGAATTTTGAGCATTACTTTGCTAGTGTGTGAGATGAGTGCAATTGTGCAGTAGTTTGAACATTCTTTGGCATTGTCTTTCTTTGGGATTGGAATGAAAACTGATCTTTTCCAGTCCTTGGCCACTTCTGAGTTTTCCAAATTTGCTGGCACACTGAGTGGAGCACTTTCACAGCATCATCTTTTAGGATTTGAAATAGCTCAGCTGGAATTCCATCATCTCCACTAAGTGTGTTTGTAGTGATGCTTCCTAAGGCCCACTTGACTTCGCATTCCAGGACACTTGGCTCTAGGTGAGTGATCACACCATATCATGGTTATCTGGGTCATGAAGATCTTTTTTGTATAGTTCTGTGTATTCTTGCCACCTCTTCTTAATATCTTCTGCTTCTGTTAGGTCCATACCATTTCTGTCCTTTACTGTTCCCATCTTTGCATGAAATGTTCCCTTGGTATGTCAAATTTTCTTGAACAGAGCTCTAGTCTTTCCCATTCTATTGTTTTCCTTATATGGAGTATAAGGAATAATGAAAGGGTGGTAGGATCAGTAAATTATAGATTGCATGGAATCTATAGACCACAAAGAATTATTAGAGTCACACGATCAGAGAGAAAAAGGAAGAAAGAAAGATGACAGGTAGAAGAGGGAGAGCTGAGACTGAGATCCTAGAAGGAGAGTCACTGCTAGGGAGAACAAGGCAAGACCATAGGAATGAGCAGAAGACAAAACCACTGGAGGAAAGAAATGTGAGAAATTTAGAGGATAGCAAATGGTAGAGCGCACACACTGAGCCTGAAAATTATACCTTCAAGGAATAAGGAGAAGTGACCTGGAATTCTATTTAAATGTGCTGCAACAGGAAGGGGAAGCAGGTGGTATAGCCTGATGGCGTGTGCTTCAAATGTGTGGAGTTTAGGAGATGGGAGAAAGACTGCCTGAAATACCAGTGAGGAAGAAGCATGAAACATAATCCACCTCCTGGATCAGAGGCAGGAGTGCTGTGGGGGTGAGGTGGGAGGGAGACAATTACTACTTAAAACAACTGGAAGAGGCAGTATCCCCACAGGTGAGTCAGCGTTTATCTAGAACAAGAAGGTAAACGGGATGTTCAGAGAAAAAAGGAACAAAGAAAATTTTGCTGATGATAAACTCACTTCTAGAGGGCAAACTGGTAGAATTTCATGAGTAATGCAGAGATATTTCCCTGATAACTACTGAAACCGAGCATCTTTTCATAAGTTTACAGGCTATTCAAGTTTCCCGCATTTTTTATTGGGTTATTTGTCCTTTTACTGATGAATTTTAACTTTTATAAAGTCTTAATATATGGTATCTTCTCCCAGTCAGGCTCATCTTAAGTTTTTTAGTATATAAATTTTAATATATTCATCAATTATGCTTTTGTCTTATCTAAGAAAGCTTCTTGTAATTCAATGTCATAAATATATCCTTCCAGATAATTTAAATTTTTTCTTTTCTCATTTGTTCTTTAGCCCATCAATAATTTATTTTTTATATTATGTGAAAATAATCTTATATTTTATTTGTCATTTAATTGCATTACCGTCAGAGAACAGGTTGTGTCTGGATTCTATACTGTTGTCTGACTTCTATTTACTGAGACTTCTTTATAACCTAGGAAGTGATCAATTTTTGCATATGCTTTGTGTACACTATTTGAGTGCCAATGAATATACACATATACACATACATGTATGTATTTATATGAGCTCAAGCATAATTGTATCTTAATTCTATATTCTTGCCATTTTTTTCTGCTTGATCTATCAGTTTCTGAGTAAAGGATATTAATATTAACCACTATGATCATGAATACACCTTTCCCCCTTGTAATTCTATTAAACTGAGCTTTAAATATTTCAAGTCTATGCTGTTAGGTACCTAAAAGATTTGTACTTTTATACTCCTTGCATGATTATTCATTTTACCATTATATAATTTCCTTCTTTCTGTTATCAATGCTTTTCATGTTCAATTTCACCTGGTTTGATATGAATACTACTATTCTAGCTTTAGAGTACATCTAAAACATAAAGTATTTTGCCTGGATTTTTTTCTCTTTCTTCGTTTCAAACCTTTCCTTGACATTTTAAGTGTGTCTCTTATAAGCAGTATATTTGCTGTTGCTCGGTCACTCAGTCACGTCTGACTCTCTGCGATCCCATGGACTGCAACATGCCAGGCTTCCCTTTCCTTCACCATCTCCTGAAGCTTGCTCAAACTTATGTCCATTGAGTTGGTAATGTCTTCTCATCCTCTGTCCTCTGTCATCTCCTTCTCCTCCTGCCTTCAATCTTTCCAGCATCAGGGTCTTTTCTAATGACTCTCCTCTTCACATCAGGTGGCCAAAGTATTGGGCTTCAGTTTCAGCATCAGTCCTTCCAATGAATACTCAGGGTCGACTTCCTTTAGGGTTGACTGCTTTGATCTCCTTGCTGTCCAAGGGACTCTCAAGAGTCTTCTCCAACATCACAATTCAAAAGCATCAATTCTTTGGTGCTCAGCCTTCTTTAGGGTCCAACTCACATCCATACACAACTACTGGAAAAACCAAAGCTTTAACTATACAGACCTTTGTCGGCAAAGTAATGTCTCTGCTTTTTAACATGCTGTCTAGGTTTGTCATAGCTTTTCTTCCAAGGAGCAAGCGTCTTTTAATTTCCTGGCTGCAATCATCACAGTAATCTGCGGAGCCCAAGAAAATAAAAGTCTGTCACTGTTTCTCCACTGCTTCCCCATCTAGTTGCCATGAAGTGATGGGACCAGATGCCATGATCTTAGTATTTTGAATGTTGAGTTAGAAGCCAGCTTTTTCACTCTCCTCTTTCACCTTCATCAAGAGACTCTTCAGTTCCGCTTTGCTTTCGGCCATAAGGGTAGTGTCATCTGCCTATCTGAGGTTATTGATAGTTCTCCCAGCAATCTTAAATTAAGCAATATATAGTTCAATTCAAAATGAGAGGTTTAATTCAACCATCTTGACTTTTAGGAACTGAATTTCATCAGTTAACATGCATTATGCTTGCTAAAATATTTATATTTAATATCTACCACTATCTTTCGTGTTTTTCACTTACTATGATTTTTCCTCTTTTTTTCTTGTCTTCTATTTAGTTGAAAGTGAAAGTCACTCAGTCGTGTCTGACTCTTTGCAACCCCATGACTATACAGTCCATGGAATTCTCCAGGCAAGAATACTGGAGTCGGCAGTCACTCCCTTCTGCAGGGGACCTTCCCCTTCCAGGGATCGAACCCAGGTCTCCTGAATTGCAAAAAGATTCTTTACCATCTGAGCCACCAGGGAAGCCCAAGAATACTGGAGTGGGTAAGCTTTGGTTTATTCACTTTCTCTTTTCCTCTGTTTATTTGGAAATCGTGCCCACTTGTTTTCTTCCTTTAGTAGCCAGCCGCAAACAAAGACTCCTTCTTAAAGAAGACAAGGATTTTATCACACTAACTTCCCTCCAAACTCCTACAATCTATCTTCTATGTCTTAATATTGTTTAAGATTGTATCTCCACCTTTCTAAATTTAACTGTGTGTTTTTTAAAAACATCAATAGTTAATGAGATTTACTGACATATTTTACAGCTACCTTTTTATCTAGCTCCCTCCTCCAGGTTACCTTTTCTTCTTTGCTGAAGTATATCTTTAATAGTCCTTTCATTAACGGTCTGTAGGTGGCAAACCCTTAGCATTTGTACATCTAAAAATGGCTTTATTTCACTCTTGCACGTGAATTATCATTTGAATGGGCACAGAATTCTCGATTAAAGGTTATTTCACCTTATAACTGCAGATATTGCTCCACTCTTCTTTTGTTCATAACAAGGGTTATTGTTATTCCTCTGTGGTTTTGTTCACTTTCTGGGGTTTTAAGAATTTTATCCTTAACTCTAACATTTTGCCGGTTCTCTAGAATGTGCATGCATGCTAAGTTGCTCAGTCATGTTTGACTCTGTGCAACTCTTTCTGTCCATGAGTGGGTTGCCATTTCCTCCTCCAGGGGATCCTGGACTGGCAGGCAGTTTCTTTACCACAGCCCTTCTCTACAATGTATCTAAGTATAAATCTATTTTTATTTAGCCTGCTCAGCTCTACAGTTACCCTCTTGAGAACTCAAAGTAAGGAAAATGTCAACAGTATTTTCTCCAAATATTGCATGCCCACTACTCATCCTCTATTTCAAAAGTCCTAGAAGGCATATCTTAGAATTTCTCAATCAATTCCTCCTTCCTATTTTCCATCCCTTCAGTTCTCTGAGATATGTTCTAAATCCTCTTAAGTAATATCTTTCAATTTGTAAATTCTCTCTTTAATCTCTTTTTTCAATATAATTTATCCTTACTAATTGTAGGTTTTAAAAATTTCACTAACATTTTCATTTCTAACATGTTCACTTTTATCTATAAATGTTCAAAATTAACATCCATCTTTTATTTCAGAATTTTCCTTTTTTTATTTCATCTTTCCCTTGAGGAATTTAAACTCATTTATTTGAAAATCTTCTTTCAAAAAACGACCTTATGGGCCTTCCCTGATGGCTCAGTAGTAAAGAATCCACCTGGCAACGCAGGAGACATGGGTTCAATCCCTGTTTGGGGAAGATCTACGTGCCTCTGAGAACTAAGCCCGTGTGCCACACAGGCTTATATATTTAGCCTATGCTCCAGAGCCCAAAACTACTGAAGCCCATGTGCTCTAGAGCCTGTGCTCTGTAACGAGAGAAGCCACTGCAGTGAGAAGCCCACACACCACAACTAGAGAGTAGCCCCACTGGCCACAACCAGAGAAAAGCCCACACGGCAATGAAGACCCAGCACAGCCAAAAATAATAAACAAATAGACTGCTGAAAAGTGACCTTTTTTCATTACCTCATCTCTCATTTGTGGAATGTGTTGTTTACATCTTATATTTTTCTCATGTGCTCTGATATTTTATTTTGCAACCTTATTTTGTGTTTTTCTTTTACTTTAGTTTTTCACTTCGCTCACGCTCACTACATGTGTACTGGTTTTATGGTTACCATCATCTGGCCCACCATGGTCCCACTTTCAGAGGTCTTTTATTGGGGACTTAAAGCTCTCAACCTTCAAGAATATAGCTGACTTAGTCATGAGCCAGAGGGCCACTCTCTTTTATTGCTTCAGATGTCAATTATCACAGGCCACAACCCCAGGCAGATTGTAGCATTTTTTGTCTCCTAGTGCAGAACACTGCACAAACCTAAAGTTTTATACCATGAGTCTGGATCTGTTTTCCCACTACAGTCAGGGTGTTTCAGCCTTCCTTATCCCATAGGACTTGTCTAGTAAGTGTGTGTCCCCAACTCCATTTACCTGTGAATATTTTTGTTTGTTTTACTCCTAATCCACTGGGATTTTTATTTTATTTTTGAAAATCCTTTGTCTCTTTAATTAAAAAAAAATACTGTATGGCAGAAACCAACTCAATATGGTAGAGCAAATTTGGGGTTGGTGCACTGGGACGACCCAGAGGGATGGTATGGGGAGGGAGGAGGGAGGAGGGTTCAGGATGGGGAACACATGTATAATTTTTTTAAATTAAAATTGAAAAAAAAAAAATTAAAAAAAAATAAATAAATAAATTTAAAAAAAAGAAAAAAACCTTGTGGAAATTAGCTGCTGAATATTACACACTAAAAAAATATATTTTATCATTTATGCCTCTTGTGTGTGATAAGTGGAGAATATTTTATGGACTCACAATGTCACCTTGATTGTAAGTCCATGTTTTCCTTATGCATAGTTTTCGGTTTACATAATACATATTGATATATTTGATAACATCAAAATAAAATTGTATGAAAAGGTCAGATAAAATACCCATAGATTACAAAGCTAACTATAAATATGCAATGGAGAAGGCGATGGCACCCCACTTCAGTACTCTTGCCTGGAAAATCCCATGGATGGAGGAGCCTGGTAGGCTGCAGTCCATGGAGTCACTAAGAGTCGGACACGACTGAGCGACTTCACTTTCACTTTTCACTTTCTTGCATTGGAGAAGGAAATGGCAACCCACTCCAGTGTTCTTGCCTGGAGAGTCCCAGGGACGGGGGAGCGTGGTGGGCTGCCGTCTATGGGGTCGCACAGAGTCGGACACGACTGAAGCGACTTAGCAGCAGCAGCATAAATATGCAAAAACATTTTTAAAAATAAGGTAGGCTTGTGTTCTAAGAATCTAGTAGAATAATTTGAAAAAATTTTAGATTCAATACATCTTGATTATCCTACAATTGAAAGGCATCATTATACTGAGAAAATAGATCATAGAAGAACTCACAAATATGGAATGTGCCACAGAGGAGTTAAGAGTGTAAAATGTAGAAACTGATAGAATGGGTTCAAATCTTGGCTGTGTTACATACTAGTAAGTTACATAAATTCTCTCTACCTAGTTTCCTCATGAAGATAATAATAATGCCTGTAACATCAAAGGGTTGTTATAAGAAGCACATTAATCTATGTATTTAGTACAAGTTAGACACATAATATGCTATACACATTTGTTAAAAGTTGTTCCATTAAATTTTTATATGAAGATAAAACATAATATCTAAATCCTGAAACAGTAGATTTATAACTGAAATTAAAACCAAAAAAATAAAGTTATACATGCTGTACCTGTTTTGATGTTTTATGAGTGCCTTGAACTGTCCTCTTTGATTTTCCACCAGTTTGACATTTAGATTTTCCTTAAGGCAAAAATAGATAAATATATAGATCAACAAACAGATAATATAAAACTGAGCTATGCAAATCTTCCAGGCATACTAACACCTAATCCCCTTCTACAGACCATAGACTAATCTATACATGGTGGAAACAGTGGCAGACTTTATTTTGGGGGGCTCAAAAATCACTGCAGATGGTAACTGCAGCCATGAAATTAAAAGACGCTTACTCCTTGGAAGGAAAGTTATGCCCAACCTAGACAGCATATTCAAAAACAGAGATTACTTTGCCAACAAAAGTCCGTCTAGTCAAAGCTATGGTTTTGCCAGTAGTCATGTATGGATGTGAGAGCTGGACTACAAAGAAAGCTGAGCGCAGAAGAATTGATACTTTTGAACTGTGGTGTTGGAGAAGACTCTTGAGAGTCCCCTGGACTGCAAGGAGATCCAACTAGTCCATCCTAAAGGAGATCAGCCCTGGGTGTTCATTGGAAGGACTGATGTTGAAGCTGAAACTCCTATACTTTGGCCACCTGATGTGAAGAACTGACTCATTTGAAAAGACCCTGATGCTGGGAAAGATTGAAGGCGGGAGGAGAAGGGGACGACAAAGGATGAGATGGTTGGATGGCATCACCGACTCAGTGGACATAAGTTTCAGTAAACTCCGGGAGCTGGCAATGGACAGGGAGGCCTGGAGTGCTGCAGTCCATGGGGTCGCAAAGAGTAAGACATGACTAAGCGACTAAACTGAACTGGCCAACATGAACTACAAATATAATAAAAAACAAATTTCCAAGGTACCAGAGACTGTTTTAATTGACTGGCTTTCTCAGAACAGGAAAAAATCAGATAGTCTGACAATTTAAAAACACAGCCAAATGAGTGATACCCTTCAACTTACATACAACTCTTTTGAAAATACGTTTTGAATTCAAATTTTATTTTGACAATAAAATTAAGGACACATTTTTTAACACTTAAAAACTCAGTATTTCCTGGTCACTATGCTTGACCCCCCAAATTGTATGTAATTATTTTATAATGTTAGGTTAATCATGTTCCCATTATGGCTTGCAATTGTAATTATCTTTTATTTTTTTGTCTGGCTATTGATTTTGAAAACTGATAAATATCTTTCATTATTGTGATTCTGTAATTATTACTCACTTAATGCCATTGTATAATGATGGGACTTCCCTGGTGGCTCAGACGTTAAAGCATCTGCCTACAATGCGGGAGACCCAGGTTCGATCCCTGAGTTGGGAAGATCCCCTGGAGAAGGAAATGGCAACCCACTCCAGTACTCTTGCCTGGAAAATCCCATGGACAGAGGAACCTGGTTGGCTACTGTCCATGGGGTCGCAAAGAGTCGGACACGACTGAGCGACTTCACTATAATGATTGGTAAATGGAAAAATAATAGAATTCTTTATCACCAAAACTACCATTTAATAGAAAAACCTGTAATCACTTTTTAAAATCGAGATGCATATCAGATCATCTTGGAATTTTTTGAAAAATATAAATGGCCAGGTATTTTTTTCCTTCACTAGAGCTCCAGATGTGTTTCTAAACAACTGGACTATATGAGGATCTTTACTTTTATCTAGTTTGTTTCACTTTTTCTATTTCATATTCAGTGCTCCCATTTCATTTAGTTTACGTTTTCAAATTTCTCCCTCTTTCTTTATGTTCTTTCTGAAGCCTTTATCAAGTGTAGTAGAAAAGCTCTTGTATAAATAATATGCATAATATATATTTTATAAAACTTAGGAATTTTTGCCTAACAAAAAATTTGTGACATTTTGTGTTTTTTTGTTTTTTTTTTTAATTTTATTTTTAAACTTTACAATATTGTATTAGTTTTGCCAAATATCAAAATGAATCTGCCACAGGTATACCTGTGTTCCCCATCCTGAACCCTCCTCCCTCCTCCCTCCCCATACCTTCCCTCTGGGTTGTCCCAGTGCACCAGCCCCAAGCATCAAGTATCGTGCATTGAACCTGGACTGGCGACTC
>NW_011494753.1:6903367-6903612 GCF_000754665.1 Bison bison bison
TTATTGTTACCATCTTTCTAAATTTCATATATATGCATTAGTATACTGTATTGGTGTTTTTCTTTCTGGCTTAGATCACTCTGTATAATAGGTTCCAGTTTCATCCATCTCATTAGAACTGATTCAAATGAATTCTTTCTAATGGCTGAGTAATACTCCATTGTGTATATGTACCACAGCTTTCTTATCCATTCATCTGCTGATGGGCATCTAGGTTGCTTCCATGTCCTGGCTATTATAAACCT
>NW_011494753.1:6904207-6904828 GCF_000754665.1 Bison bison bison
GTCTTTAGTTTCTTTAGGTAGATATATTCCTAAGTATTTTATTCTTTCCGTTGCAATGGTGAATGGAATTGTTTCCTTAATTTCTCTTTCTGTTTTCTCATTATTAGTGTATAGGAATGCAAGGGACTTCTGTGTGTTGATTTTATATCCTGCAACTTTACTATAATCATTGATTAGTTCTAGTAATTGTCTGGTGGAATCTTTAGGGTTTTCTATGTAAAGGATCATGTCCTCTGCAAATAGTGAGAGTTTTACTTCTTCTTTTCCAATTTGGATTCCTTTTATTTCTTTTTCTGCTCTGACTGCTGTGGCCAAAAGTTCCAAAACTATGTTGAATAGTAATGGTGAAAGTGGGTACCCTTGTCTTGTTCCTGACTTTAGAGGAAATGCTTTCAATTTTTCACCATTGAGGATAATGTTTGCTGTGGGTTTGGCATATATAGCTTTTATTATGTTGAGGTATGTCCCTTCTATTCCTGCTTTCTGGAGAGTTCTTATCATAAATGGATGTTGAATTTTGTCAAAGGCTTTCTCTGCATCTATTGAGATAATCATATGGTTTTTATTTTTCAATTTGTTAATGTGGTGTATTACATTGATTGATTTGCGGATATTGAAGAA
>NW_011494753.1:6906265-6906967 GCF_000754665.1 Bison bison bison
GATCCCGTTGCCATTTACTTTATTGTTTTGGGTTCGAGTTTATACACCGTTTTTGTGTTTCCTGTCTAGAGAATATCCTTTAGAATTTGTTGGAGAGCTGGTTTGGTGGTGCTGAATTCTCTCAGCTTTTGCTTGTCTGAAAAGCTTTTGATTTCTCCCTCATATTTGAATGAGATGCTTGTTGGGTACAATAATCTGGGCTGTATGTTATTTTCTCTCATCACTTTAAGTATGTCTTGCCATTCCCTCCTGGCTTGAAGAGTTTCTATTGAAAGATCAGCTGTTAGCCTTATGGGAATTCCCTTGTGTGTAATTTGTTGTTTTTCCCTTGCTGCTTTTAATATTTGTTCTTTGTGTTTGATCTTTGTTAATTTGATTAATATGTGTCTTGGGGTGTTTCACCTTGGGTTTATCCTGTTTGGGACTCTCTGGGTTTCTTGGACTTGGGTGATTATTTCCTTCCCCATTTTAGGGAAGTTTTCAACTATTCTCTCTTCAAGTATTTTCTCATGGTCTTTCTTTTTGTCTTCTTCTTCTGGGACCCCTACGATTCGAATGTTGTAGCATTTAATATTGTCCTGGAGGTCTCTGAGATTGTCCTCATTTCTTTTAATTCAATTTTCTTTTATCCTCTCTGATTCATTTATTTCTACCATTCTATCTTCTAATTCACTAATCCTATCTTCTGCCTCTGTTATTCTA
>NW_011494753.1:6907067-6907227 GCF_000754665.1 Bison bison bison
ATTCTTGCCTCCTTTGTCAAAGATAAGGTGTCCATATGTGCGTGGATTTACCTCTGGGCTTTCTATTTTGTTCCATTGATCAATATTTCTGTCTTCGTACCAGTACCATACTGTCTTGATAACTGTGGCTTTGTAATACAGCCTGAAGTCAGGTAGGTTG
>NW_011494753.1:6907552-6908699 GCF_000754665.1 Bison bison bison
CAGTAATCAGTTCCCTAAGTGTTCTCCACCATCTGGAACACACAGAAATTTACAGAGTTGGGTAGAGTAAAGAGGGGTTAGGGAGGAGACACAGGCAACCTGGTGGAGAAAAAGGAGAGTCCAAAGGGAGAGAGAGCAGTTAAGCCAGTAATCTCGCTCCCTAGTGAAAAATGGGTACTGAATATTGGGTTCTTAAAGGTACAAAATTGGTAACAAATACATAAATGCAAAAATTAAAAATCTAGAGTATAGTTTGGAATTTCAAAAATACGATGTTAAAAAGAAGAAGGAAAAGAGAGAAAAAACGAACAAACAAAAACAAACAAGGTCGTGAAAAGTATAAAGAAAATATAGGTACAAAAATTGATAACTAATATCAAAAAGCAAAAGTTAAAAATCTAGAGTAGAGTTTGGAATTTAAAAAATACAATGTTAAAAAAAGGAGAAGGAAAAGAGAGAGAAAAAAAAATAAGAACAAACAAAGTCGCATAAATTATAAAAAAGAAAATACAGGTACAAAATTGGTAACAAATACCAAAAAGCATAAATTAAAAATCTAGAGTAGAGTTTGGAATTTCAGATATACAATGTTATTTAAAAGAAGAGAAAGAAACAGAGAAAAAGAAAAAAGAAAAAAGGATCACAGAAATTATAAATAAAAAAAAAACAAACTATAGGTACAAAATTGATAACAAATACCAAAAAGCTAAAATTAAAAATCTAGAGTAGAGTTTGGAATTACAAAAATACACTGTTAAAGAAGAGAAGGGGAAAAAAAAGTCAAAAAAATTATAAAAATATATATATATGATGTTTGCTTTAAAAAAAATTAGGGTCTTTTTCTTTTTTTTTTTTTGCAAAGTAATCAGTTATAAAAGTGGAAATTAAAGGAATAATAGAAGACTTAAAAATTTAATTAAAAACAATAATTCAAAAAAAAAGAAAGAATGATCGTACAAATAGTAAAACTATATCTAGGACTTTCTCTGGTTTTGTTCTGAGTATTGTGGGTTCAGTTCATTTTTGGCTAGTTCCTTGGTCCGACTTATATTTCTCAAGATCTATAGGCCCCTTCCTTTGTAGTTGGTAGTAACCACAGGGTTTTAATCTATTGCCTGTAGCTTCCAAGGCTGTTCCCTCTGTTATA
>NW_011494753.1:6908799-6909185 GCF_000754665.1 Bison bison bison
CGTTATATGGAGAAGAGAAGAGTGAGGAGGGAGTTAGAGGTGACCCGAATGAGATGAGGTGGAATCAATAGAGGAGAGAGTGGGCTATTCAGTAATCTCTTCCTTATGTGCACTCCACAACTGGACCGCTCGGAGTTGTTCACAGAGTTATACAGAGAAGAGAAGGAGGAAGGTGGCAGAGGTGGTCAGGAGGATAAATGGGGGGAATGAAAAGGAGGGAGACAGATCCAGCCAGTAATCAGTTCCCTAAGTGTTCTCCACCATCTGGAACACACAGAAATTTACAGAGTTGGGTAGAGTAAAGAGGGGTTAGGGAGGAGACACAGGCAACCTGGTGGAGAAAAAGGAGAGTCCAAAGGGAGAGAGAGCAGTTAAGCCAGTAATCT
>NW_011494753.1:6910124-6910890 GCF_000754665.1 Bison bison bison
GCTCTTCCCAGATCCGAGCAGCTCAGGTGATGAAGTGTTTGGCGCGCGCGATTGCTGACTTATCGCCTCCCCACCGCTCGGTTATCTAGGTGTGCACTGGCACACCTTCTCAGGCAGATGTTGACCGTCCAGACCCCCACGAAGTTTTAGTTAGCAAAGGAGCCTGCTTACAGTTTTATAGATAATGTCTCTCTGGGGCTGCGATTGTCCCCTTCCGGCTCTGGCTGCCTATCACCGGAGGGGGATGGTCTGCTGCTGGCTATCTCTGTTCAGTCCTTTGTTCCGTGCACGGGCCTGGCAGTGTCATAGGTTAGGGCTGGCTTTTCGCGTGGTAGATATCCCAGTCTGGTTTGCTAGCCCGAATTATTTTGCTCAGATAGCGCTAGGGGTATTCAGGCCAGATTCTTGTGATGCAGCCGGCGCCGCGCCTCCCTGCCCAGCCCCCGCTTGCTAATGGCGGACGCAGGCATCTGCGCTGCTTCTCCGCTGGGGGACTTACCGTAGGGCTCGAAATGTGCGGGCTTTAATTGTTTATTTATTTTTCCTCCCTGTTATGTTGCCCTCTGTGCTTCCAAGGCTCGGCACAGATTCGGCAGTGAGAAGGTTTCCTGGTGTTTGGAAACTTCTCTCTTTTTAAGACTCCCTTCCCGGGACGGAACTCCGTCCCTCCCTCTTTTGTCCCTTTTTTTGTCTTTTATATTTTTTCCTACCTCCTTTCGAAGACTTGGGTTGCTTTTCTGGGTGCCTGATGTCCTCTGCCGGCATT
>NW_011494753.1:6910990-6974335 GCF_000754665.1 Bison bison bison
CGTTTTGTGGAATTTACTCGGCGTTTAAATGTTCTTTTGATGAATTTGTGGGGGAGAAAGTGTTCTCCCCGTCCTACTCCTCCGCCATCTTAGCTCCTCCTCCAATTTGTGACATTTTGATTCCACTTGTTTTTGCTGTTCAGTTGCTCAGTCGTGTCTGACTCTGCGACCCCATGGACTGCAGCACGCCAGGCTTCCCTGTCCTTCAACATCTCCCAGAGTTTGCACTAACTCATGTCCATTGAGTCAGTGATGTCATCTAACCATCTGATCCTTGTTGTCCTCTTCTGCTGCCTTCAATCTTTCCCAGCATCAAGATCTTTTCTAACAAATCAGGTCTTCACATCAGGTGGCCAAAGTATTAGAGCTTCAGCTTCAGCATCAGTCCTTCCAATGAATATTCAGGACTGACTTCCTTTAGGGTTGACTAGTATGATCTCCTTGCAGTTCAAGGGATTCTCAAGAGTCTTCTCCAACATCACAGTTCAAAAACATCAATTCTTCAGCCCTCAGCCCTCTTTATGGTCCAACTCTCACATATGTACACGACTACTAGGAAAACCACAGCCTTGACTAGACGGACCTTTGCTGGCAAAATGATGTCTCTGCTTTTTAAGATGCTGTCTAGGTTTGTCATAGACTTTCTTTCAAAGAGGAAGCGTCTTTTAATTTCATGGCTGCAGTCACCATCCACAGTGAACTGCGGAGCCCAAGAAAATAAAGTTTGTCATTGTTTCCAATGTTTCTTGATCTATTCGCCATGAAGTGAGGGGACCAGATGCCATTAACTTAGTTTTTTGAATGTTGAGTTTTAAGCCAGCTTTTTCACTCTCCTTTTTCACCTTCATCACTTGTTTGACTTAGGATAAATAGAATGCTAGATTTCTAATTTAAAAATTAGATATGCAACAAGCAATAAAGGTTTACTATATAGCACAGGGCTTCCCTGGTGGCTCAGACAGTAAAGAATCTGCCTGTAACGCAGGAGACGCGGTTTTGATCCCTGGGTCGGGAAGTTACCCTGGAGAAAGAAATGGCAACCCACTCCAGTATTCTTGCCTGGAGAATTCCATGGACAGAGGAGCCTGGTGGACTACAGTCCATGGGGTTGCGAAGAGTTGGACATGACTCAGAGACTTTCACTTTCACGGGGAACTATATTCTATATCTTATAACTTATAATGGAAAATAATTTCAGAAATAATATATGTGTATAACTGAATCACACACAAAAAAAGAATTCTACTTTTTGAAATTTAGTAATATTTACCTTTTGGTCAGTTTTTCTAAATGTTCTATGGACATCTAACTACAATGAATGAGATACTAAATTTTAAAGATATTTGTAGAGGATATAAGATTAATATAAATTAATACAAATAGAAATCTATTATAAAGTATTAATGAGATCATTTAAGATGCTCCTATTCTTATTTTTTTGTATTTGATAAAATATTCTCAGAGAAATGTTAATATGTCTCACTATGATTATATATATATTTATCTTTTCCCTTATATTTCTTTTGATATTTGCTTTATGTATCTTGTTTCTGCTGGTTTATGACATCTATCTTCTTTGTGGATTGTACCTTTTATCATTAAAAATATTCATCTTTGTTTCATTTAAAAATAAATTAAGTAGAAAATAAAAACTCAGTATTTTCTGTTTTATCTGATTTATGAAATATAGTTTCATTTTGAAAAGGGAGATTCTTGGTTCTTTTGTATTTCTGCAGTTAGACAGAGCTTTCTCACTTGCTCTTTTTAAGAAAGACACTACTGTTTTATAATCATTCTATTCTTGAGAGTTATTCCAAAACAGGAGTAAAATTCTGTAATGTACAACAGAATAACTTTCCTTTCTGCAAAATAATTTTGAACCAGGACAGCTGAAACAGTAAGAATGAAGTGAGCCATAACACCTACTAACACTTTATCTGCACATCAGTGGACCTGTCTAACTGTTCTCCCAGGGTTCTTTGCCTCTACCTCTAAAGAGGCAAAGAACTCTTTACTCCCCTACACAGCTGTTTATTTATCCTTTCATCATAGAGAAGAATGTACCAGAAGGCTTTTTAGAATATCCATTAGAATAATCAGCTTAAAACAAGTACCAAAGGAAACAGGAATAAAACAAAGAACAGAAGAAAACTTTTAAAAACTGAATTATTAGCCTCAGAAATATCTGCATATAGCCATAAAAGAATGAGCTATTTTTTTAAAAAGCAAAAATAAAGATTATGCTCTAAGTGGCAACATTTTAACAACATAAAATAACCCTTTTTTAAAAATTATGATATTAACATTCTTCCCTTGTCATTATTATAGATATTCAGAAAGTTCTAGTTCTCTATGCTCTTATTTTTGTTATTTTGCAGTAAGCATATATGAAGCTTTAAGACTGTACTGGCCAATATTTTATATACTTACATGCAGTATTAGGATATACATAGATATACTGATTGGAGAAGGCAATGGCACTCCACTCCAGTACTCTTGCCTGGAAAATCCCATGGACGGAGGAGCCTGGAAGGCTGCGATCCATGGGGTTGCTAAGAGTTGGACATAACTGAGCGACTTCACTTTCACTTTTCACTTTCATGCACTGGAGAAGGAAATGGCAACCCACTCCAGTGTTCTTGCCTGGAGAATCCCAGGAACGGGGGAGCCTGGTGGGCTGCCGTCTGTGGGGTCGTACAGAGTCGGACACGACTGAAGTGGCTTAGCAGTAGCAGCAGATATACTGATATATGATTCATTATTATATTCTCTTTCCTTTTATTTTTTTGAGTAGAAGCAATTTTAATAATATCACCTTCAGATTACTTTGAGAAAATAAAACTTAATAAAATTATAACACAGAGCAACCATAACATATTTTTAGGTTTCATGCTACTTTTGTACTAAATATAACATTGCCATATTTTTCAATCAAAGAAATGAAGTAATAGTAATCTCCATAGGAAGATTTTAGCTAGTACAGAGCTAAATTTAAAAAGAAAAATTTAACTTCCCTTCTGTTTAATAGTTTTTGTGATTCAAAATAACCACTCTCTAAAAATATCTAGGAAGACTGACAATGAGAAGCTACTAAGGAAGGACTGGTCCAAGCAGATATTTTAAAATACCATAATGCCTATATAATTAAAATAATGTGGCACTCACACATGAATTAGATAAACTAGTAGAAAAAAATATAAGTACACGTGAAAATTCAATCTACAATAAAGGTGGCATCTCAAGTAACTAGAGCAAAGACAGACTTTATAGTAAGTGATCCTGGGACAACTTGTTATCCATATTGAAAAAGATAAAATTAGATCCATATATATATACGAATAAACTGCAAATGGATCAAAGTTACAAATGTAAAAAGATAAAAATAAATTTAAAAATAAGATTTTAAAGAAAATTTAAGTTTTAAAATTTAAGTAAACTCCAATACTCTTGCCTGGAAAATCCCATGGACAGAGGAGCCTCGTGGGCTGCAGTCCATGGAGTCGCGAAGAGTCGGACACGACTGAGCGACTTCACTTTCACTTTTCACTTTCATGCATTGGAGAAGGAAATGGCAACCCACTCCACTGTTCTTGCCTGGAGAATCCCAGGGATGGGGGAGCCTGGCGGGCTGCCGTCTATGGGGTCACACAGAGTCGGACACGACTGAAGCGACTTAGCAACAGCAGCAGCAGCAAAGTGTAAAAAATGCAAACATAAAATAAATAAAGAATATAAACTTAGGTGAATTCCTGTATAGCTTGAAACATCCCACTGTGTAAGGATATTCTCAGAGAGTAAGAATATGGCAAGTAGAAATGAGCCAGCTTAACAGATCTTCAACTAGACAAATCTAGAAAAAATTTAACCCTCAAAACAAGAGTGATGGATTATAATTCATTAACTAAGAAACCATGAGTCTATAAAAGCTTTCTAAAATACATAAAAATGCTTTCTAAAAACAAAGAGGGATAAGGAAAGCTCTTCCTTACACTAGAATGTTAACCAGCAAACAGTAAAGGAACAATGGGACTAGCATATCACCACTTTGTAACCACCAGAGCAGCAACTTATTAAATTTAGAATTATCAAAGGAAGCTAAAAGCAGTGGGTAGACTATCTCAAGAGAAACAGGGTATTTACATATTCTAAAACTACCTTACCACAAATTACTAACTACAAAAGAAATAATTTGTTACTTAACACCAGAGAAACTTGGGCAAAACCTTAACCAAGTGACTAAAGCTGACATCATTAGCAACAAGATAAACCAACATCATGTGCTCCTATGATGCAATGAAAAGAACACAACGTAATTTTTGTAGTTGTTGTTGTTGTTCAGTCGCTCAGTTGTGTCTGACTCTTTGCAACCCCACAGACTGCAGCACTCCAGGTTTCTCTGTCCTTCACCATCTCCCGGAGTTTCCCTCCTAAAATACATAGCTAATCTAACCAAGAAAAAAAAAAATCATACAAATCCAAGGCTGCAGTACTACCTACCCTACAAGCCTTCAGGAAATTTCAAAGTGAGGTCTACTTTGGCACACTCCAACATCCTGTTTCCTGCATCCCCTATTCAATCCTCTCTGGAGCTCGGCGCTGCAACACCTCTCGTGATGCAATTAAGATCCTGTGTGCCATACCTAAGACCTGGCACAGCCAAATAAATAAATGAATATTTTTAAAGAAAACCCATCTGCCAGTCATAACCACACACCCAATTTCGTCCCTGTATGAATCTGAAACTATGTCATTTACATTTGCATATTAGGTAAGATTTAAAAAGCAGTTAAAAATTATTTCTGATTTCATACATACTAATTGCCCACGACTTCTAACTGTAAACAGTTTTCAGTCCGCCTACTGTTAAAGACTAAATATATCTTCTAATTCACAACAAAAATGAAACTTTTTAAAGTACATACCATCATCATCTTTGCTTTCCAGTGGAACACTCCAAGCTATTAGGTTTCTTGCTGTGCGACCCTCCTCTGCAACTATTCTCCTTACTTTGTCATGACTGTTGGAGCGCTGGAATGAAGCCTGTGCACAGATAAGAGAACATGCATTAGTCTGTTGGTCAACATACAAAATATAGTTGGCAAACAAATTCATCATTACTCTTCTTTTCTCAGAAAGAAAACAGTTAAAACTAATTTGGGATCAGAAAGGTGCTTAAATAGAAATAAGAGTAAGGCACACATCTTTTTCAGTTCTAAAATCTTACAAGACTGAATTTTACAACTTTAAAAATAAATCGTTTTAAGAATAAATTCAACCTAAGATTTAAAAAAGTGTCCTAAGGAGCATAAACACTGCTGTGTATCCATTTCAGCACCACTCCTCATTATGTATCAACAGGTTAAGACATAGTTTTTACAAACATGCTACATATTTCCTTTGAAAGCTCTCCACAACATAAAATGTTTTTTCAAGATGTCTTTTTTTCCCCTATGGATAATGCTAAACTAAATCTTCACTCAGTTGTAAATTTCCACTGCATAATTTTATCTCTAAGTTATTGAGAATCTAAACGATAATTCTTATAAACTTACAAATTTAGTTGCAAAATTTAAAACTCTGCCCTCCTGCACACAATGTTGTGTGTGTGTGTGTGTGTGTGTGTTCTTGCCTTCTCTAGTCCTAAACAGCTGAAAGCAACACTAGCCTACAGGTTCAGCCGCACCAAGACCCTGGGCAAATGGAAGCCCAGTCCTATTAGCAAGTCCTATTAGCAAGTCCCAAAATCAAATTACCTTCCCACCAATGAACACTATACCAAAATAGTCCACTTTTCTAAGCCAAGAATCTATGAAAATAAAAGAGCTCTACAGCATGCCTATGAGCATAAGGATGCAGCCTCCTTGCCCAACCCTAACTCCATGTGGGCAATCTACTGCCTTCTGAAGAGAGTTCCCTACTGTGTCCAGCCCAAAATCCTAGTCCAACATTAATGGTGTGTTCATCCTCTCTTCTGGTTCTTGCCAATATAAACTCTTAGCATCCTTGGAATCCTTAGGCAACAACACATTTACTGGACAATTACTACGTGCAAAGCACTGTATAAGACACTGAGAAGAGTACAAAAACATATGGTAGTATGATGACAGAGGGCGAGATGGCTGGATGGCATCACTGACACAATGGACATGAGTTTGAGTAAACTCTGGGAGTTGGTGATGGACAGGGAGGCCTGGCGTGCTGCAGTCCACGGGTCGCAAAGAGTCGGACATGACTGAGCAACTGAACTGAACTGAATTGATGCTGTGCTGTGCTTAGTCTCTCTGTCATGTCCTACTCTTTGCAACCCCATGGACTGTAGCCTGCCAGGCTTCTCTGTTCATAGGGATTTTCCAGACAAGAATACTGGAGTGGGTTGCTCTTTTCTTCTCCAGGGGATCGTGCCAACCCAGGAATCAAACCGGGGTCTCCTACACCGCAGGTGGATTCTTTACCAGGGGAGCTACCAGGGAAGCCCATATGATAGTATCAGATCAGATCACATCACATCAGTCGCTCAGTCGTGTCTGACTCTTTGCGACCCCATGAATTGCAGCACACCAGGCCTCCCTGTCCATACCAACTCCCGGAGTTCACTCAGACTCACGTCCATCGAGTCAGTGATGCCATCCAGCCATCTCATCCTCTGTCGTCCCCTTCTCCTCCTGCCCCCAGTCCCTCCCAGAATCAGAGTCTTTTCCAATGAGTCAACTCTTCGCATGAGGTGGCCGAAGTACTGGAGTTTCAGCTTTAGCATCATTCCTTCCAAAGAAATCCCAGAGCTGATCTCCTTCAGAATGGACTGGTTGGACCTCCTTGCAGTCCAAGGGACTCTCAAGAGTCTTCTCCAACACCACAGTTTAAAAGCATCAATTCTTCGGCGCTCAGCCTTCTTCACAGTCCAACTCTCACATCCATACATGACCACAGGAAAAACCATAGCCTTGACTAGATGAACCTTTGTTGGCAAAGTAATGTCTCTGCTTTTGAATATGCTATCTAGGTTGGTCATAACTTTCCTTCCAAGGAGTAAGGGTCTTTTAATTTCATGGCTGCAGTCACCATCTGCAGTGATTTTGGAGCCCAGAAAAATAAAGTCTGACGCTGTTTCCACTGTTTCCCCATCTATTTCCCATGAAGTGATGGGACTGGATGCCATGATCTTCGTTTTCTGAATGTTGAGCTTTAAGCCAACTTTTTCACTCTCCACTTTCACTTTCATCAAGAGGCATTTTAGTTCCTCTTCACTTTCTGCCATAAGGGTGGTGTCATCTGCATATCTGAGGTTATTGATATTTCTCCCAGCAATCTTGATCCCAGCTTGTGTTTCTTCCAGTCCAGCATTTCTCATGATGCACTCTGCATATAGGTTAAATAAACAGGGTGACAATATACAGCCTTGACGTACCCCTTTTCCTATTTGGAACCAGTCTGTTATACTTGTCTTCAAAGAATTAACAGTCCAAATTAGAGAATCAAACCCATAAGAGCAAAAGATAACATATGGATTAATCAGTATGGTATCTAGTCTCCAGAGATGCCCCACTTCCCCTCAATAAACTACTCCTCCTGATGTTCCTATCTTTGTATAATCCCCTCCCCTATAATCTGGCTCTGTGACCCGCTTTTTTGACCTATAAAATGAGGTAGAAGTGGCACAGCTAATTTCTGAAAATAGGTCATAAGAAGCTTCACAGTCTCTACCTGGGTCTCTTGGAATGCTCTCTCTTGGGATATTCACTCTAGAAATCCAGTCATCAAGCTATGAGAAGCCAAAGTTACCAGAAGAGATGCCACATAAAGGCGGCACTCTGGCTGACAGCCCCAGCTGAACACCCAGCTGACAGGCAACATCCACTGAGCCATCCTGGACATTCCAGCCCAGTCAAGCCCCCAGATGACTGCGGCATCCCAGCACCCCAGGCACCCCCAGGCAGAAAAACCACCTATTCAACCCACAGACTCAGGACAGATAACAGGAACTATATATACGCACATTAATCCACAATATACACATCTGTATTTCTGTATTTATCTGTATAGAGACGTTGAAACTCAAAGATATTGAACCTCTCACTTCAATCCTACACCACAAGTTCATTTTAGCCTTCCCCCTTCCTTATTTGTAATTTATTTCTCCATTAGTAAGAAACCAGGTCTTATCATCTAAAATATATTTACTTATCTGTTCAATTCTAATATATATATATATATATATATATATATGTAGTTTCAGAAAAAGGCAGAAGCGGGGGGATTCCCTGGCAGTCCAGTCCAGTGGTAAGGACTCTGTGCTTTCACTGCTGAGGTGGGTGGTTTTAGTCACTAAGTTGTGTCTAACTCTTGCAACCTCATGGACTGTAGCCTGTCATGCTGCTCTGTCCATGGGATTTTCCAGGCCAGAACACTGGAGTGGGTAGCCGTTTACTTCTCTAGAGGATATTCCCGACCCAGGGATTGAACCCAGATCTCCTGCACTGCAGGCTGATTTTTTTTTTACCAATTGAGATACCAGGGAATACCCTTCACTGTCAAAAGCCTGGGTTTAATCCCTGGTCAGGGAACTAAGATGCCACGAGCTTCGTTGTGCAGTCAAAAAATAATAATAAAAAAAAGTTTCATAACTGCTAACCCATATCTCTGTGAGAAACTCATTTATTAGCATGATTATATTTCTATGCAGGTTTATCTTTAGCCTTACAGGATCCAAAGTACTGGATTTTGTGTTTTCCTTAATTACTTAAATTAGTTGTTTCCTTCATTTAATTGTTATTTTCCTTAATTACTTAAATTGGTTCTTCTCATCTTCACCCTTTCAGTGGGGTTACGTTACATACTTACATTACTCTTTATGTTTTGGGTTCTCCTCATCTACTGGTTGATTTTAATTGCTTGCTTATTTGGGAAATATGTGAAAGAAATGCAACAAATGGTTCTCAAACAAAGGAACTTATTAATGAGAAGTATGACTTTGAAAATTGGGAAAGGAGTATGTCAAGGTTTATACTGTCACCCTGCTTATTTAACTTACATGCAGAGTACAACATGCAAAATACCAGGCTGGATGAAGCACAAGCTGGAATTAAGGCTGCCAGGAGAAATATCAATGACCTCAGATATGCAGATAACACCACCATTATGGCAGAAACCAAGAGGAACAAAAGCTCCTCTTGATGAAGGTGAAAGAGGACAGTGAAAAAGCTGGCTTAAAACTCAACATTCAAAAAACTAAGATCATGGTATCTGGTCCCATCACTTCATGGCAACTAGATGGGGAAACAAGGGAAACAGTGAAGCCAGGAAATTAAAAGATGCTTGCTCCTTGGAAGACAAGCTATGACAACCTAGACAGCATGTTAAAAAGCAGAGACATTACTTTGCCAACAAAAGTCCATATAGTCAAAGCTACTGCTTTTCCAGTAGTTATGTATGGATGTAAAGATTTGGACCCGAAAGAAGGCTGAGCATCAAAGAATTGATGCTTCTGAATTGTGATGTTGGAAAAGACTCTTGAGAGTCCCTTGGACTGCAGGGAGATCAAACCAGTCAATCCTAAAGGAAATCAACCCTGAATATTCATTGGAAGGTGTGATGCTGAAGCTGAATTCTAATATTTTGGTCACCTGATGCTAAGAGCCAACTTGTTGGAAAAGACCCTGAGACTGGGAAAGATCAAAGGCAAGAGGAGAAGGGGACGACAGAGGATGAGATGGCTGGATGGCATCACCGACTCAATGGACATGAGTTTGAGCAAGCTCTAGGAGATGGTGAAGGACAGGGAAGCCTGGTGTGCTTCAGTCCATTGGGTTGCAGAGAGTCGGACACAATTGAGCAACCGAACGACAGAAATGCCTTTGAGAGAAGAAAAGTCACTATATGCTAGGGCAGGGGCTCACAAGCAACTTCTATAATAAACAATCTACATTTGAGAATAAGCTGTAACCATGATACCTTTTGCCCTTAAGTACTTCAATGTGTATTTCATATATCTAAAAGATACTCCCCCATATAACTATACTATGACTATCAAATCAGAAAATTATCACTGATCCAAATTATCTAAATTACAATAATTATTTAAATTTCACCAACTGTTCCACTAATGCTTTTGACAGTATAAAGCTGACAAGAGATATAAGCTCAATTATTTCAGGAGCTCTACAAACTCCAAGCAAGACAAATACAAATACAAAGAAAACCATGCTGAGACTGACCACAGAAAAACTGATGATAACCTGAAACAAAGGGAAAAATTTTAAAGCATACAGAAGAGGGGGGGAAAGTTCACCTTTAAAGAAGCAACAGCACAATGAGATGGGCAGCTCTGCATTGTCCAGACAGTGAAAAAATAAATAAACTATAATAAATAAATCAGTCACTTATTACTATCTATTCGGTAGAATAGTAGGGTCAAAATCTTGACTTGAGAGTTCAAGAGAATGTTGAATAAGAACATGGAGACAGTAAGTATTTAAAAAAAAAACTTTGAGTATTGTAATAAAGGTGAACCAAGAAAGAAGAAAGCAGAAATGAACAGAGAAGGTTTTTTAAATGAGTGCCAGCGTATTTTTATGCTGATGGGGATGATCCACAGAAAGTGAAACTGCATATATAGGGAAAAAGGGAATAATCAAAGACAAATCTGTGAGTAACAGGAATTGAATTTCAGAATACATAAATGAAACAACTAGTTTCAATAGTTTCCTCAAACTATTAGGAAAACAAAGACTGTTCTCTTCCACTCTAATACTGTACTATAAAGTTAACCCAAATTTTCCTCTCAAGAATAACTTTTGATATTTTTAAAATAAACACCTGTATCTACATTTCTTCACTACTCTGACCTTACCCTGGATATACATGTGACATCTACTTATATGACTTATAAGCTTTCACTGAAACTCATTAGTTTGTGAACAATGTTCCAGCTCCATTCTGTGCAAAACACTTGAATCATCGCTTTTCTATTCCCATATTTTCCAATCAATGTAATATCATAAAATCACTTCCTTTTGCTTAAAGACATCTCCCAATGATTATTAGCTTTATATAACTTAGGTTGGCATTTATCATTTAGATTATCTAAGCATTGTTTTAACCAAGAAGTATCAGTATTCTTTTCAGGCCAGATGACTCTATGTCAGTAGGTCACCTACTTTTCATCTCTTTTTCAGATAATTCTCTTATGCAATCAAAGAAAACTGTATAGGGAAATATGCATAGATATATATCAGATCATAAAATTCACAATCATGTTCTTTATAACTCGAGTCTTCATAAAACAGTGAGTTTCTCAGAACTAAAATGACCACAAGATAGCAATGTTGTAGTACCAGAAAACTTGAAATCTAGTATTTTCTTATTCTGTAAACATTTCAGTTCTACTACAAATTATGAGGTTAGTTTTTTTATACTTAGTACACATACACACATTCAAAGAAAAACCACCAGTTCAGGACTGTCATCATTCTTAATTCCAATACTTTATATAGAAAAACATTAAAAAACTCATCTTACTACACAACACATGATTGAAAACCATTTTTCAGCTTAAAGGACAGCTGCCTTCTGCAACATAAGCTGAGTGAACTGTTTTCAGTAAAAACTCATATATTTTGATCAATTTTAGTAATTCTATTTTTAACTGTGGTTTTGGAGAAGACTCTTGAGAGTCCCTTGGACTGCAAGGAGATCCAACCAGTCCATTCTAAAGGAGATCAGATCAGTCCTGGGTGTTCTTTGGAAGGACTGATGCTGAAGCTGAAACTCCAGTACTTTGGCCACCTCATGCGAAGAGTTGACTCATTGGAAAAGACTCTGATGCTGGGAGGGATTGGGAGCAGGAGGAGAAGGGGACGACAGAGGATGAGATGGCTGGATGGCATCACTGACTCGATGGACGTGAGTCTGAGTGAACTCCAGGAGTTGGTGATGGACAGGAAGGCCTGGCGTGCTGCGATTCATGGGGTCACAAAGAGTCAGACACGACTGAGCGACTGGACTGAACTGAACTGAACTGATTCTTATAAAAAAAAAAATCTCAGTGTAACTTAATGTAATTTTAAACTTTTTAATTTAAGCATTAGGGTTTGAAATGCAATAAATGAGTCCGAGATACTCCATAATATTCTAGATGTCTATTTCAAACAGTATTTTCATATAGGTCCTTTCCTTCCAAGAGATTTAAACAAAATATACGTATTTCCATCCAAAGTCACAGTGTGCCACCTAGTGCCATAAAGAGATTTTACAGAGGCTTGTTCAAATACTAAATGTTTCAATAAAAAGCATACACATCAGTCTTGAGGTAAAGTTTCTAAGTTTGACTCTTACAGTATATTACCTAAGAAAGCAAGTGTTTAGAATGTTTACCAAGAAATGCACATATACCTCTTAGCAAGACTGATGAAGCAAAGAGAAGAAAGAAGGCAAAAATTATCAATACCAAGAACAAAAGAACATCACTAAGATTCTAGAGCCTCTAGACATCAGAAAGATAAAAGGATGTTATAGACAAAATATGAATTTGAAAATTTTTATGAAATGCACAAATTCCTTGAAAAACACAATTTAACCAAATCTTGGCATAAAATCTTGGGGCTTCCTGAGTAGCTTAGTCAGTAAAGCACCTGCCTGCAATGCGGGAGATCTGGGTTCAATTCCTGGGTTGGGAAGATCCCCTGGAGAAGGAAATGGCAACCCACTCCAGTATTCTTGCCTGGAGATTCCCATGGACAGAGGAGTCTGGCGGGCTGCAGTTTGTGGGATCTCAAGAGTTGGACACGACTTAGTGCTATCTTTCTTTCTTTGGCATAAAAGGAAATGGAAAAATCTGAGTATTTACTAAAGAAATTAAAAATTTTTAAATACTGAAGAAATATTTACTGAAGAAATTCCATAAAAGAAAATCCAGGGTTAAATGGGTTTCACTGGTGAATTCCCTTAATCACTGAAGGAGAAATTATACTAAATTCTTCCAGAGGGAAAAATGAAGGATCAAATCTCAAGTCACAGAGTGACTCATGACCCTGAATATTAGAACCTAAGAGGACAAGAAAAGTAAATAAACAGTCCAAACACCTTCAAAAGTAACAATGTGAACTTTTACATTACATATACCTCCATACACACACACACATCTGCAAACTAAATCCAGTGAAAACATCAGAACCAAGTTGATTTTATTTCAGGAAGCAAGGCTGGTTTAACATTTTTTAATCAATGAATTCAATTCATCATATTAACTAAATAAAGGAGAAGAGTTTAATATTCTTTTCAACAGATGAAAAAAGCATGTGATAAACCTGGATACCCATCTATGATAAACATTCTTCACAAACTTCAGCAAATATCATATTAAATGATACAATCTTGAAAGAGACAGGATGCCTACAATCACCACTTCCATCATCATGATACTGAAATTCCTAGTCCTTGTAATAAGGTGAGAAAAGGAATGAGAGGGAAATTATAAGGTGAATCTAGAATAGCCTGTTAGACTAGAAAGTACAGAAGGACTCAAAGAATAATAGAAGCAAATGAAAAGATACAAGAGCCAGTGTGAAGGAACTTCCACCAGCTAAGTCAAGGACAATGCGAGCATCAAAATAAATGGTAGTAGTAGAATGTAATATTAAATAAAATAAAAAATCCAAGAAGCCTGAAAGACAGGCAGATAGATAGGCATGTAGATAACTAATAATTATTATCATCAGTGAATGCTAAAACTAGTGGGTAGATGGTTTGACGAGTTGCAGGATATTTACACAGCCTCAAAGTCTCTCTCAACAAATAACATACTACTTTCAAAAGACAAAGCAAACTTCAAAGAGAAAAACCTGACAATACCCTATATTAACCAAGTGATCAGAGTCCACATGACCAATAGCAGGACAAACTGACACCATATGCTTCCTGATGTGATATACTGAGAAGGATATAACACCATTCATATGATATTCTGCCAAAAACACAAAATCAGAGTCTATAAGAAGAAAATATGACCCAAATCAAGTGACATTCTTCAAAACAGACCTGAAAGAACTGCCCTGGATAAGCGATTTGACTCACCCCTCGGTGAGCTCCTCACAGGCAGGACAGCCACACCCTTTCTCTCTGGGTGTGTGCCTCTGCCTTACTTCTATCTAAAAGACATTGTTTCTGTGTGCCCTCCCATTTGTTGTGCTATGTCTCTAATAATAAACTCTGCACCTATTTTTATAGCTTTTACCTTCTTGAGAAATTCATTTTTCAATGGGCGCAAGAGCCAGAGCAACTTTGCTTCTAGGGCAGTCTAGTAGATAGGATTCCTGGTTTTCACCCAGGTGCTGTTATTGTTCAGTTGCTAAGTCATATCTGACTCTCTATGACCCCATGTATCACAGCATGCTAGGCTTCCCTGTCCTTCATTATCTCCCAGAGTTTGCTCAAATTCGTATGTCCATTGAGTTCACCTAGGCTACCCAGATTCAATTCCTGGGCAGGGAACTAAGACCTCTTCACACCACCACTCACTGCTGTCTCCTCAAGATCAAAATATTCTTAAGTGGTTCATGGAAGAGTAATATGCATGTATTTATGAAAAAGTGAAAGAGTCAGTCGCTCAGTTGTGTCTGACTCTTTGCAACCCCACAGGCTGTAGCCCGTCAAGCTCCTCTATCCATGGAATTCTCCAGACAAGAGTACTAGAGTGGGAAGCCATTCCCTTCTCCAGGTGATCTGCCTGATGCAAGGATGTGTCTACAAATAAATGTACATGTGTGTAGCTATATATGTATGTGTCTTTGTCTTTATACATGATTTTTCTTTTTGGCCATACCATGCGCATGTGGGATCCTAGTTGCCCAAGCAGGGATGGAACCCAGACCCCTTACAGTGGAAGCACAGAGTCCTAACCACGGGACCACCAGGGAATTCCCTATATGTGATTTTATATGTGTGTGTATGTATGTATGTTTATATACACACACACATATAAAATAAAAGAGAGAATATGAGAAAGGAAAAGAGACAAAATTAGCAACTGGTAAAGTTAGTGAGAGTCCCTTGGACTGCAAGGAGATCAACCAGTCCATTCTGAAGGAAATCAGCCCTGGGATTTCTTTGGAGGGAATGATGCTGAAGCTGAAACTCCAGTACTCTGGCCACCTCATGTGAAGAGTTGACTCATTGGAAAAGACTCTGATTCTGGGAGGGATTGGGGGCAGGAGGAGAAGGGGACGACAGAGGATGAGATGGCTGGATGGCATCACTGACTCGATGGACGTGAGTTTGAGTGAACTCCAGGAGATGGTGATGGACAGGGAGGCCTGGTGCGCTGTGATTCATGGGGTCGCAAAGAGTCGGACACGACCGAGCAACTGAACTGAACTGAAAGTTAGTGAAAGAATATCAGAGAATTATCTGTACTCCTCTTGCAACCTTTCTTAAATCTGAAATGAAAGGAAAATAAAAGGTCCTAAAAATAATGATAATAAAGGATAATATTTTCATGATCTTCAGGTATAGAAAAAAGTCTTAGTCGGGATACAAAAAAGCACTAATCATACAGGAAAAAAATGATTAATTGAACTTCACTGGAATTAAGAACACATTATTATATTAAAAAGACATCATTAAAAGAATGAAAAAGCAAGCCACAAAGAAGATATATGTGTAAAAGTAACAAAGGTCTTATACCCAGAATAAAGAACTCCTTAAATCAATTAGAAAAAAAAAGATAACCCAACAAGAAAATGAAAATTGAATAGGCATTCCCAAAAGACATATAAATAAGCAACTATCATATGAAAAGATACTCAAAAGTAAGCACTGAAAATTTTAAAACATTTTTAAATCAATGATAATACCATGTGATGGCAAGGAGCTGGGCAACTGCTTACACTGCTGACAGAAAGTTAAACTGATATACAACAGCTTAAGAAATCTGGCATTATCCAAAAGCACAAACCAGCCTCTGTTTACCTCTCTAGCCTCATCTTCCATTACTCTTCCTGTCTGCCATGCTCCAGCTCCACCGACATTTAATCAGTTCCCTATGACCACCAAGCTCCCCCCTAATTCAGGGCATTTATATAAGATTTTCTCTTCTATTTAGCATGTTCTGCCACTCTACAACATACATTTATTGGCTTCCTTCCCAGCATTTACTGCCTACGTCTTTTCTAATAGTTCAGTTTTTATTGGGGTACCATGTGGTTCTATGAAGACCTACAAGACCGTTTAGAACTAACACCAAAAAAAAAATGTCCTTTTCATCAGAGGGAATTGGAATGCTAAAGTAGGAAGTTGAGAGATACCTGGAGTAACAGGCAAGTTTGGCCTTGGAGTACAAAAGGAAGAAGGGCAAAGGCTAACACAGTTATGCCAAGAGAACACATTGGTCAGAGCAAACACCCTCTTACAATACAAGAAATGACTCCCCACATGGACACCACCAAATGGTCAATACCAAAAACTCAGACTGATTATATTCTATGCAGCCAAAGATGGAGAAGCTCTATACAGTCAGCAAAATCAAGACCTGGGGCTAGCTATGGCTCAGATCATGAACTCCTTATTGCAAAATTCAGACTTAAAGTGAAGAAAGTAGGGAAAATCACTAGGCCATTCAGGTATGACCTAAATCAAATCCCTTATGATTATACAGTGGAAGTGACAAGAGATTAAAGGGGTTAGATTTGAAACACAGAGTGCCTGAAGAACTATGGATGGAGATGCATAGCACTGCACAGGAGAAGGTGACCAAAGAAAAGGAGATCCAAGAAGGCAAGATGGCTGTCTGAGGAGCCCTTACAGTACAACTGAGAAAAGAAGAGAATCAAAAGGCAAAGGAGAAAGGGAAATATATACCCCCACTGAATGCAGAGTTCCAGAGAATAGCAAGGAGAGAGAACAAAGTCTTCTTAAGTGAACAATGCAAATAAATAGAGGAAAATGATAGAATGGGAAAGACTAGAAATCTCTTCAAGAAAATTAGAGATATCAAGGGAATATTTCATACAAAGATGGGCACAATAAAGGACAGAAATGGTAAAGACCTAACAGAAATGGAAGAGATCAAAAGAGATGGCAAGAACACCCAGAAGAACTGTACAAAAAAGGTCTTAATGACCAGATAACCACAATGGTGGGCTCACTCACCCAGAAATAGACATCCTGGAGTGTGAAGTCAAGTGGGCCTTAGGAAGCAATGCTGTCAATAAAGCTAGTGGAGGTGATGGAATTTCAGCAGAGCTGTTTAAAATCCTATAAGATGATGCTATTAAAGGACTGCACTCAATATGTCAGCAAATTTGGAAAATCCAGCAGTGGCCACAAGACAGGAAAAGGTCAATCTTCATCGCAATTCTCAAGAAGGGCAGTACTAAAGAATGTTCAAACTACCAGAAAATTACATTCATCTCCCATGCTAGTAAGATTATGCTCAAAATCCTTCAAGCGAGGCTTCAGCATTATGTGAAACTGAAAACTTCCAGATCTTCAAGCTGGATTAGAAAAGGCAGAGGAACCAGAAATCAAATTGTCAACAATCACTGGATCATAGAGAAAGCAAGGAAATTCCAGAAAAATATCTACCTCTGTCTGTTTCACTGACTATTCTAAAGGCTTTGACTGTATGGATCATAACAAACTGTGGAAAACTCTTAGAGAGGTGGGAATACCAAACCTGTCTTCTGAGAAACCTGTATGCCGGTCAAGAAGCAACAGTTAGAACCTTACACAGAACAACTGACAGGTTGAAAATTGAGAAAGGAATACAACAAGGCTGTTTATTGTCACCCTGTTTATCTAACTTATATGCAGAGCTCATCATACGAAATGCCAGGCTACATAAGTTACAAGCTGGAATCAAGATTTCCAGGAGAAATATAAACAATCTCAGATATGCAAATGATACCACTTTAATGGCAGAAAGCAGAGAGGAACTAAAGAGCCTCTTGATGAAAGCAGAAAAAGAGTGAAAAAGCTAGCTTAAAACTCAATATTAAAAAAACTAAGATCATGGCATCCGGTCCCCTCACTTCATGGCAAATAGAAGGGGGAAAGGTGGAAGCAGTGGCAGATTTCTTCTTCTTGGGCTCGAAAATCACTGTGGATGGTGACTGTAGCCATGAAATCAGAAGACAACTGCTCCTTGCAAGAAAAGCCTTGACAAACCCAGACAGTATATTAAAAAGCAAAGACATCACTTTGCCGACAAAGATCTGTATAGTCAAGGCTATGGTCTTTCCAGTAATCATATACAGATGTGAGAGCTGGACCATAAAGAGGGCAGAGTGCCGAAGAATTGATACTTTTGAACTGTGGTGCTGAATAAGACTCTTGAGAGTCTCTTGGACTGCAAGGCAATCAAACCAGTCAATATTAAAGGAAATCAACCCTAAATACTCATTAGCACTGATGCTGAAGCTGAAGCTCCAGCTCCAATACTTTGGCCATCTGATGTGAAGAGCTGACTCACTGGAAAAGACCTTGATGCTGGGAAAGATTGAGGGCAGGAAAAGAAGGGGGTGACAAGAGAATGAGATGGTTGGGTGGTATCACCAATTCAATGGACATGAACTTGGGCAAACTCTGGGAGAAGGTGAGGGACAGGGAAGCCTAGTGTGATTCAGTCCATGGGGTTGAAAAGAGTCAGATGCAACTTGGTGACTGCACAACAGAAACATCGACCTTCCCGTCAGGAAGCTTACACAAGCTCTTAGCCTCATCCACCAGAGGGCAGCGAGAAGACACAAGAAGAACCACAATCCCACAGCAGCTAGAACAAAAACTACATTATAGGAAGTTAATCAGGATGAAAAAGCAGAGTTATGTCCCAGACGAAGAGATAAGATAAAACCCCAGAAAAACAACCAAATGAAGTGGAGATAGGCAACCTTCTAGAAAAAGAATTTAGAATAATTATAGTGAAGATGATCAAGGATATCAGAAACAGAATGGAGATGTAAGAAATATTTACCAAAGACCTAGAAGAACTAACAAACAACCAGATATGAACCACACACTAGACTAAGGAATTAACAGCAGAACAACTGAGCCAGAAGAACGGACAAGTGACCTGAGAACAGAATGGTGGAAATCAGTGCCGCAGAACAGAATATAGACAAAAGAATGAAAAAAACGAAGACAGCCTAAGAGACCTCTGAGACACCATTAAACACACCAACATTCACATTATAGGGGTCCCAGAAGGAGAAGAGAGGGAGAAAGGACCTGAGAAAATATTTGAAAATATAATAGCTGAAAAATTCCGTAACATGGGAAAGGAAATAGTCATCCAAGTCCAGGAAGCGCAGAGTCCCAGGCAGGATAAACCCAAGGAGGAACACACCAAGACATACAGTAATCAAACTGACAAAAATTAAAGACAAAGATAAAATATTAAAATCAAAAAGGGAAAAATGACAAATAACATACAAGGGAACTCCCATCAGGTTATCAGCTGATTTCTCAAGAGAAATTCTACAAGCCAGAAGGGATTGGCACAATATATTTAAAGTGATGAAAGGGAAGAACCTACAACCAAGAATACTTCACCCAGCAAGACTCTGTTCAGACTGATGAAGAAATCAAAAGCTTTCCAGACAAACAAAAGTTATGAATAGCTAACTTTTAAGTTATGAATAGCACCACCAAATCAGCTTTACAACAAACGCTAAAGGAACCTCTCTAGGCATAAACTTCCTTCTTCAGGCAGGAAACACAAGAGAAGGAAAAGACCTACACAAAATAAACCTAAAAAGACAATTAAGAGTGGTAATACGATCATACATATGGATAATTACCTTAAATGTAAACAGATTAAATGCCAGAAGAATGGACAAGTGACCTAGACTGGCTGGGCACTTCCATTTAACCACATCACTCTACTTAATCCCTCAAATTGTATGTAAATATTTTATATTGTTAGGTCAATCATGTTTCCATTGTAACTTACAAATATAATTATCTTTTATTTTTTGTCTGGCTATTGATTGTGAAAATTGTTTTTAAAAAAGGTTTTACTATTGTGATTATATAACTATTACTCACGTACTAGCATTGTATCATGATCAGTCAACAGAAAATAACAGAATTCTATATCACTACAGCTACCATTTAATAGAAAAACTTCGAATCACTTTTTAAAATCAAGATATGTACCAGAATTATCTTGGAATTTTTTGAAAAATACAAATGCCCAGGTATTGCTTTTTTTCTACAAAGCTCGAGATGTGTTTCTAATGAGCAACCATATTTAAAAACTGGACTATATGATGATCTTTTACTTTTACCTAGTTTCATTTTTTCTTTCATATTCAGTGCTCCCATTTCATTTAGTTTATGTTTTCCAATTTCTTTCTTTTTTTAATGTTCTTTCTCAAGCCTTTATCAAGCACAGCAGAAAAGCCTTTACACATAAATACATAAATACTATGTGTAATTATATATTTTAGAAAACCTATGACTTTTTGCCTAGCTAAAAAATTTGTAACAATTTGATTCTACCTGTTTGTATGAACAGAATGCTAGACATCTAATTTAAAAAATAGATACACAACAAAGGTTTACTATATAGCAAAGGGAATTAGAGCCAACATCTTACAATAACCTATAATCGAAAATAATTTGAAATATAATATGTGTATATATATAACAGAATCACCTTGCTGTGTACCTGAAACACTGTAAGTCAACTATACTTCAATAAAATGTATATATTAAGAAAAAAAAGAGTTTGCATTCTGAACCACATAAACATTGTATTGAAAAGAACCCACCTGCCAACCCAGGAAACATAATGAGACGCAGGTTCAATCCCTGCATGGCAATCCATTCTAGTATTCTTGCCTGGAAAAATTTCATTGACAGAGGAGCCTAGCAGCATACAGTCCATAGGATCGCAAAGAGTAGGACACGACTAAATCCACTTAGCAAGCATGAAACATTGCATATAATATTAAAACAAAACATATCAAAAAGAAGAAGAAATATCAAAAAATCAAAAAGAGAGGCTTCCCTGGTGGCACAGTGGTAAAGAACCCGCCTGCCAATGCAGGAGACGTGGGCTCGATCCCTGATCCAGGGAAATCCCACATGCTGTGGAGCAACTAAGCCCCGGTGCCAGAGCTACAGAAGTCCATGCATCCTGGAGCCTGAGCTCCACAGCAAGAGAAGCCACTGCGACGAGAGGCCTCACACCGCAACTAGAGATTAGCCCCCACTTCCCACAACCAGAGGAAAGCCCGTGCAGCAATGAAGACCCAGCACAGCCATACATACATAAATCACATAACTTTGTGAAAGACTAAAAAGAGGCTGAAACAGTGGAATACATTTTTTCAGAACACTAAGAGAAAATTTTCTTAATCTAGGCTTCTACATTCAGCAACACCATCTTTGAAAATCAGGGCAGGAAAAAAGATTCAGACAAACAAAAACAGAGCTTAGGACTGAATGGCCCTCACTGTAAGAAATTCTCAGAATATGAAAGGCAGAAGAAAAATGATCTCAAATGACAGAATTTAAAAATTTAAAACTCAGAACTTATTATTTACATCTTTAAATATAAAAGAAACTGGAGTGTGGAATGGGTCAGGATGAGATAGGAAAGAAAAATATAAGTAGTTATAATCCTACATTTACACCCAAAAGAGGAGGCTCCTGCCCTCCTCTTTTTAGAAGATTACACCTATCAAAATATCAAAACATCAAAAATGTCAAAACAAAAAGATAGCAAGTAACTATACAGGAATTAATAGAGAGGGATTCACACACTGAACTGAGGCCTCCCCACCCTAAAAGCAAACAATAAGGAAGAGAAGGAAGAAGTCAAAGCACAGCCTCTATGCTGGGAAACCAAGATAAAAATATCTAATTTTTACTTAATATTTAAATATTTAAAATTTTTATTTAAAATCTAATTTTAAATCTAACATTTACTTTAAAATGGCTACCCCCCATTTCCCAAAGAAGTCTCTAGGCACCTGAATTATCCCATAAACCGTATTTCCTCCTCCTCCTGGGTTTGAGTGAGATAGTTTGAGTAGATACTTAGAACTGCCTGTAAATCTTGAGTTTAAAAAGTAGAATATGGGGAAGGTGAACTCATCTGCCCAGGGTTTCTGGGGAGTTTCACCACATTAGTGCCCATCTGAGATTCAGAGACCATCCTGGCCCAACATCCACCCTGCCAACCCCAGAGACAGCATTTCTCCTTTAAGAGCTGGCTGAGCCCTGGGTAGGAAAGTAGGTCAAGCTGCTGACATAAACTAATTTATAACTTTTTAAGATTAAGACATGAAGAGAAAAGCTAACTTCCATCTGTATTCTTGCCCTAGGTCATACAAATGTTAAGAGTGAGCGTCTATGGCTTTAGGGTTGAACAGTACACTCACTGTTCATTACCTTAACTGCTGTACTTTATAACATGTGTTCCATAGAGTATCTTGTAGGTAACAAATATTACATCAAAAAGGATGATGAATGAAAAACGGAAGGAAGGAAAGGAGGTAGAAGGAGGCTAAAAAAACTAAGGTTAATGCTTAAGGTAAACTGATCACTTACCATCATTTTTTAATTCCTTTCTATGCCAAGAAGCTCATTTACCACACAAACCCATGGAGTATGATTCCTATAATAAAAAAAAAATATATAGTACATACTATTAGCCATAACACTGTCATAAAATCATATTTGTTTATAAAAAGATAAAAATTTCATTCCCATTAAGTTTCTTATTATATTCAACAACAAAAACATTACTCCTTTATGTTTCATTTGGTTATATTATAGCATGTTTTATGCTGAACAATACCTAAATGCTCTCCAAAAATAATTAAATGGAAGAGAAAAAGTATTAATTATATAAACAGTCTCTGATATCTTAATCTGGAGGCTTCAAACATTTTTTACTATAATCTATAAATATATACTTTATATTGAAACAAAGTTTCATGAAGTAACATTTACCTCTATTGTAAGAGATGCACTCTAATATTTCCTGCTCTGTTTCATTATTTAAATACTGTTTTCACTGAATTATGACCCACTAATGAATTCCAACTCAATAATATAAAACACTGTGTAACCTCTCCTTAGGAACTTTCAACAACTGAGGTTTGATCAGACTATTTTAATTATAGATTACCTAAGGATCTACACAGAACAGATCCTACTTTTCAGGGAACCTATTTAATGGTGGTCAAATCTTCATTCAAAGAAATCCAAAGCTAGGAAACTAGATTTTAAAAAAGAAAAAAAAGAAAAAAAAACAAGAGGACAGAGAAATTGCAAGAAACAGTGGCTTAATCATGTAAGAAAAGCTTCTGAACAAAGAAAAATAAGCAGCAATTGGAACCCAACTTTCTGGGACAAGGGCCTTGGTCACTTATCTTCACCAAGTGAATTCACTCCCTTTTAAATGCAGCACGTCAATTGAAAACATATGTTCAAACAAAAACTTACATACAAGTATTCATAGCAACGTTATTCCTAATAGCCAAAAAGTGGACACAACCCAAATGTCCAAAAATTGATGGATAAATAAAATGTGCTATATCCATTCAAGGAAATCTTATTCAGCCATTAAAAAAAGAATAAAGTGCTTGTACATGCTACAACATAAATGAACCCTGAAAACAAGATGACAAATGAAAGAAGCCGCTCATAAAAGACCACACATTACATAACGCCACTTATATGTAATGTCCAAAATGGGAAAATTCATAGAATCAGAAAAACAGATTATTGCTTGCCTAGGGCTACAGAGTTAGAGGAAAATGGGAGTTACTGCTAATGAGTACAGCATTTCTTTTGGGGATGATGAAAATGTCCTAAAATTCAACATGGTGATGACTGCACAGCTCTGTGAATATACTAATAAACACTTTTTAACTGGGTGATTTGTTGGTATATGGATTATATCTCAATAAAAATGTTACATTTTCAAAAATACATCACCTCTGTTAACAACTCACCAATGCCTCTACGTCTCATGCAAAGTAAAAGTCAAAGTCTCCACAGTGGTCCAAGTCCCCACACTCTAAACTTCTAACTCCTCATACATCTCTGACCACATCTCCTACTCCTCTCTTCTCTGATGTTCTTTCCAGCTCAGCGATACGGCCTCTTTAAGTTCCCCAACATGCCAGAAACACTCCTGCCTCAGGGCTTTACACTTTAAAGTCCGCATCTGGAATGCTCAAGACTGACTCCATCTTTGCCCACGTGTAACTTTCTCAGTGAGGCCTACGAAAGCACTCTTTTTTAAAATTGCAATCTGTTTATCCTGACTCCCACTACTGGCACTCCCTATCCCACTTCTTCTCGAGAGCATTCATTACTTAAACTTACTTGGTGTACTGTCCATCTCTCCCCGCAAGAAAGTTAGCTGCATGATGATCTTTGGTTTTGGGTTACTGCTATAGCCTCCGAATACAGAACCGTGTCTGGTTTCTGAGAGGCATTCATTAAATACTTGTTTACTAACAAATGAAACCCATGTTAAAGAATCTTTGCGCAAAATGTTCCTCTCTTCTCACCCTATACATACTCAAAGCCTACCAATTCATCAACTCAAAAAAGTCATCTTCATGAAGCCCATTTTGATATCCCCAGCTGACAGACACTGTCATCTGAATTCTCAGACTACTTGACCTGTAATCATCACTTCTGAAAAGTAGGGACAAGTGTGATACAGTAGAAAAAGTGTATACAAGCACTGGAGTCAACCAAATCACTGGTCGTGTGACTATGAGAAGTTATTCAAACTCTTCAAATATCGGTATTCTAATCCATAAAAATGAAGGCTAGATTGCTTACCCAAGAGAATTTTTTCCACACAAAGACCTATTTACAAATATTCAAAGAGCCTTTCCAGGTTTCCAAACTGGAAACAACCCATATATCAAAAGAAAAGATAATCCAATCTTAGTACATCTATACAGTAGAACAGAGAGCAATACAAAGGAATGAATATACAATAAAATAGATATCTCAGACAGTCTGCTTGGAAAAAGAAGCTGGATGCAAAAGAATACATTCTGAATTATTCCATTTAAATCAAGTTTTAGAACATGCAAAACTAATCCCAGGTGGAAATATCAAAAGTTACCTTAGTTGGAGGGGAAGGACTGGAAAGAAGTTCAAGGAAACTTTCTGGGAAGATGGATTGCGGCAGCGGTTCATGACTATGTATAACTGTGTTCTTACTCACTGAACTGCCCACTTTAAAAAAGTGGGCATACTTTTTGTAAACTATACCTCAGTAAAATTGATCAAAGGACACACAGTTTAGGGAGGGAAAAAATGAAGGCTATCCTTAATTTATAAGATTGTTAGGAGGATTAGATGAGAAATACTTCTACTGAAATCAGCACGACACAGTGAGAAAGACAGCACAATAATATGGGACTGAATCTCAATTTAGCAAATTATTATAGCTACTCATTACATAACCTTTTGCACAAGTCATGAATCCCTCAGAACTTCAGTTTTCTTTTGAGTAAAGAGAATAGTATCTACTTTACAGTTAAATGGTAGCACACTAGAGTTTCTACTAGTTAACACAGTATCGGTTACATAACAAGTCACCAAGTGGTTTTTTAAATAAGACATAAAGACCAGCACATAATAGATGCTCAACTGGTGTTGTATCTTTTCTCCATTTCCTTTGGATGACAATTTTCTCCTCATCCTATTACATTTTAGAATCTTGAAAGACAAGATCAGCATTTCAGTGATCTTCCTTTTCCTCTATTTAAGATGGTATGTTTAAAATGCTAGGCACTGAACAAAGGTTTTTAAGGAAAAGAAGGAAGTAGGCTGGCTTGTTGATTAAGCAGAATTAACTCCTTTGACCTCTTTTTCTTTTGGTCATTCCAGAATCAATTAGTGAACTTTCCAATAAAGACAGCTAGCTAGATACCAACAACTTTTTAAGGGAGACACAAATTTATGTATTAATATTATATGATGCATATGCACTAGAAAACAGATTGGAAATAGACAAGCAGCAATGTGGAGCCTGGTGGAAAGACTCTTACATAACAAACGCTATAAAGAAAGATCCACACAGTCAAGAAGGAAAGCAAAGAGAAGTGATCAGGTGGGAACCCACACCTGAAGGAGGGGACACAGAAGTAGGGGAATTACTTGGGTTTGGAGACCCTCTTTGGAAAGAGAAGGGTTTGGACCATATAGTGGGCACCCCAGGCCTAAAGTCTGAGACCAGAAAGACAAATCTTTGCTGGTGTGCAGACCAGAGGGATTGGCAGGGGAACTGTGAGAAACTTGAATTCCACTCATTAAAGGCAGGCATACACTTGCTTCCTTGCTCCCAAAACAAGGCAGAGGAAGCAGACTGAGACTGCCTGTGACTCTAGTTGCTTTCCACAACCACCCCAGTGCACATCCTGGCCCATCTTGTCCACCACACAGCTCCCCACTAGGGTGAAGGTCGACACTGTCAAGGGGAAGGGCACAGGTGAAGGGATGGTGCCGACTCAGACCCAGCTCTGCATCTGAATAAGGCAAGGGCAGGAGAAAGCAATGGCACCCCACTCCAGTACTCTCGCCTGGAAAATCCCATGGACGGAGGAGCCTGGTAGGCTACAGTCCATGGGGCCGTGAAGAGTGGGACACGACTGAGCGACTTCACTTTCACTTTTCACTTTCATACATTGGAGAAGGAAATGGCAACCCACTCCAGTGTTCTTGCCTGGAGAATCCCACAGACGGGGGAGCCTGGTGGGCTGCCATCTATGGGGTCACACAGAGTTAGACACAACTGAAGCGACTTAGCAGCAGCTATTACTAGCACTCCTAGAGGCAGCAGATGCAGAGTAGTGTGGACTCTGATGTGCCAAGACAGTCCCGGCGCATGCCCCAACCCACACTGAGTGGGCTGCTCCTGCCCCTCTTGCTCCAGTGTAGCTCCCTTCTGAGGAATGATGCCAATGCTGTGAGAGGAGAGAACATACACTAAGAGGGAATGGAAGCAGTTTGGACCCACCCTTAAGGCTTCTGCTCCAGCACCTTGGTGTGTTCTCTACTGAGCACCAAAGTCCTAGCTCACACCTGGTTCTGACTCTTGCTCTTCCTTCTACAGCCCCACCTCCCACCACAGTGACAGCTGCCAGCAAATCTGGGGTAAGATGTGACTTGTGCTCACTTCAGATCCAGCTCTCCCACCAAAGCCAGTAGGCTCACACAGACTGCATAAGGACACACCCACAAAAGGATACCCCTTTAAGATCACCATAGTTAACAGTTTCACCTAAGTTTACAGAGACAGAGAAAGCTAATCAAAATGAGAAGACAGAGGAATTTATTTCAAGTGAAAGAAAAAGAAAAAAACAAAAAAATATAAACAATTTATCAGGAAAAGAGATCAAAACAGGAATAAGAATGCTAACCAAATTAGGGGAAAGAACAGATGAACACAGAGAGGGTTTTAACAAGGAACTAGAAAACAAAAAAGAACCAGTTAGATATGAAGAATGCAATAAATGAAATAAAAAAAAAAAACTAGAAGGAAGTTAAGAGCAGACTAGGTAATACAGAAGATTTCACAAGTTATCTGGAAGATAGAAAAATGGAAATCACCCAACCACAACAGTAAGAAAAAAATTTTTTAATCAGAACAGTTTAAGCAACATCTAAGAAAACATCAAGCATACTGAGATTTGCATTATAGGGGTCCCAGAGGGAGAAGAGAGAAGGAAAACATTCAAAAGTGTATTTGATAAAATTATGGCTTAAAACTTTCCAAACCCGAAGATGGAAACAGATAATCAGATACAGGAAGCACAGAGGGTCCCAAACAAGATGAACCCAAACAGACCCATACCAAAACATATCACAATTAAAGTGGCAAAACTTAAAGAGAGAATTCTAAAAGCAACAAGAGAAGAACAGAGTCATATACAAGGGAACACCCATAAGGCTTCTGTAGCAAGCCTGCAGGCCAGACAGGAGTGGCATGAAATATTCTAAATGCTGAAAGGGAAAAACTAGGATACTCTCTACCCAGCAAAATTATGAGTCAGAACTGAAAGAGAGATAAAGAACTTCTCAGACAAGTAAAAGAGTCCATGAACTCTAAACCAATCCTAAAAGACATGTTATAAAGTCTTCCCTAAGTGGAAAAGAAAAGACTACAACAAGAAGTAAGAATATCTATTAAAGGAAAACTCCACTATTACAGTAAGTAACCATTTAGCCCTTACTATTAAGGGCTGTGGTATGGTAGATATACAGCAAAGGCTGAGGATCAACCATTTAAATAAGTCAGGATAAAAATGAAAAAATAAAAACTGTAAGATCAACTATAACTACAATGAACAGTTAAGGGATACATGTGAAGATGTAAAATATAATGTAAAGAATACAAAATATAGTGGGGGTGAGAAAAATGCAGATCTTTTAGAATATGTTTTGATTTAAATGACTACCAGTTTAAAACAAGTAGATATACATCAACACATTCTTTTCAAGTGCACAAGGAATGTTCCCCAGAACAGATCATATGCTAGGCTACAAAACAAGTCTAAACAAATTGAAGAAAGTTTATATCAAGCAATTTTCTAACCACAATGGTATGAGAAAACAATCAATTACAGGAAGAAAAATGAGAAAAACACAGACACATGGGGACCAAGCAGTACACTAATAAAAACATCAAGCGATTAATGAACTAATCAAAAAGGATATCAAAAATTACCTTCAGACAAATGAAAATAAAAACACAACTCTCCAAAACCTATGTGATGCTGCAAAAGCAAATCTAAGAGGAAAGTTTATAGCAATATAAGCCTATGTCAGGAAACAAACAAAACAAAAAATCGTAAATAATCCAATCTAGCATCTAAAGTAATTAGGGAAAAAAAAAGAACAAAAAGCTCAAAGTGAGCAGAAGGAAGGAAATAATAAAGACCAGAGAGGAAATAAATAAAATAGAGACCAAAAAATAGAAAAGATCCATTTCATCAGCACCCGGTTTTCTGAAATGACAAAATTTAAAGCCTTTAGCCAGGCTCATCAAGAAAAAAAGAAAGTGGATCCAAATAAACAAAATGAGAAATTAAGAGAAGAAACTACATCTAATATCATGGAGATACAAAAAAAAATCATAAGAGAATACTACAAAATCATATGAGAATATGGCAACAAACTGGCAACAAACAGAAGAAATGGATAAATTTCTAGAAACATACAAACTTCTAAGACAGAATCAAGAAGAAATAGACAACCTGAACAGACCAATCACTAGCAGTGAGATTGAATTAGTAATCAAAAAAAAACTGACAGCAAACAAAAGTTCAGGAACTGATGGCTTCATAGTGGAATTCTACCAAACACATGAAGAACTAATACTTAACCTTCTTAAACTATTTCAAAAAGTTAAAGAGGAATAAATACTCCCAAATTCATCCTACAATGCCACCATCGTGCTGATACCAAAAAGAAACACAGATACTCCAAAAAAAGAAAATTACAGGGCAACATCTCTGATGAATACAGACGTAAAAATCCTCAACATAATATTAGCAAACTGATTTCAATAATATATAGAAAGATCACACACATGATCAAGCAGGGGTTTTTCCAGGGATACAAGGATGACCCAATATCTGTAAATCAATCAATGTAAAACACAACATTAACAAAAGGAAGAATAAAAATCACATAATCATAGACGTAGAAAAAATATCTGATAAAATTCAACATCCATTCATGACAAAAACTTTTATCATAGTTGGTACAGAAGGAACACATTTGAATATAATAATGGCTATTTATGACAAATCCACAGCTAACATCATAGTCAATGGTGAAAAGCTGAAAGTTTTTCCTCTGGGATCAGGAACAAGACAAAGATTTCCACCTTTACAACTTCTCTTTAACACAGTATTGCAAATCCTACACATAGTAACTGGACAATAAAAAGAAACAGGACACCCAAATTGGAAGGAAATAAGTAAAACTGTCCCTATTTGCAAATGACATGATGCTCTATACAAAAAATACTAAGGTCCCAACCAAAAAACTATTACAACTGATAAGTAGGTTTAGTAAAGTTACAGGATACAAGGCTAACACACAGAAATATGTTGCTTTTCTATACACTAATAGTGAATTATCAGAAAGCAAAAAAAAAAAAAAAATCCCATTTAAAATCACATCAAAAAAAAATATATATATATGTATATAGGAATAAACTTAACCCAGGAGGTAAAAGACCTACGCTCTGAAAACTATAAGACACTGATGAAGGAAACTGAAAATGATACAAAGAAATGGAAAGATGACCCATGTTTATGGACTGGAAGAATTCATATTGTTAATATTACCCAAAGTAATCTACAGATTTATGCAATCCCTGTCAAAATACTTGTGACATGTTTGCACAGAACTAGACCAATAATCCTAAAAATCATTTAGAATCACAAAAGAAACTGAATAGCCAAAGCAATCTTTAGAAAAAAGAACAAATCTGGACTCACACTCCCTAACTTCAGACTACACTACAAAACTACAATAACCAAAGCAATATACTAACGGCACAGAAACAGACACATGTATTAGGGGGATGGAATAGAGAGCCCAGAAAAAAACCCATGCACTTACGGTCAGTTAATTTACAACAGAAGAGGAAGGAATATACAACAGGAATAAAGACAGTGTCTTTAATAACTGGTGATGGGAAAACTGGACAGCTACATGTAAAAGAAAAAACTGGGACATTTTCTCACTCCAAATATAAAAATAAATCCAAATGGATTAAAGACCTAAATGTAAGACCAGAAACCATAAAATTCCTAGAAGAAAATGCAAGCAGAACACTCTTTGATATAAACTGAGGCAACATATTTTTGGATCTGTCTCCTAAGACAAAGGAAACAAATGTAAAAATAAGCAAATGTGACATAATTAAACAAACTTTGTGAACTATAATTTGTAGATTAATAAATACATTAAGGGACATGTTTAGCACAAATTTAAATACCACAAAGAATTTCTGAGGAGCCATCCATTTGGATAAAAAATCAATAGAGTGAGCAAGCACAGAAGTGATACCAAGAGCCCATGTCAGGTTAAATGCCACCATTGTGTCAGGTTAAAAATGTTATATTAGGGCTTCCCTGGTGGCTCAGTCATGGAGAATCCACCTGCCAATGCAGGAGACATGGGTTTGCTCCCCGATCCGAGAGGATCCCACATGCCTCCGAGCAACTAAGCTTGTGTGCCATAACTACTGCGCCTGTGTCCTAGAGCCCGGGAACCACACCTACTGAGCCCACATGCACCACAACGACTGAAACCCATGCTCCACAACAAGACAAGCCACCACAATGAGGAGTACACACACCGCAACGAGAGAGTAGCCCCAGCTCATCACAACTGGAGAAAACCCAAAAAAATAAAATAAATTTTAAAACAAGTTTTAAAGGCTATGTTATCGTTTCTCTCAAAAAGACACATAAATGGCTGGTGAGAGCATCAAATGATGTTAAACAGTATTAGTCATTAGTGAAACACAAATCACAACCTAACAACTACAGTGAGATACCTCTTCACAAATACCAGGATGGCTATAATCAAAAATCAAAAACCCAAAAAACAAACAAAACCAGCGTTACAGATGATGTGAAAAATTGGAACCCACCATACACTGCTGATTGTGAATGCAATATGGTGCAGCTGGTTCTGTAAACAGTCTGGCAGTTCCTAGAGTGGTTAGATACAGAGTTACAGTACAAACCATCCATTCCATTCTTAGAGAAATGAAAACAGGCCCACAAAAAAGCTTATACATAAATGTTCACAGAAGTGTTGTCTATAGTATTCAGAAGCTGAAACAATCCAAATGTCTATCAACTGATGAATGGATTAAAAAAACGTGGTACCCACACAACAGAATTATTATTCATTCATAAAAGAAATGAAGCTCTTGGAAAAGTCAAACTACCAAGACAGGAAAAACATTAACGACTGCCAGGGATTGAGGGGGAAGGAGGAATAGGCAGAGAAAAGAGAATCTTTAGGCCTGTGAAAGCACTCTGTATAATACTATAATGATGGATACCTGTCATTATGTGTGTGTGTGTGCATGCTCACTCAGTCGTGTCCAACTCTTTACGTCTATATGAACTGTAGCCTGCCACACTTCTCCGTCCATGGGATTTTCCTGACAAGGATACTGGGGTGGGTTGCCATTTCCTCCTCTAGGAGATCTTCTTGACCCAGGGATCAAACTCACATCTCCTGCACTGGCAGGCAGATTCTTTACTACTGAGCCGCCTGAGAAGTCCTCACCTGCCATTACACATTTGTCCTAACCCATAAAATGTACACCAATAGTAGAGAGTAATGTAAACTATGGACTTTAGGTCACAACAATTTGCCAGTGTAGGTTCATCAATCGTAACAAATGTACCACTCTGGCAAGGGATGTTGATAATGGAGAGGCTATACATGAGAAGGAAATGGTAACCCACTCCAGTATTCTTGCCTGGAGAATCCCATGGACGGAGAAGCCTGGTAGGCTACAGTCCACGGGGTCACAAAGAGTCGGACACGGCTGAGCGACTTCACTATCACTATACATGAGTAGAGACAGGGAGTATATGGGAAGTCTCTGTATTTTCCTCCTAATTTTGCTGCAATTCTAAAACTGCTCTAAGAAAAGATTTATAGGCAACCGTCCTGTGATGTCAGTGGTACAGCGTGTTTGCCACTTTATTATATAGCTAAGCAGAACATGTGCTTAATCTTTGGATGCTGAAGGAGACGGATGGGCTTTGGAGTGAATGTGGCAGTTTAAAAAAAAATACCTTGATTTTTTGGACCTGCATATTTAGGTGTTTTGGAACACAGCTGTTTCCTCCTTGAGTTTCAAATATAAGACTGCTATAGTCACATGACAATATTGAGAGGTGGAATCTTGTTTGTTACTGTCATTCCCATTCCTTTTCGTTTAGAATCAGAATAAAGTTGTATTTCAAATATCAAAAAAAAAAAAAAGGATGGGGAGGGTTCTTATAGTGCTGCAGGAAGATCCTGAACTCAACTCCTCCTATGTATACAACAAATCTAAAACTATACATGAATAATTTCCTTGGAAAGGGACATAAAAACTTGGTAAAAAGAACTTCCACAACAAAGGGCAGAACATCAATACAGACATGAAAGGCACAGGATGAGAGAGGCAGAGACAGTTTAATCAAGGAAAACTGCAATACCAGCTGTGTCAATTCACAATCAGGAGGCACCAGAAGATACGGATCTTTTCTCTGAAAAGCAAGGGATCTGAGCTCCACATCAAGCACTCCAACCCCTAGATCCTGCACAGGAGAGATGAGCCCCCAAACAACTATCTTTAAATAACAATAGAAAATATGTCCAGGAAATCTACAGAACTTCTGGGAATGGACAACCACTCTTAAAAACTCACAGGTAGATTTACTCAACCCAGGAATCAGCACAAAAACACCTGATTAAAAAGTGCATAGACCATAAGTGATGAAGACCCACTTTCTAATCCTGAAGTATCTTCCAGAGACTATAAGCCAATCAGAACACTCCCCAGGGACTGAACCATTGGCAGGGGCCTTTTCTAAGATTTATTTTTTATTGAGGTAACCTTGGCTTATACCGTTACATACTTTCACGTACATGACATGATATTTCTACTTGTGTATACCCAACAGTGTGCTCACCAAAAATTCAGATTCCATCTGTCAACACAGTTAACTACCTTTATCCATTGTACCCTACTCCCCTCCTGTCCCTTCTCCTCTGGTAACCATTATTCTGTTCTCTGTATCCGCATGTTTCTTCTGGTTTGGGTTGTTCACTTATTTTTTGTTTTTATATTTCACATAAGTGAAATCTTACAGTATTTGTCTTTCTCCCATGCGACTTACTTCACTGAGCATAGTACACTCAAGCTCTATCCATGTTTATGGATGAATAGTATTTCATTATGTGTGTATACAAATACATATATATCACATCTTCTTTATCCATTCATCTATTGATGAGCACTTAAGATTGTTTCCACATCTTGGTGATTATAAATAATGTGGCAATGAACATGGGGGCAGAGTTATATTTTCAGATTAGTGTTTTCATATTCCTTAAATAAATACCAGAAAGTGGGCTAGCTGGATCATACAGTAGATCTATTCCTAATTTTTGAAGAATGTCCATAATGTCTTCTAAAGTGCCTGCACCAATTTACAGTCCCACCAACAGTGCATAAGGTTTCCCTTTTCTCCATATCCTCACCAAAATTTGTTATTTCTTTGCTTTGCAATAATAGCCATTCTAACTGGCATGAAGGGATATCTCATTACAGCTTAGATTCGCATTTCCCTATTAATTAACGATGTTGAACATCTTTTCATGTGTCATTTGCATGTCTTCATTGGAAAAATAACTATTCAGATCATCTGCCCACTTTTCAATAAATTGTTTCTTTTTGTTGCTGTTGAGCTGTATTAGTTCTTTATACATTTTGGATATTGACCCCTTATCAGATACATCATTTGCAAATACCTTCTTCCACTCAGTAGGTTGTTTTTGTTTTGTTGATGGTTTCCTTTACCGCACATAAGTTTTTTAATTTAATGTAGTCCCATTTGTTTACTTTTGCTTTTGTTTCCCCTTGGCTTAAGAAACTAATCTAGAAAGATATTGCTAAGACTGATGTCAAGGAACATACTACCCACAGTTTCTTCTAGGAGTTTTATGGTTTCAGGTCTTACATTTAAATCATTAATTCATTTTGAGTTGATTTTTGTGTACAGTGTGAGATAGCAGTCTAGTTTCTTTTTTTTGCATCTTGCTGTCAAGTTTTCCTAGGACTACCTGTTGAAGAAGCCGTCCTTCCTCCATTTTATGAGCTTTGTTCCTTTGTAGTCCATATATGAGTGGGTTTATTTCTCAAATCTCTTCTACTGGTAAGTGTATCTATTTTTCTGTCAATGTCATGCTGTATTGCTTACTATGGCTTTTCAAAATAGTTTGCCATCAGGAAGTGTGATACCTCCAGTTTTGTTCTTTTCTCTTAGGATGCTTTGATTATTCAGTATCTTGTGCCTCCATATAAATTTTAATATTATATAAAGTTCATAATTTTTGGCTTTATTTCTCCTGGAATGTTGACAGGATTGCACTGAATCTGTAGATTGCATTAGGTAATATGGCCTTTTTAACAATATTAATTCTTCCAATCCATAAGCATGGAATATCTATTTATTTGTGTCTTCTTAAATTTCTTTCAACAATGTATTATATTTTTGAGTTTAAAGGTCTTTCAAATCCTTACTTTCATTCCTATTTTATTATTTTATTGCAATTTAAATAGGATTCTTTTCCTAATTTCTCTTTCTGCTAGCACATTGTTAGCATATAGTAATACAACAGATTTCTGTATTTTTATTTTGTATCCTGCAACTATACTGTAATTATTATTTCTTTTCTTTCTTTGGCTTATCGGCATGTGGAATCTTAGTTCCTCAACCAGGGATCAACCTGTGCCCCTGCAGTGGAAGTGTGGAGTCCTAACAAGTGGTCTGCCAGGGAATTCCCCTGTATTTATTTCTAAGTTTTTTGGTGACATCCTTAGGGTTTTCTATTTATAAAATCATGTTATCCATAAATAGTGATGAATTTACATCTTCTTTCCAATTTGGATGCCTTCTACTTCCTTTTCCTGCCTGAGTGCTCTGGCCAGGATTTCCAATACTATGTTGAATAAGAATGGCAAGAGTTGGCATCTTTATCTTGCCCCGAATTTAAAGAGATCGATTTAAGCTTTTCACCATTAAGTATGATATTAACTGAAGGTCTGTTTCATATATGGCCTTTAGTATGTTGACTATATTCCTCTTAAACGCACTGTGTTGAGAGTGTTTATCATAAATGAGTGTTAAATGGTGTCACGTGCTTTTTTCTGCATTTATTGAAATCATGATTTTCAGCCTTCATTTTGTTAAAGTGGCATATCACATTTACTGATTTGTAGATGCAAATTTTTTTTAAAAAAACCACTGAAATGTACACTTTAACAGTTGAATTTTCTATGCGAAATATCTCAACAAAGCTTTTTAAAAAAAGGACTTAGAATTTCCAAAATTTCAGTTACTACTTTCATACTTGTCCTAACTACCATCTGTACTACTATCTACATAACATTTCTCTATTGAAAGAACTACATTTTGACTTAAATTTTAAAAGGAACCATAACACCACCATAAATGAAAAATCTGCTAATATAAAAAAATGAATATGGCAAAATACTGGGAGTGCTACTCAAATTAAATTTGAGAACTCCAGGCTACAGGAAAACGATGGCCAAGCAGAAAATAGAGTACACACACACACACACACACACACACACACACACACACACACACAAAAGTTAGTAAGCAGGGAATGAACACTAGGACTAACTGGGCCCAAGGTTTCTGAACAAGTTGCTGCCTGTGATGAACTGAAGTCTCACTTGTCCTACCCTGCCCTGCAGTCCCAGAATGTACAGACACCTGAGAGTCCTAGAGATAAAAATGTGAAGACTGGCTCAAGTGCCAGGAAAGGCATCTGTCCTCTCTGAGTTCAGGCACACAGGTTCTGAAAAGGCAAGAATCAAATGGCAGGCCCAAAATAGGAAGAAGCCTGCTATCAGCACGACTCTAAAAAATATAGGCCCAACTCACCAAAGTAACAACAGTACTTCTATCTATGATCTGTCTCGTGTTTGCCAGTAAATTCTAGAAAAATCAGGGTTTCAATCAGTTACTCTCCAACATTCATAAAATTTATCACTCATGTTTTTGCCTCTTCTAAAATAAAAGAAAATCTTGAGTATTTACTTTCTGAGACTGGAACTTAAACAATGCTGGTGTCAGCACACTCAAAACTATTGGTAATTTTTCACATTTGCCAACTTGAAAATAAGTGTATAACAGTAAAGTAAGTATTCTGAAAAGCAATACAGACATTTTATAATTCCAAGTTATTTAATGAGGTTTTGAATCCTATATTTATTGCCATGAATACATTAACTAAGAGGTATTTCAAGCTGGTTTTAGAAAAGACAGAGGAACCAGAGACCAAATTGCCAACATCCACTGGATCACTGAAAAAGCAAGAGAGTTCCAGAAAGACATCTATTTCTGCTTTATTGACTATGCCAAAGCCTTTGACTGTGTGGATCACAATAAACTGTGGAAAATTATGAAAGAGATGGGAATACCAGACCACCTGACCTGCCTCTTGAGAAACCTATATGCAGGTCAGGAAGCAACCGTTAGAACTGGACATGGAACAACAGACTGGTTCCAAATAGGAAAAGGAGTACGTCAAGGCTGTATGTTGTCACCCTGCTTATTTCACTTATATGCAGAGTACATCATGAGAAACGCTGGGCTGAAGAAGCATAAGCAGGAATCAAGATTGCTGGGAGAAATACCAATAACCTCAGATATGCAAATGACACCACCCTTATGGCAGAAAGTGAAGAACTAAAGAGCCTCTTGATGAAAGTGAAAGAGAGTGAAAAAGTTGGCTTAAAGCTCAACATTCAGAAAACTAAGATCACGGCATCTGGTCCCATCACTTCATGGCAAATAGATGGGAAAACAGTGGAAACAGTGGCTGACTTTATTTTGAGGGGGGCTCCAAAATCACTGCAGATGGTGACTGCTTTCATGAAATTAGAAGACGCTTACTCCTTGGAAGGAAAGTTATGACCAACCTAGACAGCATATTAAAAAGGAGAGACATTACTTTGCCAACAAAGGTCCATCTAGTAAAGGCTATGATTTTTCCAATAGTCATGTATGGATGTGAGAGTTGGACTATAAGGAAAGCTGAGTGCCAGAGAATTGATGCTTTTGAACTGTGGTGTTGGAGAAGACTCTTGAGAGTCCCTTGGACTGCAAGGAGATCCAACCAGTCCATCCTAAAGGAGATCAGTCCTGGGTGTTCATTGGAAGGACTGATGTTGAAGCTGAAACTCCAATACTTTGGCCACCTGATGCGAAGAGCTGACTCATTTGAAAAGACCCGGATGCTGGGGAAGATTGAGGGCACGAGAAGAAGGGGACGACAGAGGATGAGATGGTTGGATGGCATCACTAACTCAATGGACATGAGTTTGGGTAGGCTCATGGGGTTGCAAAGAGTTGGACATGACTGAGTGACTGAACTGAAGAGGTATTTATTTTCTTCCATAAACCCATGCTTCTTTGAAAATATCAAAATTACCTCTCCTTTCCAACAATATATTAAAAACGAGCTTGACACATAGAGAAATCTTTACAAACGAAATATGATGTCTGAGATTTGCTTCCAAAAGAATAGGAAGCGACAGCTTTTGTGGGGCAAGACTGTCCATACATAGGTAATTGCTGAAATAGATTGGTACATAGAAATAAATTTTTCTATTCTCTCCACTTCGCATATGTTTTCAAAATATATAATAAACTTACTTTAGGAAGTTATCACTAAAATGTAGAAATTATTTTAGTAAAGTTTCATGAAATCTTTAGTGTTTCATGTCACAGAGCAAAAAAATACTTCCTTCTAATATTTTTTAAGGATGTCTCCACCAATGGACTGTAGATCTTTCTCTTTATATTCCGTAAGACCTACGGCCAAAGCCAGACAGATGTCTGTGAAAAAGGTTACCATCCCGGCATAAAACTGGAAACAGATTTTTATTAGTGACTTGTTTGTTATACAAGCCATTGGCCGTTTTCATTTCTACAATTTCAGAAATGCTGATTTCACAAAGGATATTAGACTGCACCATTACAGAGAATCCTATTTATCTTCCTATTAAATACCACTACCACTTTCTAAGTGTTTAAAGAATGTTCCTATATGATTTCCCAAAGAATTTTTGCTTCTTCTTTAAACTAGGTTGGGTTGTGATTGGGTGTGAAGGTGAAAGAGGACAATGTCAATCCCCTTCATATAGTGTTTAAAAGAAGGAATTAGTGAAGTCAGTATCAAATCAACATGTAGAGATTCTTAAATATCTGTGAAGCTGGAAGAACAATTTTGAAGTCTATGCTTAAAACACTAGATCCTTTGGAGCTCAAGTAACCAATTTTTTCATAACTGTATCTATATAGCCACACTGATTATGCTTCCATATAGATCCACCAGGTAAACTGACCTAAACCATCAGGGTTCAGAGAATGAAAAAAAAAAAAAAATTGTAGCTCAAGGGAGTGGGGAGAAAGAAAGAAAAGGAAAAAGCATTTGGTGAGTGTTTAATATGAGCCAGAAGCAGTTCTATGGAGAAGGCAATGGCACTCCACTCCAGTACTCTTGCCTGGAAAACCCCATGGACAGAGGAGCCTGGTGGGCTGCAGTCCATGGGGTGGCTAAGAGTCTGACACAACTGAGCAACTTCACTTTCACTTTTCACTTTCATGCATTGGAGAAGGAAAAGGCAACCCACTCCAGTGTTTTTGCCTGGAGAATCCCAGGGACGAGGGACCCTGGTGGGCTGCCGTCTATGGGGTCACACAGAGTCGGACACAACTGAAGTGACTTAGCAGCTTAGTAGAAGCAGTTCTAAAGCTTTAGACACCTCATTTACTCGCTATCAACAAACTTGTGAGATAGACAATAATATCCATATTTTACAGGTGAGGAAACTAAGGCTCAGAAAAATTTGTCTGTCAAAGGACAAGCAGGAGAGCTGGGATTCAAACTCAGATCAGTTTGCCTTCAGAGCCATTAAGCCACACTTCCACTGACACCTTTTCAAATCATAATAAAAAATTGACTCTGTAATTAATATTAATTCCTTAGTGGATATTATTCAAATCACTTCAATATGCAGCATAAATCAATCTGCCACGAACATATTTTGGGGAAAAGTCGTATTTAACAACAACGACAAAAAAAAATACAAGGACCAGAGCATCAATATAAACCAGAGTGGGACACTGATCAGAACACCAACCTTAGGTTTAAAAAGCTTAATTCCAGATGAACCATTTACCAGCGGCTGACCTGGGGCAAGGAATGACCTCAGTTTCCCCACTGGTAAAATGTACAACGCTTATCCCGTTCTTCCACCTCGGATTGTTGACACTGATGGGAACGAAATTGCTAACGCTGGTGAAATCAACATGTGCTTATATATAAGGAATTACTCTATTCAATAAGATATTATACTGAAGAGCTATTTTCATGTCAGAATAACTTGGCACAAATAGAATGAGGAATACAGTTCACCAACAACAGGAAGAAGCTGCTCTCAAGCGGGCGGGCCCCATCTCAGCGGGAGCCACTTGACAGCAGCAGGTGCTGCCTGGAGGACCGGTTTTCTGTCTGCTTTCAAACAATCCCGTCCCTCACTGGCAGGGGAGGGAAGGCGCGAATGAAGGGCTGGGCAAGGAGCACCAAAAGAGGCAGAAGGTTAGGTTCTACTACCCCCAGGTGCCAGGCCCCGGTTAAACTCTTTACCCCTCCAGGCCTCAATTCACGCATCTGTAAAACGCAGAGACCTTTCCCGCCCTGCTTCCCAGGCAGAGCTAATACCCCAGTCAACGTGCAGGAAAAGCGTGGTAAACCCTGTGAGAATGACACGGTGACGATCACCTGTCAAATGAAAGGCTGGGAGGACGGCTCCTCTGTTAGCCCCTAGTAGTTTGGACATTCCGAAAGCGTCGACCCGCGGCCGCCCTGGGCCGTCCCTCTGATGGAGTAACGCAGCCCCCCGCCCACCTCTCGGCCCGCGGGGTGCGCGGAGTCCCTTGTCGCCCACACCCCTAGATCAGTCCGCAGGGCAGGCCCAGAGCCTGCCCACCCCTGTCCCCAGGCCTCATCGAAGGACCCCACGGCCCTCCCAAGCTGCCGCGGCTCCCCTCCCCCAGCAGTGTTCCCTGTCCTTCTCCGCTCGCACTCCCAGGTGAGGGGAGGGGGTGAAAGGGCGTACCCCGCCGCCATTTTGTCTCCTTGGCCCCCTCTACGCCTTCCGCCGACCCGCACCCCAGTCCAGGATCTCCCGGCTCTGCGTAACGCGCGCCCCTCGCGGACACTCACCCCTGGCCGCCCTGCGCAGTTCGGGGCGGCTCCGAGCGTCCCGCCGGGAAAGGGCGGGGCGGGGCGATTGCGGAGGGGCGGGGCGGCTGGCCGGCGCACCACGTGACTCCCAGCTGCGGCCGCGCCCCTCGGTGCTCCACTCGCCGGCAACCCGCGCGCAAGCGCAGCCAGCTTCCCGCCGACGGGCAGCCGAGGCGGGAGGTAGGGCGTGGGTTTCTTTCGTGACCCGGGCGCGGCTGCTTCTCGGGTCTGTTCCCTTCCCCAGGCCGTGCTTGCATCCCGCTTTTGGCCACACAGTTGTTTCTCTCACGAAATCAGTCCCTCCCTTTCCTCTGCTTCCTTTATCACCATAGTCTGTCCCATAGATAAAGAACATAGAAGTCCGCCTCAGAAATCTGTAACTCTGAAATTGCTTCAGAAGAGTGCAGTCCTAAGCCAAACACAGCTTACCCTCTGCCGCAAAGCTTTATTCGGCACCGCCCGTGTGCCAGACTTGAAAGGATCAAAGTACAAAGACCTAGCAATTGTGTGTTCCGTACTTCAAAGACAAACATACGAATTAAGTAATCCAGCAATGTCAGAACCATTCAGACCTTAATTATCACATAAGTATTACCCCATTCACTTCTCAGCCGGCCGAGAAACTTAAGCTCATTATACCTTTCCCTCCCCTTTTTTACCCACAGTATGCAGGAAGTTATGGAATCCAATGGAGTTTACCTCGCAGCTAGACTGTAAGTGCTGTGAGGGCAGGAACCATACTGGTGGTGGTTCAGGCCGTTCCCAACTCCTGCCTTCTTAGAAAACTTGCACTTTGATTGAACAAGTGTTTTTTGAGCACCTACTGTATGTCAGATGCTATTCTAAATGCTTGGATTTAATTAAACAGAACAGATAAAAATCTGTGCCTTCGTAGAGCAGGGTAGAGATAAGTAAAATGAGTAGGGTAAAGAGCACATACTGCCCTTTCATAAAAGGTGGTTAGGGCCTTATTCCTCTTACCATTGTCCCCTTTCTTCTCTCACTCTCATTTCCTTAAGCATCTAAACAACCATTCCCATCTTGAAATCTCTCATCCAACCCACCACACCCCGCAGAACTGAACTGAACAGCAAGCAGTAAAGACTCTGACTTTGGGTCAGGTCATGTAAGTGTGTGACCTTGGGAAAATTTCTAAACTCTCTAAACTTCATTTTTTCTCATCTGTAAAATGTAGTTTTAAGGTACACCTTAATGGGTTTTTATGAGTCTTAAATGAATCAATTTTTAGAAAGCACTTAAAATAGTTTAGTGTACAGTTAGAGCTCAAATTGTACCAGTGACTGTTTATTTTTTTCATTTAGCCTTAGAACAAATATGAAGTAGGTACTATCATACAGAGGGTTCCCTGGTGGCTCAGATGGTAAAGAATCTGCCTGCAGTGCAGGAGACGTGGGTTCAATCCCAGGGTCAAGAAACTCCCCTGGAGAAGGGAATGGCTACCCACTCCAGGATTCTTGTCTGGAGAATTTCATGGACAGAGGAGCCTGGTGGGCTACAGTCCACGGGGTTGCAAAGAGTCAGACGCAACTGAGTGACTAACACTTTAACTTTCCTTTTTTCTATCCTATAGGGTTTCCCAGGTGACACTGGTAGTAAAGAACCCGCCTGCCAATGCAGGAGACGTGAGTTTGATCCTTGGTTCAGGAAGATCTCCTGGAGAAGAAAATGGCAACCCACGCCAGCATTCTTGCCTGGAGAATCCCACGGACAGAGAAGCTTGGCAGGCTATAGTTCATGGGGTTGCAAAGAGTCAAACATGACTGAAGTGACTTAGCACACAGGCAACTGTCCCTTTTCCTTTAGCTGCCTGTCTTGCCCCACCTCTTGACTTCTGACACGCTGGTCCCTCCAGTATACATCTGCTCTTCTTTTCCACCTGGCAAACTCCCTCTCACCTCTGGGACCTCAGATAACCCTTCTTGCACACCTGCAGCAAGCTTGGCTACTCTGTCCACTGGGCTTCCGAAGCACTTTGTACAAACTCTGATAGTTAGATCCCCTTGAAAACAAGGAACAAGGACTCACTCAGTAAAAATTAAAGTGTACCATAAGACTGGAATTGAATTACAGAGGACTTCAAAACCAGCCACTCTTGCTTTTCTCAGGTGAATCCCCTGGCTTCACTGCTTCTTTCTGCTTTCAGCAGTAGGATAGGAGAAGCCAAGAAATTTCTTCTCTCTTGCTCTCCCTCGAGCATCATCTCCAGTGGTTAACACAACATCTCTGTGGCTCCAACTCCAACTGGGAACCTCATGCCATGGCTCTAGATTCTGCCTGACAGCCTTAGCTTTGAGGTTCTGATAACATCACATCTTTCCATTGTTCACCAGGAGTTTAATTTGCTCACCTGTTTAACTTGAATGCACTTATCACCTCCAACAAGTGGAAAATAAAATTCTAGTAATCCAGGGCAAGCAATGGTACTATATTTGCTTAAATTAGTATCTGCAGTTGCTTGTAAGAAAATGCCAAATGAAGGTAAGGAAATAAGATTTGGAGCTACTGTACTTCGCTATGTGTTAGTCGTGATAATTATAAGGACTACAGAGTAGGCTGACAACTTCACAAGCATTAGGCAGCTTAGAGAGGGAAAATGTTAAATTCAGAGCTTTAAACTCTCAGCTCAATGTGTGATCAGAGAACCAGAAAGCTTCTACAGTATAACCTTCTACCTGCAGGGTTAGGGTGAGGGTGTGAAGAATGTCTTGTTTCTTACCACTTAAGGACAGACCATGGTTGAGGATCAGAACCAAATATATTTGTTCAAGTTGCTAAAATGTGATGACATTGAATTCACAGCCTAAGTCACTGCCTTAAAATTAGGACATCAACTGGAAACTAGCATGGTCCTGTGACTTATGATGGGGACATTTGAGGTGACCTCCCCAAGCCCCATCTCCTTATTGACCTTCCCCAGTTGAAAGAATATATATGCAGCAGTTGTCTTGAAAAGAGCTATCTGCTGCTTCTGCTGCTAAGTCGCTTCAGTCGTGTCCGACTCTGTGCGACTCCATAGACAGCAGCCTATGTCTGCTGTCTATGGAGGCTCCCCCGTCCCTGGGATTCTCCAGGCAAGAACACTGGAGTGGGTTGCCATTTCCTTCTCCAGTGCATGAAAGGGAAAAGTGAAAGTGAAGTCGCTCAGTCCTGTCCGACTCTTCGCGACCCCATGGACTGCAGCCTACCAGGCTCCTCTGTCCATGGAATTTTCCAAGCAAGAGTACTGGAGTGGGTTGCTTTTGCCTTCTCTGAAAGAGCTATCTATTCTCCCCCAAATCGTATCCCCCTACCACCTCCAAACCCACTTCTAAAGTTAAATCCAAGGAACCAGGAGAGAATTATAAGATATATTCCAGATAATAAATAGACAAATGAGCTTATACACCCAAACAATTACAGTATCTTTTGTATTTACATTAGCAATAGCCTGGAAAACTGTATCAGAGTAGATACTAAGGGTATTACAAAAGAAAGGCTAGAATATAGTATGTCAGATTAAACACAGGTGTCCTTCTGCTCTTAATATTCTAAAGGGAGCACTTCTAGCAGCCTGCCTGATTTGGTTGATTGAAACCAGGATTCAGTAGTGGCCTACCTTCAGTGAAACTAAGCGGTCAGAATTTCACTCAAATAATAGGGAGAAGGAGGGCTTCCCTGGTAGCTCAGTGTAAAGAATCTTCCTGCAATACAGGAAGTGCAAGTTTGATCCCTGGGTGGGGAAGATCCCCCAAAGGAGGCCATCGCAGCCCACTCCAGTGTTCTTGCTAGGAAAACCCATGGACAGAGAAGCCTGATGGATCCACGGGGTCACAGAGTTGAACTCAACTGAATTGACTGAGCATGCACAATGGGGAGAAAGAAATGTAAAGACTCACATAAAAAAAGTCAAGCTACAGGGTCACACATGAAAGAGTCAAGGTGACGGGAATGTTGGAGTAAATTTATTGTGTGTAACCTGCTCACCCTTCTCCTGACTATATTTTGTAGAAGGGGTCAGAGGGCACTAAGACACTGAGAAAACATTAGTGAGAGAAACACAGGCCTCCTTGGAAGCTCTGCAATGCCTCTCCTCCTTGGACCAAGGGATGACTGAAATGGGTTTCCTGGTTTCAGTGGGAATGTTGCCAGAGTGGCAGGGGCCATGTGCCAATAATAAACCATAGAGATAAGGAGCCACAGTTACCATGATGGACCACAATGTTCAGCAGGGGCAGAGTGGCAGTCAGAATGTTTTGATCCTCAGGACCTGTGGGGGTACCAACTTGATGACAGGGTCCCTAGGACTGAAATATTAATGGATGGGTAGCCTACTAAAGTTTTACTTGATATACACAACCTGGAAAACTGGTTGTGTTCTGGTACACAGAAACCTCACTTGAATTGTCACAAAAGGAAGTCTTGGCCCCTAATTCAGTTCCTGGTTATAGCACATACCCAGGGTCCAGTGATTAAAGGAGAAACTGGGTCCTCTTGAGGAAGGACACTGCAACATTGTCACAACTGTATACCATAAATCTTTCCCTAAGACTTTCCCCAGAGGACCTGTGGCTTTTAAAAGAATGAGCATGCACTGAGGGCAGGGACATATCCAGACTTTGAAGGATTATTAGACACTGATCTGAATTTATGCTAATCCTCTGGGACCCCTGGATAGATTGAGGGCTTCGGGTAACCAGATAATAAGCTTACATCCACGTCAATCACACAAAGGGCTCGGAGAGTTCTGTAAACCCATGCTGAGTTAATTTTCCAGGTCCTAAATGCATGTTTAGACTAAATAGGCTTGGCAACTGGCAGATTTCCTGCACTAGCTTCCTGACCCATGCAGAAAGAACTGTTAATGGTAGGCAGAGCCAAGTGGCCCCTGGAACTGCCCTTCCTGAACAAAATGGTAAAGTGAAACTGAAAGTGTAAGTCACTCTGTCATTTCCAACTCTTTGCGACTCCATGGACTGTACTGTCCATTGAATTCTCCAAGCCAAATGCAGTATCACAGCCCTCTGGGAATTGCAGGGATCGGTGCCACCATCAAAGATTTGATAGATGCAAAAGTGATGAGTCTCAGCTCACCTCCGTTTAATTCCTGCTTTTGACAGTGGCAAAACTAGACAGAGATTGAGATTATCCAAGCTTCTTCTACTGAGGAGATTTTGAAACATTGTTTATATGTACCACATCTTCTTTATCTGTTCCTTTGTCAATGGACATTTGGGTTGCTTCCATGTCCTGGAGAAGGAAATGGCAACCCACTCCAGTATTCTTGCCCACAGAATTCCATGGACAGGGGAGCCTGGTCGGCTGTTGTCCAAGGGGTCGCACAGAGTCATACATGACTGAAGCGACTTAGCATGCATGCATGCATTGGAGAAGGAAATGGCAACCCACTCCACTATTCTTGCCTGGAGAATCCCAGGGACAGAGGAGCTTGATAGGCTGCCTTCTATGGGGTGGCACAGAGTCTGACACGACGGAAGCGACTTAGCAGCAGCAGCAGCAGCATGTTTTGGCTATTGTAAACTGTGTTGCAATGGACATTGGGGTGCAGCTATCCTTTGGATCATGTTTTTCTCCAGATGTATGACCAGGAGTGAGATTGCAGGGTTATATAGTAGCTCTATTTTTAGCTTTTTAAGGAACTTCCATACTGTTCTCTCATGGTTGTACCAAGTAACATTCCTGCCAACAGTGTAAGAGGGTTCCCTTTTCCTCCACACCCTCTCCAGCATTTGTTTTTTTGGGTTTTTTGATGATACTCATTCCGGTTGGTGTGAGGTGATATCTCACTGTAGTTTTTATTTACATCAAACTATTGTTCATAGGCTGCAGGCCTTGGGGTCGCGAAGAGTCAGACACGACTGAACGACTTCACTTTTCACTTTCATGCATTGGAGAAGGAAATGGCAAGCAACTCCAGTGTCCTTGCCTGGAGAATCCCAGGGACAGAGGAGCCTGGTGGGCTGCCGTCTATGGGTTCGCACAGAGTCGGACACGACTGAAGCGACTTAGCAGCAGAAGCAGCATTGTTAATAGATAAACATAAATCATGATTCCTTTGTTCACAGATACATTCTTAGCACCTAAAACAGTGTTGAATGTGTGATAGGTGCTTAATAAATATTTGTCAAGTCAAAAACAAAACAAAACAAGACTAGGCAGCGACTCCACTTGCACCTTTTGATCCAGATATGGCATCTTTGCTGAGACACATCAACCTAGTCCTGCCCATGTAGTATGCAGCTGTTGATCTGGCAAATCATTTTCCCCTCAAATCAATTAGCAAAGAAAATCAAAGCAACACATTTTCATATGTCAGGAACAGTAACTGACTTCTACAGTTTTACTTCAGGTCCATGTCAATTCTCAAATACTGTCACAGTGTAGCCCACATGGACCTTGACCATCTGGACATCCCGTAGAACATTCATCTGATCCAGACACTAATAGCATCTGTTGACTGACTCAGTGAACAGGAAGTAGCAAATATTCTCAGTGAGATACATAAATGCCAGAGACACACAACTTCTATGAAAGGAGTATTGCACTATTCCTGTACAGCAGTGGTTCTCAACAATTTTGTCCCCTACTGAACATTGAAGAGGCAATATCTGGAGACTTTTTTGGTTGTCACAGCTGTAGGGAAGGGAGTTAGTGGCTATTGGCATCTTGTGGGCAGAGACCCAAGGATGCTGCTAAACATCCTGAAATGTACAGGGCACCTCCTCACAATTGAGAACTGTCAAGTTCAAAATGTCAAGATGAAGAAGTCAAGAACCCCTGTGTTAAAGCTAAAGACAGGTTTCTGTACCTTGTGCATCCGAACACTAAGAAAGAGGCACAATCATAGTGGGCCCATTTGGATTTTGAAGGCAACATACACCACATCTGGATGTATTTCTCTGAGCCATTTACTTAGAAACCTGTGTTCCCAGAAAATAAAAAGGCTCTGCAGCAGGTCCAGGCTCTGCCAATCAAGTCTAATAATCCAGAAGATCTAAGTTTCTGTGACGAGTGAGGATGCTGTATGGACCCCTGCACAAATTGCGATAAGAGATTCAAAGCACAGGACCTCAAGTTTTTTACACTATACCATGCTCTCTTATGCTAAAAGAGCACTAGATTCTGATAGACTGGATCGTGATGACATAAAGACTGATGTTCTCTGATCTGCCAGTCTTGAAGTGCCATGACATGAGACATGTGCATGTGTGCTAAGTCACTTCAGTCATCTCCAACTCTTTGTGACACGTGGACCATAGCCCGCCAGGTTCCTCTGTCCATTAGATTCTCCAGGCAAGAACACTGGAGTGGGTTGCTGTGCCTCCAGCAGGAGATCTTCCCAACCCAGGGATCGAACCCAAGTCTCCTAAATCTCCTGCAATGGCAGGTGGGTTCTTTAACACTAGCACCACCTGGGAAGCCCAATATTAGACATACATACCAACAAACCATCATCAATTAAAAATAGCATAGAAAGATTATCCTTGATTGGGTCAGGAGGACACAAGTAAGTGGCACAGGCAGATGGCAGGGACTCTAGGGCCTCATGAGGAGCTCCCTATGACCATCACTTAGAGGAAAACAAAGCAGAATAAAATAAAACTTGGGCCTAGTTTAAAGATGGGCCTGCACCATACGTTGGCATCAGCTGGAAGTGGATTGTTATTATATTACCCAAGAGCGGCTTTGAAAGAAAATGTGAAAATCAACTCTCCCAGTGGGGAGAGCTTTGGGCAGTACATGTGGATGTCTACTTAGCCTATAAGGATCATGGTCTGAGGTATAGATCTACTCTGGCTCATAGGTAGTAACTAACATTTGCCTATTGCTCAAAGACTTGTAAAGAATAATATTGGAATATTGGTAACAAGGAAATCTATGGAAGAGGAATATGAATACCATGAGTAACCATGTGTGCATGCTCAGTTGTGTCTGACTCTTAGCAGTCCCATGGACTGTAGCCCATCAGGCTCCTCTATCTAAGGCGTTTTTTAGGCAAAAATACTGGAGCAGCTCGTCATTTCCTTCTCCAGGGGTTCTTCCTGGCCCAAGGATCAAACCCTTGTCTCTTGTGTCTCCTGTGTCTCCTACATTGGCAGGCAGGTTCTTCACCAGCTGAGCTACTAATGGATCTCTCAAAATTGGCCAACAGTATTTTTGGGCTTTCCTAGTGGCTCAGCAGGCTTCCCTGGTGGCTCAGTCAGTAAGGAATCTGCCTGCAATGCAGGAGACCCAAGTTCAATCCCAGGGTTGAGAAGATCCCCTGGAGAAGGAAATGGCAACCCACTCCAGTATTCCTGCCCATAGAATCCCATGGACAGAGGAGTCTGGTGGACCCAGTCCATGGGATTGCAAAGAGTCAGACTGAAGTGACTTAGCATGCAGGCATGAAGATTTTTGCTTCTCATTTGAAAGCTTACCCAAAGGCATCCAGTGAAAACAAAGTTCTTCTACATATGATTCAGCAAACCCACTCCTGGTCAAATATCCAGAAAAGATGAAAACTCTAATTGGAAAAGATGAACATGCACCCCAATGTTCATAGCAGCACTATTTATAGAAGCCAAGACATGGAGGCAAACTAAATGTCCATCAGCAGATGAACAGATAAAGAAGATGTGTGTGTGTATACAATGAAATATTACTCAGTCATAAAAAGAATGAAATATTGCCATTTGCAGGAACATTAATGAACCTAGAGATTATCATACTCAGCGAAAGAAGTCAGGCAAAGAAAGTCAAATATCATATGATATCACTTAAATGAGGAATCTAAAAAATAATACAAATGAATTTACTTACAAAACAGAAATAGACCCACAGACATAGAAAACAAAGTTATGTTTAACAAAGGGGAAAGGGAAGTTGTTGTTCAGTTAGTCATGTCTGACTCTTTGTGACCCCATGAATGGCAGTGTGCCAGGCTTCCCTGTCCATCACCATCTCCCGGAGTTTGCTCAAACTCATGTCCATTGAGTTGGTGATGCCATCCAACCATCTCATCCTCTGTCGTCCCCTTCTCCTCCTGCCCTCAATCTTTCCCAGTATCAGGATCTTTTCCAATGAGTCACCTCTTTGCATCAGGTGGCCAAAGTATTGAAGCTTCAGCTTCAGCATTGGTCCTTCCAATGAATATTCAGGGTTGGTTTCCTATAGGATTGACTGGTTGGATCTCCTTGCAGTCCAAGGGACTCTAAAGAGTCTTCTTCAACACCACAGTTTGAAAGCATCCATTTTTCAGTGCTCAGCCTCACCCGTCAGCAGAAAATGGAAACAGAATAGGGAAGGATAAATTAGGAGCTTGTGATTAGCAGATACTAGCTACCATTTATAAAATTGATGAAAGAAAGAAGAAAAACAAGGATTTACTGTTGTGTAATAATCTATAATGGAAAAGATCCTGAAAAATAAGGAAAATATACATAACTGAATCACTTTGCTGTACACCTGAAACTAACACATTATTGTAAATCAACTATACTTCAGTCGGTTAATTAATTTTTAAAAACAGAGGAAGCTCTTAATAATCAGGGAGAAGACCCATTCTGTGAGTGTTTGTTGGCTCCATTATTCAGCCTCCCAGTCTTTGTTCACCAGGCTTGTGTACTAGTAGCCATGGCAATAGGGATAAGGGGTCCACACTGTGGACTTTCCTCCCCAAGGCAGAAAGCTCAGACTGCAAGAGCAGAAGCCAATATTGAACCCTTGTTATGGCACTATTCCTCAAGGGCGCTGAGGGCATGCTGATTATATTAGACCGTTTCCATCAAAATGGGCCAGAGATTTATTCTCACTTAAATAGATACTTCTTTCTTCTTTCCTTATCCAAAATGGTTCTACCAGCAACAAGATCTGTGGAGTTATGGAATGTGATGATTCCATGACTCATTATCATTATATCCGTATAAGATTGCTTCTCACCAAAGATCTCATTTGAAAGCAAGAGAAATTGGCTCAGACTCTTGTTTTTCACTGATATTACCACGTACCCCATCATCTGAGAACATCTAATCCAACAGATTGATGGAATGACCTACTGAAGTCATAATTACAGCACTGCGTTTGTGCTAAGTAGCTTCAGTCATGCCCAACCTTGTGACCCTATGGACTGTAGCCCGCCAGGCTCCTCTGTCCATGGATTTTCCAGGCAAGAATACTGGAGTAGGTTGCCATGCCCTCCTCCAGGGGATCTTCCTGACCCAGGGATTGAACCTGTGTCTCTTACATCTACCTGCACTGGCAGGCAGGTTCTTTAACACTAGCACCACTTGCTGCTGCTGCTACTGCTGCTAAGTCACTTCAGTCGTGTCCGACTCTGTGCGACCCCATAGATGGCAGCCCACCAGGCTCCCCCGTCCCTGGGATTCTCCAGGCAAGAATTCTGGAGTGGGTTGCCATTTCCTCCTCCAATGCATGAAAGTGAAAAGTGAAAGTGAAGTCGCTCAGTCATGTCTGACTTGCAGCGACCCCAAGGACTGCAACCCACCAGGCTCCTCCGTCCATGGGATTTTCCAGGCAAGAGGACTGGAGTGGGGTGCCATTGAGCACCACTTGGGAAGGGCCAATTACAGCACTACTTGTGGGACAAATCTCTGAGATCCAGTGCTACCAGGATACTGTTTATGCTCTGAGCCAGTGACCAACAGATGGTGCTGTTTCTCTTACAGTCACAATACCCAGGTTCTGGAAACTATTATACCTAATAAGCCACTGACAAAATTTAGTTTCCCTTCTCCCAGTCATAAATTCCTCTTTTTTTTAATAGGTCTTGATTCCTGTCTTAGTTTGTGTTCATGTCCTAAGACAGAACCTTGTGTCCAGGCAATTTATCTGGAAGATCACTCCAATGAGCACAAGTGATGAAGGGAGGAAAATGAGTCAGAGAAAGAAGAAAAGACAATAAGGTGTGTAAGGATGAGAAAGTAATCACTCATGGGAAACTGAAGCTCATTATCACCAAGAAACCTCTGAAAAACAGTATGGAATAAACTTCAGAATTGTCCTTTTGGAGGACAGGAAGGCAGGACATATACCTACCAAGTCCAATTAAAGGACATTAACTCTGTCACATTTCCGGGCTTTCCTTTGGCAGAGTGTGAGAGAACCTAGAGGGAGAGACTAGAGAAGGGGGGAAGCTTTCATTGTGCAGGTAGCCTCTACTGCAGTTGCAGGTGACTCAGATGGGCCAAAGGGTTATGAAGAGAAGCATCTACCTCATCTGCTATATCCCCAAGGGAGGCATGCTTTCATGACGGGACACAATGATGGTCCAATTGAACGAGAAATTGAAACGGCCACCTGACTATTTTGGGGTCCTTGTGCCACTAATCTAATAGCCAGAGGAGAGGTTACAGTACTGGATGGAGTGGTCTGTCCCGATTAACAACGAGGGCAGAGAGGATTCTATCTGGTACCTAGGAGGAATCACTGGGGCATCCCTTGTTTTTCCATCTCTAGTATAAAAGATTAAACAAAGAACCCAAAAAAGGCAAGACCACTAAAGATTTGAATCCTTCAGGAATGAAGGTTGGGGTCACTACCTAGGTAAAGGGCCACAACTAGCTAAAGCATAGACAAATAACAATAGAAGCACAAATGAATAGTGAAAGAAGGAAGTAATAAATATCACCTCTAACCTTATTATGACCAGTTGCTGCTAAGCTGCTAAGTCACTTCAGTCGTGTCCGACTCTGTGCAACCCCATAGATGGCAGCCCACCAGGCTCCCCCATCCCTGGGATTCTCCAGGCAAGAACACTGGAGTGGGTTCCCATTTCCTTCTCCAATGCATGAAAGTGAAAAGTGAAAGTGAAGTTGCTCAGTCATGTCCGACTCTTAGCGACCCCATGGACTGCAGCCTACCAGGCTCCACCATCCATGGGATTTTCTAGGCAAGAGTACTGGTTATAGTGATGATTGACCGTTATGCATATTTTGTTAAGTAAAGTCTGATACTATAAAGAACAATATTGCATAGGAACCTGGAATGTTAGGTCCATGAATCAGGGAAATTGGATGTGGTCAAGCAGGAGATGGTAAATGAACATCGACTTCTTAGGAATCAGTGAACTAAAATGGACTGGGATGGGTGAATTTAATTCAGATGACCATTATATCTACTACTGTGGGCAAGAATTTCTTAGAAGAAATGGATTAGCCCTCAAAGTCAACAAAAGAGTTTGAAATGCAGTACTACAGCATGATCTCAGTTCATTTCCAAGGCATACCATTCAACATCACAGTAATCCAACTCTATGCCACAACCACCGATTGTGCCACAACCACCACAACCATCACCAAAGAAGGTGAACTTGAAGGGTTCTATGAAGACCTACAACATCTTCTAGAACTCACGCCAAAAAAAGATGTCTTTTTCATCATAGGGGATTGGAATGCAAAAGTGGGAAGTCAAGAGATGCCTGAAGTAACAGGCAAGTTTGGCCTTGGAGTACAAAATGAAGCAAGGCAAAGAGTTTTGTCAAGAGAACATGCTGGTCATAGCAAACACCCTCTTCCAATCACACAAGAGATGACTCTATACATGGACATCACTAGATGGTCATTACCAAAATCAGATTAATTATATTCTTTGCAGCCAAAGATGGAGAAGCTCTATACAGACAGCAAAAATGAGACTTGGACCTGACTGTGGCTCAGATCATGAATTCCATATTGCAAAATTCAGCCTTAAATTGAAGAAAGTAGGGAAAACCACTAGGCCATTCAGATATGACCTAAGTCAAATCCCTTATGAGTACACAGTGGAGGTGACAAATAGATTCAAAGGATTAGACCCAGGAGACAGAGTGCCAGAAGAACTATGGATGGAGGTTCATAACATTGTATAGGAGGCAGTGACCCAAGCCATTCCAAAGAAAAAGAAATACAAGAAGGCAAAGTAGCTGTCTGAGGAAGCTTTACAAATAGCCAAGGAAAGAAGAGAAGCAAAAGGTAAGGGAGAAAGGGAAAGATACATGCAACTGAATGCAGAGTTTCAGAGAAGCAAGGAGAGATAAGAAGGCATTCATCAATGAACAATGCAAAGAAATAGAGGAAAACGATAGAATGGGAAAGTCTAGAGAGCTCTTTGAGAAAACTGGAGATGTCAAGGGAGCATTTCATGCAAGGATGGGCATTATGAAGGACAGAAGAGGCAAGGACCTAACAGAAGCAGAAGATATTAAGAAGAGGTGACAAGAAGACACAGAAGAACTGTGTCTTACAAAGAAGATCTTAATGATCCGGATAACCACCATGATGTGGTCACTCACCTAAAGCTGGATGTCCTGGAGTGTGAAGGTAAGTGGGTCTTAGGAAGCATTACTACAAAGCTAGTGGAGGTGACGGAGTTCTAGCTGAGCTATTTAAAATTCTAAAAGATGAGGCTATGAAAGTGCTGCACTCAATATGCCAGCAAATTTGGAAAACTCAGGAGTGGCCACAGGACTGGAAAAGTTCGGTTTTCATTCCAGTTCTAAAGAAGGGCAATGCCAAAGAATGTTCAAACTACTGTACAACTGCACTCATTTCACCTGCTAGCAAGATTATGTTGAAAATCCTTTAAGTTAGGCTTCAGCAGTACATGAGCTGAGAAATTTCAAATGTACAAGATGGGTTTAGAAAAGGCAGAGGAACCAGAGATCGAATTGCCAACATCTGTTGAATCATGGAGAAAGCAAGGGAGTTCTAGAAAAACATCTACTTCTGCTTCATTGACTACACTAAACCTTTGACTATGTGGATCTCAAGAAACTGTGGAAAATTCTTAAAGAGACAGGAGTGCTAGACTACCTTACCTGTCTCCTGGGAAACCAGTATGTGGGTCAAGAAGCAACAGTTAGAACTGGACATAGAATGGCTAACTGGTTCAAAATTGGGAAAGGAGTACAAGGCTGAATATTGTCTCCCTGCTTATTTAACGTCTATGCAGAGTACATCATGTGAAATGCCAGGATGGATGAATCGCAAGCTGGAATCAAGATTGCTGGGGGAAATATCAACAACCTCTAGGAAATATCAGATGATACCACGGATACATAAATGACACCACTCTAATGGCAGAAAGAGAAGAGGAACTAAAGAGTCTCTTGATGAGGGTAAAAGAGGAGAGTGAAAAAGCTGGCTTAAAACTCAGCATTCAGAAAACTAAGATAATAGCATCTGGTCCTATCACCTCATGGCAAGTATAAGGGACAAAAGTGGAAGCAGTGACAGATTTTCCTTTCTGGGGCTTCAAAATCATTGCAGACTGTGACTGCAGCCATGACATTAAAAGATGCTTGCTCCTTGGAAGCAAAGTTATGACAAACCTATATAACATATTAAAAAGCAAAAACATCACTTTGCTGACAAAGGTCCATTAGTCAAAGCTATGGTTTTTCCAGTAGTCATTCATGTACGGATGTGGGAGTTGGACCATAAAGAAGCCCGAGTGCAGAAGAAGTGATGCTTTTGAACTGTGGTGCTAGAGAAGACTCTTGAGAGTCCCTTGGACAGCAAAGAGATGAAATCAGTCAATCCTATAGGAAATCAACCCTGAATATTCATTGGAAGGACTGATGCTAAAGCTGAAGCTCCTATACTTTGGCCACCTGGTGTGAAGAACTGATTCACTGGAAAAGACCCTGATGCTGGGAAAGACTGAAGGCAAAAGAAGAGGATGGCAGAGACTGAGATGGTTACAAGCACCATTGACTCAATAGGCATGAATTTGAGCAAATACCAGGATATAGTAGAGGACAGGGAAGCCTGGAGTGCTGCAGTTCATGGGGTTGCAAAGAGTCAGGCACAACTCAGTAACTAAACAACAACAAAATGTGATTTGTCTAGTGAGTTGCCTAAATCCTCATTTCTGGGGATCCTGAGCTCCATACCATTATCAGGTCATGGTTGCTGAATTTTTCCGCTTACATTTAAAACTGACCATGGAATATCAAGCGGTTCCTTACTGGATCACCCAAGTGCCAAACGTTCCTGATTGCCCCATACATAGCAACAGGTCCACCTCCTCATGATTATCAAAGTCATTTTCCCCCACAAGGTAGGAGCTCCTTTCCACTGGCACAAAGACCCCAAAGTGGCAGGGTGGCAGTCATAGTATTAAGTTAAATAGGATTCTTTGTTCCCTGGTGGAAGTGTACTCTTTCTGGAATCTGAGATCTACAGAAGCACAGGACCTAGACATTGTGGAGCCAGGAAGAACAAATTCTTCAAATGAATTTTTGGGAGTGATGGTGAGTTGGCCCTCCTACTTCCACTCTTTGATCCTCAGACTCATGTATTGTACATTGTATGAATACAGTACCATACGGTGACTATTGGTTTAAGGTAAAAAAGGATAGAGACCTGTCCTCGCAAATGTCTTCATAGGCAAATGTTCACTCTTTAGCAAGGCACAATAGCATAACTGTAGATGATTTTCAAGGTTAAAATAGAGTGTAACTCTCTGCTCAAATAAAATTCTCTGCTACAGATATGGCTCTATTCTAGAACACAAGTGGTCTTCACTATGACTCTCTTACCAGAATTGCTGTGATAAATATGGGGTTAATTCTAAACAAATATGGATTTATGAAATCAATAAACAGAAAATTATCATTTCTAAAGGTCCTATGGGATAATTCTTACCTTTTTATGAGATTAAGATATAATACTTAAATGAGAACATCTGTATCATTTTATCAAAAATGAAAAATTAAAGGAAATCAATCACCTTCAGATATTCTACAAATTTAAAGAGCACTGTGTGCTTAAGAAAGATGAAATATTGAGATTTTAACATTATGAAATGTTATCTTTACCTTTATTAAAGCCTTTCATGATCAAGACTATCTTGTCTGATATTAGTATAACAGCATCAGGGTTCTTTTGATTACTGGTTGCAGATATATATTTTTCTATTCATTTATTTTCAGCATCACTGTGTTTTTATAGTTAAGGTGTATTTATTGAAAGCAGCAAATATTTGAAGTTTTACATTCAGTCTTAAATTTTTTGCTTTTCTAATTGGAGTATTTATTCCATTCATATTTGATACAGTGACTTAATTAATTAATTAATTAATTGGGCTTAAACCAATTATCTTATGGTTTCTTTTCAACCTGTCCAGTACATTCTATGTTCTTTTTTCTCTCTTTCCTTGCCTTTTTAAATTAAAATATTCCTTTTTATTATTTTATTTTTTCCTCTATGAGCTTGCTTGCTAGTTATGCATTATCTTACTGATGTTAGTGTTATAAAGCAGATGATAATATGCATCCTTGACTTATGGAAACTTCCCTAATATAAATTAGGACTTTCACCACCTCTTGAACAATGCAAAGATTTTAGAAAACTGTAGTTACAGTTACTACCCACCACATACCTTACTGCTGCTGTTGTCATATATTACAATTCTTTCCATATATTAAGCTCTATATTGGACATGAGTTATGATATTTCTCTTATTATTATTTCATAAGTCAATATTCCTGAAATGGAATGTGGATACTTGCTGAGGATTTTTAAGGGGTCTCTAGACTTTGTAGGTCATTCTGGGCTATGCTCCTTGGCTTTCTTGAACTATTTTATTGATAGTAGCTGCTTCCTTTTTAATCTTATTTTTACATAAAATGTATCTGCCTTTAAAAGTGTATATAAAGCATACAGAAAACCTCTGTAAAGTTCAACACCAATGTTTATAGTAATCATTTTTAAGAATGGGATTTCTGGGCTTTCCTGGTGATCCAATGGTTAAGAACCTGCTTTGTAATGCAGAGGACACAGTTCGATCTCTGGTGTGGGAAGATCCCACAGGCTGCAGAACAACTAAGCCTACGTGCCACAGCTGCTGAGCCAAGCTCTAGAGTCCGAGAGACGCAACTAATGAACCCCTGTGCTGCAACTACTGAAGCCCGTGTACCCCAGAGCCTGTGCTCCACGACAGGAAAAGCCACCACAGTGAGAAGCCCGAACAGCTCAACTAGAGAGTAGCCCCTGCTCAGTGCAACTAGAGAAAGCCCACGTGTAACAACAAAGACCCAGCACAACCAAAAACAAAAAATATATTTTTTAAAAGAACGGGATTTCTGATCATTTTTTTCTCTATTTGTATATACTGATTTTCCTAAAATAAATAAGTACACATGCCATACTTGTGTAACTCCTTTGTTTCTGTACTACACTGTAGGACAAATCTTTTTTTTTTTTAACAGCAATCAACCTCAAAAGTGTCCAGATAGCGAACCAAGAAAAAAAAAAAGAGGCACAAATTTCTCACAAGCGCCTGAACAGCACCTTGTACGGAGTTGCAATCATAGGAACGTTTTTCTCTTTGTCAGCGGATCTGACAACACGTAAGTCTTGAATGCCTGATGTGCTTACAAAGCAGTCCTGTGTTTTGTTCCCATAAACACTCCAAAACTTACAGGTTCGGCAAGTGGCATCTTTCAAAGAAGTCACTCTGCTTTCAAAGAAGTCACTCTGTTTGGGGTTTCCTCTCACAAAACCGTCTTCAAAGCTAGTTTCGTAATGCCAAAAGGAAATAAATTTCATGATAATTTGTAAGAAAACCTTAGTATACAATCTTCCTCCTCCTTTTACTCCTTCTTTCACTGCCTTCTTTAACCAACTTTCATCCCTTCCTGCTTTGCATTCTTGATGTTTACTGCTGATGTGTTTGACTAACACTTCAAGGACTAATTGATGAGAACTTGAGGGAAAGAATGTGGGAAAGGGTTCTGAGGCTTAATAAAGCATGGGATGTGGGGAGAGGGGGGCTGAGAGAGGACTGGACAGGTTGTGTGTGAGGCCCAAAGGTAAGGTGACAAAATTTGTCAACTCATTTTGGGATATTTTTGAGTGTGAAAGTGGACACGATTAATAATTATGCCAGGTCAACCAGGAGGTGTGGTCACCCTATGTGTGCAGGGAGTAAGTCAGGGAAGGCACTCTAATATCTGTCCACTTAGGCTGCCTTTAGGGCCAGAGATGGGTGTAACTGCTGTAGGGCCATAAATGTGAATTGCCGGATGTAAAGGATGGCTTCAATTTCAGGATGGAGCTATCATTACATTTGATCATTGGGACAGATCCTTGTTTAATTGAGGGAAATCGCATTCAATAAGAAACAGTTAAATTGAATTTGTTGCAATTATGTCTAAGAGGTTATTACAATTTTATGACTACTTAAGCCCTGATCCTGGGAAATATTGAAGGCAAAAGGAGAAGGGGATGGCAGAGGATGAGATGGTTAGATGGCATCGCCCACTCAATGAACATGAGTTTGAGCAAACTCCAGGAGATAGCGGAGGACAGAGGGGCCTGGTGTGCTACAGTCCAAGAGGCCACAAAGATTCAGATGTAACTTAGCAACTGAACAGCAACACACACTTTAGATACTCCTTAGAAATGAAAGTACGTTCTAAGTATACTTAACATGACACCCACCCACCTACATATTTTCTGTCATCTTCTAAGATTCCATTGTAACCCTGGAATTTCCACATCTTCTCTTCTCAAAAGACTAATAAACGATTAAACAATCAACGAAATTCCTCTAATTGTGTGACCATTCGGTATAAGTTGCTCCTTCATTCACTGCCCTGTAGTCTCTTCCTTTGTCTTGTGTTTTCCAACTTTGGAAAAGTTACAAACTCATTCCATTTGTTAGCCTTTCCATGTAAGTTGTTTATTGTGCCAAATCTCACTTATTTTCATGGAAATGCGCCTGTAACGCAGTGTCTGTACCATGTATATAAAGTATTGCTTTGTTTTTTAAGCCACTAATCATTGAAACACACATTTTAACAAACTCAAAATCTACACATTCTTTCTCTTAATAGTTTCAAAGTTAATTCTGCTATCTACAGTACATACTTCTAAAAGAATGCCAGTAGAGCAGAATTCATTTATTCCACAAAAATTTATTGAATTTCTCTTATTAGTAAGGGCACTGGTGAAATACAGGTGAAATTACATAGTTCCTGACCACAAGACTCTCAAATTCTTGTAGTAATAGCAACAAATAGCTACAGTTGTTTTTGTTTAGTCATGTCTGACAGTAGACTGTGCTAAATGCTATAGCAGAGGAACATACAAAGCACATTAATGAAATAAAGAGACCCAAGAAAATAGCAATTTTGCTTGGTAGGAAGTTAGAAAAGGCCTCCTTTAGGAAGCACTCCTAGACCCAGGATATAGAAGGTGGAATAGAAATTTTCTAGGGAGAAGGAAAGGAAAATTAAACAAACTTGAGCCCCTTCAGTGAGCCAGACACCTTACATAAAGTATTTAATAAGCTACTCTCATAAGACTTACTGGAGAAGGCAATGGCACCCTACTCCAGTACTCTTGCCTGGAAAATCCCATGGACAGAGGAGCCCGGTGGGCTGTAGTCTGTGGGGTCGCTGAGAGTCGGACACGACTGAGTTACTTCACTTTCACTTTTCACTTTCATGCATTGGAGAAGGAAATGGCAACCTACTCCATTGTTCTTGCCTGGAGAATCCCAGGGACCAGGGAGCCTAGTGGGCTGCCGTCTATGGGGTCTCACAGAGTCGGACACGACTAAAGCGACTTAGCAGCAGCAGCATAAGACTTGCCAGACAGGTTTTTATTACTACAGTGTTTTGTTTTTGTTTTGTTTTTTACAGAATTTTAAAAAGATTAAGTCATTTGTTCAAGATAACAAAGTGGGTGAGCTATGGAGACTGATTCAAGCACTGTGTTTCTGATTCCAAAATTGTCTGTCCTCTTTCCCTGGCACCATACTGCTTCCCAACAGAGCAGAAAGGTATATGCTAGTAGTTTTACATCCTGTATGATGCCATCTACATAAAGTTCAAGAACAGGCAAAACTTACCTATGATGACAGAGGTCAGAATAGTAACTATGTTTGGTAGAGGTGATATTTGGGGAATAGAAGGGAGACTTATGGGGTGCTGGGCAGGTTTTGCAGGTTTGTGTACGTATAGATTCATCGAGCTGTACATGTAAGATTTGTGCACTTTGTTGTATGTAAATTATACTTCAAAAATACAAATAAAAACATATTTGTGGGACTGCCCTGGTAGTCCAGTGGTTAAGGATCCACCTTGTAAAGCAGAGGACTCGGGTTTGTTCCCTGATCAGGGAACTAAAACCCCACATGCAGCAGGGCAACTAAGCCCGCGAGCCAAGACTACTGAGCCCACACATTGCAATGACAATATTTTGCCTGACACAATAAAGCTCCCATGTGCCACAGCTAAGACCCAATGCAGACAAATAAGTAAATTAGAAAAACAAACATGTTTGCTATGTACTATGGCTTTTATAGGGCAAGAAAGTTGACCTCTGGATTCTCATAATGCCTTTTTTATTGACAGCCTGCTTATTTTAGATATTTATTTTTCACTAAATAAAACGGACTAATTACAAGTAATGAAAATGGATCAGTCTTGCCTCTCTTAAACATAGGTCTTTAATCTGCTTCCTAACAATCCTAACTGCCAAGATCATAAAATTATTTATTTTAAGTGATGAAGAGCTGCTTTGAGACTTCTACAAGGGCTGCCACCTGGATTTTTTTGAGACTCTGATGAAAGCAAAACTATGGCCCTCCTCTCCAGAAATCTACTGTGCACAAAATTTTGCATGGGGTTTTGTGATTATCATACCACTTAGGATCCACCTAACAGGCAAAGATCTTAAATTAAGATTCTCTGAGCTAACCTAATCATTTTCCTACAGATGAAAAAATAAGGGCCAAAGAAGGAAAGGGATCTGTTTAGGGGATGAAGAAAGATAAAATCCAGACCTTCTGATGCTGTTCACATTTATGCTGTTTGGTCTATCTCCTCTTTAGATATCATTAGATTTCTTTTGCCTCAAAGCCTCCATCTGGGGAGACCTTGGGTTCAGAAGAACTTCCATAAAATCTTGTATCGTACATTTTGTAATTGGAATCACATCAGGAGCTGGCCAAATTTTACCTTGTACTTATTGGAGAACAATATGTGCAAAGCTGAGTTGAGGACATTAGTCTTTTTTTTTTTTTTTTCATGTACTGTCTCAAAGCCCAGAACTAAAGCTAAAATTAAAATGTAATAAAAGTTTTTTCTTTTCTTTCTTCAAAATTGTTTTAGAAAAATCAATCCTGACGTGTTCCCTCTATTCACATTCTGAAACTTAAAACTATTCTATGTTGAACTTCCTAACAGTGGAAAGACCCCATTGAACTCTTCATTCTATACACTTTCCAGAAGTCTCTGATTAAAAACAATTAAATTCCAACCTGACTCAAGAAATGTGACTGATTTGTGCCCATTCATTTTGGAACAGAATTCTTGGCACCCAATCCACATACAGACTGTGAGAAGTGAAAGAGGACCCAGAAAGCCTTTTCTTCTGTGTGAAAAGGCCTGATCCTAAGTGGAGCAACTGATGAAAGAAAGCTCAAGCTGCAGCCTACGAATTTCTTTTTAGTTTAGTGTACTTAGGATAAGGGGCAGAAACCACAGAGTCTTGTAGGTGGGCATAGAATAAAACCCACCTCTACATGCATTCTGTCTGCAAAGAATTTCCTAGGTACTTACTAAACTGTTCCTTCTGCACAACCATCTTTTGCTTTTCTCCCCACATAATGTAAGCTTACATTTATTGAACACTTTACCATACACACCAGCTACTGTTCTAAACGCATATTATTTAATTTAATCTTCATAATAAACTTCTATAGTAGTCTTATTATTTTGCCCATATTATAAATGAGTCAAGAGGTTTTTAGAGGCCAAGTAACAAAAAATTTATTACCATGTCATTATTTGAGGGCTTCCCAGGTGACGCTAGTGGTAAATAACCCACCTGCCAACGCAGGAGACAGAAGAGATGTGGTTTACATCCCTGGGTCGGGAAGATCCCCTGAAGGAGGGCATGGCAACCCACTCCAGTATTCTTGCCTGGAGAATCCCGTAGACAGAGGAGCCTAGTGGGCTACCTATAGGGTTGCAAAGAGTTGGACACCACTGAAGTGATTTAGCAGGCAAGCAGGTAATTATTTACTATTGTTCAGCTTTTCTTGTGACACATGATTATAAATCCTCAGTTTAGCATTTAGCGTGGGCGGCTGCAACCAGAGCACTGAGCGCGGCCGAGAGGAGCTACCCCACGTCGGAGGTCAGGGGCAGAAGCCCAGAGGACCCCCATGCCCGAGGGGAGGCGGCCAAGAGGACTTACCCCACGTCTGAGGTCAGGGGCAGCGGCCCAGAGTGCCAGGCTGCCACGGCGCAGG
>NW_011494753.1:6974766-6975509 GCF_000754665.1 Bison bison bison
TCCCATCACCAACTCCTGGAGATCACTCAGACTCACGTCCATTGAGTCAGTGATGCCATCCAGCCATCTCATCCTCTGTCGTCCCCTTCTCCTCCTGCCCCCAATCCGTCCGAGCATCAGAGTCTTTTCCAATGAGTCAACTCTTCGAATGAGGTGGCCAAAGTACTGGAGTTTCAGCTTTAGCATCATTCCTTCCAAAGAACACCCAGGACTAATCTGATCTCCTTTAGAATGGACTGGATGGATCTCCTTGGTTGGAGATGGTTGGATCTCCTTGCAGTCCAAGGGACTCTCAAGAGTCTTCTCCAACACCACAGTTCAAAAGCACCAATTCTTTGGCGCTCAGCCGTCTTCACAGTCCAACTCTCACATCCATACATGACCACAGGAAAAACCATAGCCTTGACTAGACAGACCTTTGTTTGCAAAGTAATATCTCTGCTTTTCAATATGCTATCTAGGTTGGTCATAACTTTCCTTCCAAGGAGTAAGGGTCTTTTAATTTCATGGCTGCAGTCACCATCTGCAGTGATTTTGGAGCCCAAAAAAATAAAGTCTGACACTGTTTCCACTGTTTCCCCATCTATTTCCCATGAAGTGATGGGACTTGGATGCAATCTCGAAAATGACAGAATGATCTCTGTTCGTTTCCAAGGCAAACCATTCAATATCACAGTAATCCAAGTCTATGCCCCAACCAGTAACGCTGAAGAAGCTGAAGTTAAACGGTTCTATGAAGACCT
>NW_011494753.1:6975609-6976150 GCF_000754665.1 Bison bison bison
AAGTAAGACGGTAGGTGTTGCAAGAGGGCATCAGAGGGCAGACACACTGAAACCATACTCACAGAAAACTAGTCAATCTAATCACACTAGGACCACAGCCTTGTCTAACTCAATGAAACTAAGCCATGCCCATGGAGCCATCCAAGATGGGCGGGTCATGGTGGAGAGGTCTGACAGAACATGGTCCACTGGAGAAGGGAATGGAAAACCACTTCAGTATTCTTGCCTTGAGAACCCCATGAACAGTATGAAAAGGCAAAATGATAGGATACTGAAAGAGGAACTCCCCAGGTCAGTAGGTGCCCAATATGCTACTGGAGATCAGTGGAGAAATAACTCCAGAAAGAATGAGGGAATGGAGCCAAAGCAAAAAGAATACCCAGTTGTGGATGTGACTGGTGATAGAAGCAAGGTCCGATGCTATAAAGAGCAATATTGCATAGGAACCTGGAATGTCAGGTCCATGAATCAAGGCAAATTGGAAGTGGTCAAACAAGAGATGGCAAGAGTGAACGTTGACATTCTAGGAATAGGCGAACTA
>NW_011494753.1:6976400-6978384 GCF_000754665.1 Bison bison bison
CTAATAGAGTTTTGCCAGGAAAATGCACTGGTCATAGCAAACACCCTCTTCCAACAACACGAGAGAAGACTCTACACATGGACATCACCAGATGGTCAACACCGAAATCAGATTGATTATATTCTTTGCAGCCAAAGATGGAGAGGCTCTATACAGTCAACAAAAACAAGACCGGGAGCTGACTGTGGCTCAGATCATGAACTCCTTATTGCCAAATTCAGACTGAAATTGAAGAAAGTAGGGAACACCACTAGACCATTCAGGTATGACCTAAATCAAATCCCTTATGATTATACAGTGGAAGTGAGAAATAGATTTAAGGGACTAGATCTGATAGATAGAGTGCCTGATGAGCTATGGACTGAGGTTCATGACATTGTACAGGAGACAGGGATCAAGACCATCCCCATGGAAAAGAAATGCAAAAAAGCAAAATGGCTGTCTGGGGAGGCCTTACAAATAGTTGTGAAAAGAAGAGAAGCAAAAAGCAAAGGAGAAAAGGAAAGATATAAGCATCTGAATGAAGAGTTCCAAAGAATAGCAAGAAGAGATAAGAAAGCCTTCCTCAGTGATCAATGCAAAGAAATAGAGGAAAACAACAGAATGGGAAAGACTAGAGATCTCTTCAAGAAAATTAGAGATACCAAGGGAACATTTCATGCAAAGATGGGCTCGATAAAGGACAGAAATGGTATGGACCTAACAGAAGCAGAAGATATAAGAAGAGGTGGCAAGAATACACAGAAGATCTGTACAAAAAAGATCTTCACGACCCAGGTAATCACTACGGTGTGATCACTCACCTAGAGCCAGATATCCTGGAATGTGAAGTTAAGTGGGCCTTAGAAAGCATCACTATGAACAAAGATAGTGAAGGTGATGGAATTCCAGTTGAGCTATTTCAAATCCTGAAAGATGATGCTGTGAAAGTGCTGCACTCAATATCCCAGCAAATTTGGAAAACTCAGCAGTGGCCACAGGATTGGAAAAGGTCAGTTTTCATTCCAATTCCAAAGAAAGGCAATGCCAAACAATACTCAAACTATCGCACAATTGCACTCATCTCACACGCTAGCAAAGTAATGCTTAAAATTCTCCAAGACAGGCTTCAGCAATACGTGAACCATGAACTTTCAGATGTTCAAGCTGGTTTTAGAAAAGGCAGAGGAACCAGAGACCAAATTGCCAACATCTGCTGGATCATTGAAAAAGCAAGAGAGTTCCAGAAAAACATCCATTTCTGCTTTATTGACTATGCCAAAGCCTTTGACTGTGTGGATCACAATAAACTGTGGAAAATTCTTCAAGAGATGGGAATACCAGACCACCTGACCTGCCTCTTGAGAAATCTGTATGCAGGTCAGGAAGCAACAGTTAGAACTGGACATGGAACAACAGACTGGTTCCAAATAGGAAAAGGAGTATGTCAAGGCTGTATATTGTCACCCTGCTTATTTAACTTATATGCAGAGTACATCATGAGAAACGCTGGGCTGGAAGAAGCACAAGCTGGAATCAAGATTGCTGGGAGAAATATCAGGAACCTCAGATATGCAGATGACACCACCCTTATGGCAGAAAGTGAAGAGGAACTAAAAAGCCTCTTGATGAAGGTGAAAGGGGAGAGTGAAAAAGTTGCCTTAAAACTCAACATTCAGAAAACAAAGATCATGGCATCTGGTCCCATCACTTCATGGGAAATAGATAGGGAAACAGTGGAAACAGTGTCAGACTTTCTTTTTGGGGGCTCCAAAATCACTGCAGATGGCGACTGCAGCCATGAAATTAAAAGACCCTTACTCCTTGGAAGGAAAGTTATGACCAACCTAGATAGCATATTCAAAAGCAGAGACATTACTTTGCCAACAAAGGTTCATCTAGTCAAGGCTATGGTTTTTCCTGTGGTCATGTATGGATGTGAGAGTTGGACTGTGAAGAAAGCTGAGCACTGAAGAACTGATGCTTTTGAACTGTGGTGTTGGAG
>NW_011494753.1:6978484-6979700 GCF_000754665.1 Bison bison bison
AGAAGACTCAACAGGTCCCTTGGACTGCAAGGAGATCCAACCAGTCCATTCTAAAGGAGATCAGCCCTGGTATTTCTTTGGAAGGAATGATGCTAAAGCTGAAACTCCAGTACTTTGGCCACCTCATGCGAAGAGTTGACTCATTGGAAAAGACTCTGACGCTGGGAGGGATTGGGGGCAGGAGGAGAAGGGGACGACAGAGGATGAGATGGCTGGATGGCATCACTGAGTTGATGGACTTGAGTCTGAGTGAACTCCGCGAGTTGGTGATGGACAGGGAGGCCTGGTGTGCTGCAATTCATGGGGTCACAAAGAGTCGGACACGACTGAGTGACTGAACTGAACTGAACTGAAGAATTCTAGAATTCTACTGTAAGTTTAGAATATGTTAAATTTGAAATTTCTAATTTACTAAAAAAAAGTTTTAATTTTTAGTTGAGTATTATAATGCAAATCAAGACGAGTTAGCTAAAATGTCTTTTTACTCTAATTGCCTCATGAATTTGTTTAAACTGGATATTCTGAGCAGTCATCAAAATAATTTTCTTCTTTTTTATGAGCTTCCCCACTAGTCAAGTACAGAACAATTATTCTTTCCTTTATTATGCATTTCTATAAATAAGTCATAATATTAGCCTTCCAACAAATATTTGAATAATAAACCACTTTCACACAGAAATGATGTTAAGTAGGCTTTCTTTCCCTGTTGAAAGTCTCAAAAATAAATTACAACTAATATTTTAAGAAAAAGTTATAACTTTGTTTCCTAAGATAGTGAATGTGAACCATAAGCCTTAAAACAGACACCCATGTGCATGTACCTTGACTATATAAAGTTCAGTTCAGTTTAGTCGCTCAGTCGTGTCCGATTCTTTGCGACCCCATGGACTGCAGCATGCCAGGCCTCCCTGTCCATCACCAACTCATGGAGTTTATTCAAACTCATGTCCATTGAGTCAGTGACCCCATCCAATCATCTCATCCTCTGTCATCCCCTTCTCCTCCCACCTTCAATCTTTCCCAGCATCAGGGTCTTTTTAAATGAGTCAGTTCTTTGCATCAGGAGGCCAAAGTATTGGAGTTTCAGCTTCAGCATCGGTCCTTCCAATAAATATTCAGGACTGATTTCCTTTAGGATGGACTGGTTGGATCTCCTTGCAGTCCAAGGGACTCTCAAAAGTCTTCTCCAACACCACAGTTCAAAAGCATCAATTGT
>NW_011494753.1:6979800-6981063 GCF_000754665.1 Bison bison bison
TGGAAAAACCATAGCTTTGACTAGATGGACCTTTGTTGGCAAAGTAATGTCTCTGTTTTTTAATATGCCGTCTAGATTGGTCATAACTTTCCTTCCAAGGTGTAAGGGTCTTTTAATTTCATGGCTGCAGTCACCATCTGCAGTGATTTTGGAGCCCCCAAAAATAAAGTCTGTCAGTGTTTCCACTGTTTTCCCATCTATTCGCCATGAAGTGATGGGACCAATGCCATGATCTTCGTTTTCTGAATGTTGAGCTTTAAGCCAACTTTTTCACTCTCCTCTTTCACTTTCATCAAGAGGCTCTTTAGTTCTTCACTTTCTGCCATAAGGGTGGTGTCATCTGCAAATCCAAGGTTATTGATATTTCTCCCTGTAATCTTGATTCCAGCTTGTGCTTCATCCAGCCCAGCGTTTTTCATGATATACTGTACATATAAGTTAAATAAGCAGGGTGACAATATACAGCCTTGACGAACTCCTTTCTCTATTTGGAACCGGTCTGTTGTTCCATGTCCAGTTATAACTATACAAAAGGTGTCAATATTTCTTAAATGCCTGGATGGTAAGTATCCTGAGTGCCAGCTCTCCAGGCAGGTGGCAGGGAATGTTTGGGACTCGGTTGTGAGAAGGAGCCTCAGGTCTCCTGCAGAGCAATATTAAGTAGGCCAAGTATATGCTAATCTTAAAGAATAATTTATGTCTTAAACATAATTTGTTTAATTTACATAATTTGTTTAATATTACATACAAAATATACATATGTATAATTTACTGAATTATACATTTCACTTAGGGACAGTGGTAAAGAATCCGCATACCAAAGCAGGAGGTGCGGGTTCCGACCCTGGGTGCGGATGACCCCTTGGAGAGGGGCACGGCAACCCACTCCAGTATTCTTACCTGGAAAAATCCCATGGACATAGGAGCCTGGTAGGCTACAGTCCATGGGGTCGCAAAGAGTAGGAAGCGACTTAGCGACTAAACAACATCAAACTTGGCGAAGGTCACAGAACTTGTAAATCGAGAAATTGAGCATCAGATACAAAACATCTGGCTTCAGTACCCGGGTTCATTCGTTCTGCTCTGGTCAAATAAGTAAGTAGAGATACATTAAAGACTTGGAAATACAAAGATTTTCCTGCTGCTGCTGCTGCTAAGTCGCTTCAGTCGTGTCCGACTCTGTGCGACCCCATAGACGGCAGGCCACCAGGCTCCTCTGTCCATGGGATTCTCCAGGCAAGAACACTGGAGTGGGTTGCCATT
>NW_011494753.1:6981273-6981730 GCF_000754665.1 Bison bison bison
TTCTCCAGGCAAGAACACTGGAGTGGGTTGCCATTTCCTCCTCCAAGGCATGAAAGTGAAAAGTCAAAGTGAAGTCGCTCAGTTGTGTCTGACTCTTAGCGACCCCATGGACTGCAGCCTACCAGGCTCCTCCGTCCATGGGATTTTCCAGGCAAGAGTACTGGAGAGGGGTGCCATTGCCTTTTCATCCAGATCTGCAGCCTTTCTCATTGATGGAAGCAGGGTCGGTTACATGGAGTAGACAGGGACCTTCGGGCAGGAATGAGGCTGACTGACAGAGACAGGGCGAGGGTGGAGTGAGGGCGTGTCTTCTGGAGGGTGTCGTGGCGCAAGGAAAGGCTCCCCCGGGGGTCTCCCCTCCCGACCGCGACCGCCAGCCTCCGGGAACCTCTGGGCCCGCTGCAGATCGCCACATCGCCGCGGCCCACCCCCAGCGCCGTGGTACCCAATCAGCGGC
>NW_011494753.1:6982068-7034091 GCF_000754665.1 Bison bison bison
CGGGCCTCGCAGCGCGGCTGCCGCGGGCTTTGTCCCCGCGGGACAAAGGGGGCTGCCGGGCGAGGCCTGGTCGGGGCAGCCTGACAATGGGGGCCGGGCGGGGCGCCGCTCACTCTCCGATGGACCCCGGAGTCTGTAAGCGCGTCAAAACAATGCAGCCCAAGAGCCAGATCCCTTCTACTTTCCCTACAAGGGGCAGGGTTACTGAGGGGATCATTGGGGGAGGGCCCTTGGAGAGCAGATATGGGTCACCCCAAAAGCCCTCCGCAAGGGAGGTCTCTAATAGCTCTGTTTTTCTCCACCATTTTGCCCTCCTGATAGTAATGCGTGATCCCCTCTGTATATCGCTTACCTCCCAAAGGAAGAAGTCGATGAATATGTTAAACTCTCCCCCGAAGAGCAACACAAAAGACTGAAGTCAATCATAAAGAAAATTGACTTGGACTCAGATGGCTTTCTCACCGAAAGTAAGGACGTCCTACACAACTAACAATGGAGACAGCCCTTTGTAGGAGACAAATGCAAACATTTAAGCAGGGTGTCTGTTGAGTGTAGATGACTAGTGTTGCAATCAGTTAGAGATGATATGTGAGAGGGGAAAAAGGACATGGTGAGTAGGTTTTATACCTCCAAATCTTTAGACATAGGATACCAAGTAAAGCTCAGTGCTTTCTCCCGTAATACATAAGCATCATTGACCCTACACGGTGTTCAGGTCATACCTAGAGCAATTGCCGGACTCCTCACATGACTTTTTATCAGTGTCAACAATGTAATTCATTTTGGAGAAACAAACTAAAGCCTTAAGGCATTAAGTTTATTGCTCTTTTGATAAATGCTTCATTAGAATCTTAAGAACTTGCTTCTTTTTATAAGCAAGTAGAAAAGGACCTGTTGCGTGTGAATTGTATTTATGACACATGATTATAACTCGGTAGGAACCATATAATCATTATGTCCACCTCTTTTTGTAGGGGTGAAGAAATTGAAACCCAGAGGCATACGTACCTTGCTCAAATGAGTGGCAAAACCAGGATTAGAATCCATATCTCCTGCCCTTAATTCAGTCTTTAATATCCTTCACTTAAAAAAAAAAAAAAAATGAGTGCTCTTAGATAGGTTCTAGAGTCAGGAACGAAATGCACAGATTATTAAAAGAATAGTCTAAATAAATAGCTGCCTCTCCCCATTGCTTCATTCATTTGAAGAACCCTATCAACTTTTCCAAATTGATCCTCAACAAAAATTCAGGAACTGTTTTGCTATAACTCTCATTTAAATGGTGCTCAACATCTGAAGAATGAAGTTGCTAGAGAGAATTACAACCTGATTGGTAAATTCAAGATGTGTTGTCAATGAAGTGCCCTCAGGTGTGGTCACCAATATTAAGGCTTTGTTCCTTCTATGTGAACAACAGAGCCTCTAGGCTAATTATCCAATAAGAATAGGTCCATCTTTGGATACATTAGAGAGTGCGCAAGATGATTTGGAAAACTTGGTGGCATTTATCTGTAAGGGCCTATATATGCTCCAATATTTAACAGTAAGCTTTTAAAAAATTAAAATTAAAAGGAACTTAGTCCAAATCTTCATTTAGTAGATGAGAAAACAAAACCTTGAGAGGGTAAACTTACCTCTAACAGCAGAGCTGAAGTGTGAAGCCCTGTTTCTGGCCTCTGTTCCATTCTGTACCCTGTTACGCCTGGACGATCATTCCACTTGAGGACTCTTCAGGAAGTTTTGCTTATTTGCACGTTAAGGGCCATGACTGGACTCGGGTTCTTGAGAGACAGCAAAGTTCAGTGGAAAGAGTTTGGGCTTTGAAGCCAAACATGGTGTTTGAATCTGGACTCTGCTGCTTATCAGTTATGAGTCCTCAATTTCTAATATCAATTTCCTGAACTGTAAAGCAATGATTATAATTGCCTTGTTTTGAAGATTAGAGACAGCATCTGTAGAGGACTTGGTATAAAGTAATTGTTCCATGGTTACCATAATTATTCTATCCCAATTTAAAGTTTCAGGAGAGACAAAAGTATCTTTACTTTTCTCTATTCACCTGACTTCCCTCAAACTAACAGAGGAGTACCATTCTTTAAACTAAATGGTGTATTATCTTTAAACCAAATGGGTACTCTTGCTATTCTTACAAATACGCACATTTTTCTCCCCTCATCCCTTTTTTTCTATGATGCATATACTAAATATCTCTGCTGCTGCTAAGTCGCTTCAGTCATGTCCGACTCTGTGCGACCCCATAGACGGCAGCCCACCAGGCTCCCCCATCCCTGGGATTCTCAAGGCAAGAACACTGGAGTGGGTTGCCATTTCCTTCTCCAAAATATCTCTATAGATATTTTAAAGTATTTTAAGATAGATTTTTAAAAGTTGATTTGAAAGTGGACATTTGAGATTTAGAAACTTTTCCTCCATGTTTTCAGATACCCAGTTAAGACAAAGCTATTACAAGACACGCATAAATCATAATTGCTACCCATAACTTTGTTAAAATTTCCTCCAGATGATTTGACATAGTTAATGGTAATATACTGTAACAATGTTTCTCAAACTTCAGTCACTTGAGTGCATTTTTCAGAAGTTAGATCATACTTACTTATCTATTATTTCCTTAATATAGTCTTGATTCAACTCAATGTAAAATGTATTTTAAACTGTATATTACTTTTGTAAATGAAGAACACTTTTTTCTAATACGTATTAAGTGGGTAGCTATTCAAATATTTGTGCTTCCTGAGAGGTCTGTGATAATTAGCAAAGTAAAAGTTGCTCAGTCGTGTCCAACTCTTTGTGATCCCATGGACTATACAGTCCATGGAACTCTCTAGGCCAGAATACTTGAGTGAGTAGCCTTTTCCCTCTCCAAGGGATCTTCCCAACCCAGGGATCAAACTCAGGTCTCCTGCATTGCAGGTGGATTCTTTACCAGCTGAGCCACAAGGGAAGCCCAAGAATACTGGAGTGGGTAGCCTATCTCTTCTCTAGTGGATCTTCCCAACCTAGGAATCAAACCAGGGTCTCCTGCATTGGGACAGATTCTTTACCAACTGAGCTATCAGGAAAGCCCAATTAGCAAAAGTTATCTGCAATTTTTTGGATAATATGTTTTAAAAGTCAAGTGCTTTCTTGGCCAATTGGTAGTTTATTTAATAAATACTTCTTGAGCCCGGTGCTTTCTAGTCATTTGGAGTACCTTAGTGAACAAAATATACCAAAACTCTCCATACTCAAAGGGCTTACGTTCTGGGTTGATCACATATAACATTCTTAGATTCCAAACAGCTCTCCTTGTCTCCTACTCCTATTTCTATGAACGCAGCTAAACCAATTCTCACTCAAATATTTATAAACACTAAAGTTTTTTTTTTTTTTCTTTTAAAGAATGTTTAGAAATCCTCACTACTCTTAAGTATCAGAATTACTGTCACATTCATTGTGTTCTGGGAAATTCTCATAGGTGAACTCAGTTCATGGATTCAAATGTCTTTTAAACATTATGCTATGCAAGAAGCGAAACAACAGTTTATTGAGTATGATAAAAACAGTGATGGTAGTGTGTCATGGGATGAATACAACATTCAGATGTATGATCGGGTGATCGACTTTGTTGAGAACACTGCTCTCGATGATGCAGAAGAGGAGTCTTTTAGGCAGGTGAGTATGTGTGCACAAGCTTTTTCTTTTGATTATATCAGTTCAGTTTCCTGCATGAGTGAGCACAAGAACCCTGAGGTCATCAACTGGATTGCCTTGTTCTCTAGGCAATCACCTGTTCCACCTCAGTGGTCATTTTGATGTTTCCTTTCTAGCCAGATTTAGGATTCTTATTCTGGACTACCTCAATTATCCCTGCATCTTTTTCTTAGCTGCATCATTTGTTCTCATTTCCTGGTTTGCTTTTTTAGTGTATTTTGAATATGTTTCATAATATTTTATTTTATTGTGTTATTGAATGGTTGGTTTTGTATCATATTTATTAGGAAGATTATAGAGGCCTATTCCCATTTTTAAGTACCATTTTAAGTATTTATATAAAATAAACATTTTTTAAATTGTGGTAAGATACACATAAAATTTACCATTTTACTATTTTTAAGTGTGCAGTTCCATATTTTTTTATTATATTCACACTGTTAGGCAACCAATCTCCAGAATTTATTTCATCTTGCAAAACTGAAACTCTAAACCCATTAAAGTGTTAGTCACTTAGTCGTGTCTGACTCTTTGCAACCCCATGGACTGTAGGCTGCCAGCCTCCTTTGTCCATGGAATTCTCCAGGCAAGAATACTGGAGTGGGTTTCCATTCCCTTCTCCAGGGAATCTTTTCCACCCAGGGATCAAACCCAGGTCCCCTGCATTGCACGCACATTGTCTACCATCTGAACCACCAGGAAGCCTCAAATAACTCCCCGTTTCCACTTCCCCCAGCCCCTGGCAATCACCGCTTTACTTTGTGTCTCTGAATTCAACTACAGTAATTCCCCAACATATGAACGAGTTCCATTCCAAAAGTGCATTCATAAGTTCAACAAAGTTAGCCTGTACCCAACAAACACAAATCAGCTATACAGTATTATAATAGGTTTATAATACTTTTTGCACAAATAATACACACAAAAATACAAGAAAATAAAACAACTTTAATTTTACAGTATAGTACCTTGAAAAGTACAGTAGTTCCAGCTACGTCACTGCTTCTTTTATGCTTGCCTCTGGACATATTGGGCTTGAAATAAGGAGACTGCACTACCGTATTTTATACAGTGCCTGCATGCATGCTGAGTTGCTTCAGTCATGTCTGACTTTGCAATGCCAGGCTGCTTTGTCCATGGGATTTTCCAGGCAAGAATACTGGAGTAGGTTGCCATTTCCTTCTCCAGGGCATCTTCCGACCCAGGGGTCGAACCTGCGTCTCTTACGTCTTCTGCATTGGCAGGCTGGTTCTTTACCTCTAATGCCACCTTCAAAGCCCGTACTCTGTACATACTGTACAGTAAGGTACACAAAAGCATAAGCACTTGGAGAGGATGCATGCATGTGACAATGGACGCCAGACCTGTGAATTAGCTTAAGTGATTGGACATGAAAACACACGTTCACATCTTTGAAAGTTTGCAACTTGAAGGTTCATATGAATGAGACTTACTGTATTCTAGGTGCCTCATGTAAGTGGAATCATACAGTATATTTTTTGTGATTAGCTTATTTCACTTAGCAGTCTCAAGATTTGTCCAGGTCATACTATGTGTCAAAATTTCCTTTTAAAGACAATAATATTCCAGTATATGTATATATCACATTTTGTTATCCATCCATCAATCAATGGTGAGTTGAGTTGCTTCATCTTTTTGGCTATTGGGAGTAATGTTGCTATGAACATGGATGTACAAATACCTCTTTGAGATCCTGCCTTTAATTCTTTTGTGGGTACATCCAGAAGTGGAATTGCTAGTTCATATATAGTAATTCTGTTTTTAAATTTCTGAGGAACTGCAACACTGTCTTCCATAGTGGCTGCACCATTTAAAATAACTTATTTTTAAAGATTCAGTATTACTGTGAGTTGTGTTGTGTCTCATGGTTTAATTTGTTGAAATACTTCTTAAGCAGAATTGAGGAAGACATATTTAGGAATTAATAGGAACTTTTTTAAAGACTTTACTTAGTAATTAGTAGGAACTCTTTAAGACAAATTACTATAAGCCTTAAAAATTGATATTGTGAATACTTTGTATTTCAGAGGTAATTTTAAAGACTTTTTTTAAAAAGAGGTTGTTGTATGTGGAAAAAATAAACTCAAACAACTATTTGCAAAGGTCATGTCCCAAAATATTAGTCAAGGGTGCTTTGAAAACTTTTGAGCTTCCTCTATTGGCATCTACAATTTAGTTTTTACTGTGGCCATATTGTAGCATTGTATATGCTATTTATTTAAGAACCACTTGAACTCTGTAGGTCATCACTAACTCGAAATTGGTTGTTTCTCTGCTAAGGATTGTCGACTAAAAAAATGCACAATTGAGAGTTGTGTGTTAAGTTTTATTTGAGGCAATATGAGGACTGCAGCCTGGGAGACAGCGCCTCAGATAGCTCTGAGAAACTGCTCCAAAGAGGCAGGGGGGAAGGAAAGGACAGTATATATGTGATTTGGGTAAAGGGGGAGTACATACAGTCAAGCACATTAATTTTTTTAGAAAGTTTCTGCTGGTCTTATGAAGCTTCTGCTAGTCATGAGAAACAGTTGTCAACCATGAAGGATTTTAGTGCTTTTCTAGAGATGAGGAGATATAAGAATTGGGCTCATAAAATTATCTCCTGAGAATATCTAACTATCTGAAGACCTGTCCTGCCAGTTTTCCCAGAACGCAGAGTGCCTGGCTTCTGCTGTCCATCTTGAGCTCCTTCAGAGGGTGCTGGAGCCCAGCAGCTGCAGCAGCACATGATTTAATTCTTGTAGAGGTAGATGGCAGGCACCCATGGCAAGTGCCAATTTGTGGTTGACATGATTATGCATGTGCTGTGCCTGTACCACGAGTGTGGAGGGTAAGGACTCCAGCTCTGGGGCCAGTCAACTTGGCTTTACATTCAGCAAGGGCTTCCCCAGTGCTTCGGCAGCTAAAGAATCCACTTGCAATTCAGGAGCTGGAGGAAATGCGAGTTCAGTCCCTGGGTTGGGAAGATCCCCTGGAGGAGACGGACTGGCGGGCTGCAGTCCAAAGGGTCGCAAAGCATCAGACAGGACTGAGCATGCACGCAGCACCACGTGACAGTGGTGTGCCTTGGGTTAAATTAACCCTCCTGTGCCTCAGTGTCCTCCTATCTAAAAATGGGGATGAAAACAGTATGGAGAAATAGTAATAAATAGTAGCAGTTGAACTGGTAAATCCTTCTATGTTAATTTGAAAGAAATTGTTGAAGAAAACATGTGAGTCACATGTTTATCTCTAATACTTACATACAATCAGCTTTTGGAAGTTGTTTAAGCATTTGTTAACTATCAGCTTTAGAGTAGATAAGATTTAATATATAGGGGGAAAGTATCCTCTTTTCTCCTTATTTGGGTCTTCATCTTACAGCAGACTGAAAAGAGTGTAAATCAGTCTTTTCACTACTTAGTGCTAAAAAGAAAACAGATGATGATGAGATCTAGAATTTGTCTGCTAGTTATTCTCCTTTACTATAGGAATTAACTCATCTTAAAAGCATCGTTCACATTCCAAGATTTTTTCTTAAAACCAAACCATGGTGTGACATTATGACTTCTTTGCCAGGGAATAATACAAATGTTAAATACAGTATTTTAAAATCTTACCAGAAGTAGATTCTGTGTTTGTTTGTTTGTTTTTCACTCAAAAGATTTAATTATTATCCCATCAAAAAGTAGGGAAATTGTGTAGTTTTTAAAAATCTATATTCTTTGGAGAGTGGAGTAGGGTGGAATGTAATAATACATGATGGTATTGAGAAGAAAATCTTTACTTCGAAGAAGTACGTGACTTGTTACATAAACTGTTGATGAGCAGTTTGGTTTTTTTTAAAGACGTCTGATTTTAATGCTGTGTTTCCCACCCAGGTACTCCGGACATGTTGATTATAAGACTGTACTTTTAAAGAATGAATTAGATGGACCTTATAGCCTACAGGAATTAATGGGTCCCTGAAATGAACACTTCTCAATGGGAGTCCTATTGGTCCTGTTGCTTATTCTTCAACAACATAGGAATATGTCTCTACATGAAATTCTATTTATAATACTTTGTTAGAATTATATATATATATATTTACATATATGACCCACTAAAAGTGGATGTGGAGTGTAAAAATGAACCCAGACACAATTGCATGATTCTGCAAAATAAAAAAAAAAAGGATGAAGAATGTATCGATCTTGATCAAAGTTACAGCTTAAACATTGTACCATAAAATAATCATAAAAAGTAATTGGATGTCCAAATAAAATGTTTCTGTATGGAAGCCTATTAAAAACCAAAAATCAATTTGATAGCTGAATTATATGTTACTTTTAATGTTTTCATATAGAGAATAGAGATAACCTGGAATAATGACTTGCAGGCTGTGAGATGCCGGAAAAAAAGTATTTCTTTATGACCTGATGAACAAGTATAGTCAGCACTTTTAAGCAGGATAATTAAAGTTTGAGGACCTACCTGGCAAAAGCTCAATTCCTATAACTTCTAAAGCCAGCTGCGAATGTGCATGTGTAAGCAGGATTTATTTGTGTAGGATATAATCATGCATGTGGCTAATCAGAATCTTAAGACCTAGACTTCTGTTCAGTTATCACAGGTTATAGATTTCCTCATGTAAAATCTTTAGTCTACCAAAAGATGGCAGTTTTGTTCTTCACAAGTTTCTGTTACAATGTAAAAATAAATGACTATAGTAGTTTCTATCTTTTTACTACTGTGCATAGTACTTTCTATGCACTAGAACACAAGGGTTTTATACAGAAAAAAAAAGTGTTGAGGTTTTATGAAACTGACAGTCCTTTGTGGTCATCTTTTAGAAATTTGCCCCTTTGGACAAAGTCTTGGTGTATTAGCTTCTTTAATATGAGTCTCTAATAAATTGTGTTCTTTAAATGACCATGAATAAGACTTTTAAAAATCACATTATTTTTTAAAAACATGAGAAATGTAAATGAGAAAAGTACTTTTTTTTTTTTTTTTAAGAAATCTCAGCTATTGAAAGAGATCCTTTCTTTCCATAGGCAAATTTGGCCGAAATCAGCTCCCTCTGCTGAAACATGGACCTTTTTGCTCCAGATTGAAGGGTTCTTTCATAAGGAAATCTAAGCACTTTAGTATTTTGAATAGTGATTTATTAAAAAAACTTGATTGACTCAGCTAAGTACCTCAAATTCTTGTTTTTCTACTTTTCCCCATGTTAAACCTGAACATAACATGTACATTATTTAGTCTAGTTATTTAAAATTATGAAACATTAAGTTAAAAGCAGCTATTTGGAAACATGTTTTTTTCCTGCCATGATTGGATGAATATAACTGGCTAGTGGAATCTGGGTATTTAAAAGACAAATTCTTTGGGGAAAGAAGTGAGCCTCCACTGTAACTCAGTCATCGTAAAAGAACTACTGTTTCAGTAAACGAGTGCTACCCAACCTTTAGTATTCTAGAAAATTGAGCATTTCTTTTCAACAGTGAAACACATAAATTAAAAGCTTCTAAAATATTTGAAATTGTGCTTTTTAAAAAAATGTGTGATTTAATACACATCAGTTTATAAAAAGGAAAGTTATTCCTAGAAATTTCTCAAAATGTATGCAGGATTAGCAATATGCCACTATTGGCTTCCAATACTCTTAATTACAGAATTACCTTTGAGAAAATTGATTAAAAGTCACTTTTCTCCTAATAGTCGCTACTGCTTGGTTTCCTACCAGAGTGTACTTGAGGGGAAAGAAAAGGAAGATGGGCATGACAAAGTAGAAAATGGTATGATTATTTAGCTCAACCCCAAGATAAGGGCTTTTCAGCTTTTAATGTGTTTATCTGGACATACAGAATTAGCACTATAAACAGCCTATGAAGAGTAGACTTCCAAATATTTACCAAAAGTATTCTCATAAGAGGAGTATTTGAAACCTGTTACAGTGTTTTTGAAAAGTCATTTTGAAGACCAGAAACAGAAATAGGCACACCAAGAACTAATACATAGTCTAAAGTCATTGCTTTGGGGGCATTCAAAAAGTTGCTGTGATTGTTAAAGAAGGTAGTGTGTAGTGTTGTAGAAAGAACAGGAGGGATCCAAGTTCAATATATTTTAGTTGTTTTCCTGACATCCCTTTCAATAAATCATTTTAATCTCAATTTTTCTATCAATAATAGTAACATGTAACATTGAATACCTAATATGTTTTCTAATTGCTTGATAGGAATTCTCATCCCAGTTGCTTAATAGAGATTTTTTTCTTATTATGAATTGTTCAGTTTATTTAAACTAAAAAAAAAAACAAAAAATAGTTCACTGATTTCTCTCACTTCCCTACCAGCCACTTCTGGCAGCCACCTGTCTGTTCTCTCTATCTGTGAACTTGGTTTTTTGTTTTTGTTTTTTGGGTTTTGTTTTTGTGAACTTTTTGTTTGTTTGTTTTTAGATTCTACATATGCAAGGTCATACAGTATTTGTCTTTCTCTGACTTATTTCACAAAGCGTAATGCCCTTGAGGTATATATCCATGTTGTCTTAAATGACAAGATTTTATTCTTTATGGCTGAGTAATATTCTTATATATATTAGTGGAATATATTATGTAATTTCTTTATCCATTTATCCATCAGTGGATATAGGCTGTTCCCATGTGTTGGCTATTGTAAATAATGCTGCAGTGAACATAGAGGCTTGTATATCTTTTTGAGTTAGTATTTTCATTTTCTTTAGACAAATACCCAGAAGTGGAATTGCTGGACTGTCTTGTTGTATAGCATCCAGGTGTCAGGTGTGCCTCACTGTGGTTTTGGTTTGCATTTCCCTGATGATTTCTGATGCTGAGCATCTTTTCACGTGCCTATTGGCCATCTGTATGTATTCAGAAAATGTCTATTCAGACCTGCCCATTTTTGTAGTTGGACTGTTTGTTTTTCTATTGAGTTGTGCGAGTTCTCTATATATTTTGGATATTAGCCCCTTATCAGATAGATGATTTGCAAATATTTTCTCCCATTCAGTAGCTTTCATTTTCTTGACGATTTCTTTGGCTGTGCAGAAGCCTTTTAGTTTGATGTAGTCCCACTTGTTTATTTTTGCTTCTGTTGTTTTTGGTGTCAAATTATCCCAGTTGTATAGTTGAGGAGCCCAAAGAGGTTAAGCAGTTTGCCGTAAGTAACAATAAGTGGCATTGCTGGAATTCAGATCTGAGTCTCCCTGTGTCGCTGTACTGCTTCTAGTAAATGCTTGTTATTTGCCCAAATTACCATCAAAGGGATGATGTGAAGATTAAATGTGATAATGGATATAAATGTACTTTAGAGTTCACATAGCTTGTATTTTTCAAAGTATTTTTTAATGACATTATGGGATGAATGAGAAAACCTTTAAATGTTCAATATTTAATTTTCAAAGCTTCATTTAAAGGACAAGAAGCGATTTGAAAAAGCTAACCAGGATTCAGGCCCTGGCTTGAACCTTGAAGAGTTTATTGCTTTTGAGCATCCTGAAGAAGTTGATTATATGACGGTAAGGAAGAAAAAACTTCAAGATAACTATTGAATAGCCAAAACTTTAAAACTTTTACATAGTAATGAAAATAAATTATATACAAAACAGAATTTTAGGAGATGATCTAAACTTTTCCTTGCTTGAGAAAAGGGGTGGGAAGACGGAGGTTTTCTGGTGGAGTGGGGGTGTATACAGGGCAGGAGAAGGTAAGGAATGAGGTTTTCTTCAGTCTCTGAAGTGTGTATGTGTATCCGTCTTTGCCCAGCTAGTTTCTCTTTCATAACTGGGTTACCTTCAGCGCCTTCCTTGTCGTTTTGTAGCTTTCAGACTTTTCTCAGGTGTTTCAATATCAGTAACACCAGAACTTGCTGTTTAGTTTACAGGGTTACTTGTGAAAACTTTTGGTCTGGGAACACCATCACATTTAGATCCCTTTTCATAGGGTATGGGGGTGGGATGAGGTGGGGGGATGCAACTGCTAATGACTAATACTGTTTTTGCAACTTTAGGCATAATGAGTCCTCTCATCCCTTTAGTACTTAAAAGAAGTACCAGCTTTTCAAAATTTTGTTGAACTCAGGGTATAATTCAACAGTGATTAAGTCCCTGCTATGACTAGGTAAACTTCTTAGGAGCAGAAACTATCATATTGGAGAGTAAACTTTAACATAAGAAATGGCTTTTAAAAAACAGACTAAACGTTTACATTGAGGTCTGTTGCCTTGCGTCACCCCCAGCTGTGTGGCTTGGTTCCCTGGACATTTCAGGGAGGGAAGATGTAGCTTTGTGCTTAATGGGTCATGGTTGGATGTCCCTGCCTTGATAGCAGGACTGCAGATATATTTTTCTCTCTAACTCGGTGGCAAGACACCACCATCAGTGCCATTTCTCTTGCCATTGTGAGGCTTTGGATTTCTTACTTTCCACAAAGTACATGACCTAGTTTGAGAACATTGCTGGGCACAGTTTGTTTAAGTGCCAGAATTAAGTGGAGATAAGCTAATTGAGCCCTAGCATGGTAGGCGGAGGATGTTGGATCTTGATTATCTGGGGAATAAGGAACAGTTGAAGACTGAGGAGGGAAATGACCAGTGATAGCAATGAAATAATTTAGGCATTATGTGTATGGCCCTGGAATATAAAGTGGCAATGGAATGAATTGATGAGTGACCAACATTTTGAAGAAAGCATAGACAGGAATGTTGACTGATGTAGCATGGGAGGGGAAGAGGGCAAGAATCAGAAATGACTCTGAGGTTGGAAGCTTGAGTAACAATGATACAAAAGCAGTACCATCGCAGAATGGGATATGTCGGGATGGGAAAGGATGGTCTTTGTGCTGAGTTGGAGTTGATGGCAGCACACAAGATGGGTGATCATAAGACGGTGTCTCATTCAGAGCAGCTTCATTAATTTCTGTTTACCTTAATTGTCTTCGTGGATCTTTTTTTCCTTGTTTCCCCTTTAAGGGTATATAGGATAGGAAAAGGGCAGAAAATAAGATCAACTAAGTGATTCTACTTTGAATTAAAAGTTGGAATTTAAAAATATTTTCGTTCACATAATTTTAAAAATTATTTTAACCAAGGGCAGCATTCTTGAAATGTCTTTGTTTCCCAAGAGGATTACTTGAATGCAGGAATAATCAGTTTGATCAGTGATTCTTTTATTGGATCACAGACTCCTTTAAAAAAATCTGATGCAAGCTGTATACCCTGCCCCAGAAAAGTCCTGAACATGTCCATGTTCATACACATAAAATACTGGGTTATAATTTCAAGAGATTCTCAGATCTTCTCTCCAAAACTAATCTTTGGGTCTCCAGGTTAACATCCCCTGGTTTCTGTATCGAAAATCTGTTATATTTGATTAAAAAAAAACAACAAAACCCAACAACTTCTACTTAAGTGTTGTTTCATGCAGATATAGATAAAGCCCCTGGATTTGACTACAATAAGAGACTTTTGAGAATATGTTTCACTGTAGTTATGGTTCTGGAATCCAGGCTGAAAAAGTATTCAGGCAGCAGCAGGTAATGAGGAAATGAGAACAGTAGCTGTAACCTCTGAGAGGAAAAGAAAGACCAGGATGGTGGTTAATGAGTGCAGCAGAGTCATGGGAACTTGGCTGTTTTTAAAGGCACAGAAGAAGGAGCTAGTGGAAAGGGTTGGAGAAGCTGGAGTTAAGAGTAAAAGAAAGCTCTCAGGAAGTGGGGAAGTATGGGATCTAGGAAGACAGTTGAGGGCTTCATCCTAGAGAAGAGGGGCAGAGCTTTAACTGCTGAGATCAAAGAGAAGGATGAAAGGAACAGGCATCAAAATAGAGGTGGTTAAAGGTGAGGATGCAGTGCTGGGAAACAAGGAAGGATTTCAGAAGACCTCTCCCATGCTTAGAAAAACAGGAAGTCTTTGCCAAGAGCATGTTGAAGAGAATTGGGGTAAGGCTTAGAGAAAATAGAGATGTCAAAAAACAGCCATAGAGTGTTAGGGAAGCTGAAGCAGAGAGAGACTTCCAAGCTGCAGTGAGAGCCCACAGAAGTGGCAAAAAATAAATTTATAAGGATTAGGTTTCTATTTTTGTATCTTCCTCTGATTCTGGAATAAAGGAGAAAGTGATGTGGGTCTGACGTATAGCATGAGGACAGGCATAATTAGAAAAGGGTCCAAGGGGACACAGGAGTGTAGTAAGGGAAGCAGTGGAGCAGGTCGTCTTGGGAAAGCATAACTAGAAAGGGCGTGATCTTTGGGTCAGAAGGGATTAGTTGGTAAGGAGCCTTAGAAAGAGTCAGGAACCGATTTGGGGGCAGTCTAGGGTGGATGAGGGTAGATGGGTGGAAGAGGAAGCAAGGAAGTTGAAGTTTTATAGGGTACTGACCCATTTCAGGCAACAGTTCTATGCAGAGACATCTGAGATGAGGGTTCTTTTGGCTTGTTAATGGATTGACAGGAAAGTGAAATTAAAGAAGACAAAGGTAATATAAGATATATCATTCTTCAGAAGGAGGTAATGTGCAGAAAATAGAAATGTGAGTTTATTGCCAAGGTTATTCAGGAGGGTGAGGTAGAGTGCTCAATAATAGAAGCCTAAGGATGTTAAATTCTAAGCTATTAATATTTGGGGTTTTATTCCTGCTTCTAAATTCCAGTGTTGGGAAAGATTGTGTGGCAAGTATAGACAAAATAATTATTCCTAAAGAATAATTAGGTTAATTATTTCTATAGTAAGATTAATTAATTATAGTAGAAATAATTCAATAATCCTATAGTAGGGTTGATTTCAGATGGTGATGGAATTGAAACTTCTGTGACAGATTTTTTTTCTTTTTGGTGAACATACATGCAATAGGAATTTGTCATTCAAGAGGCTTTAGAAGAACATGACAAAGATGGTGATGGATTTGTTAGTTTGGAAGAATTTCTTGGTGACTACAGGCGGGACCCGAGTAAGTAGGCTGGAGTGTGTGGGAGGAGGGGGAAAAGGAAGAAATTGGAAGATAGTCTTGCTCATTGAGAGCTCTGTTTGACAGAGGAAAATGGAAGAAGAACTGGGCCTCATACCTCCTTGTTCAGTTCAATAAAATACTAGTGAAACAAAGGGGCTTACAGCTCGTCTGAGAATGCTGTTTTGCCCACTTCTAGTTCCTCATATAGAGCCAAGCATTTTTCTTCCGTTTCAAACAAATACAATGTAATTATCAATTCAGATGGCTGAGGAAGTAAAGGTTGATATTTTTAAACAGACTCCTGTACCTTTGCATGTAGATCTTAGAAGAAAAAAAAAAAATCCTATAAATACTAGAGTAAGACTGTGGAAAATGGCTTACTGTTTAAAATTTAAGGAGGTTTTATATGCAGCTTTTCGTATAAGCAGCTGTCTTTTCAGAATTTTTGCTTAGCATCACTTACTATGAATGTCACTTTAAAATTACCTATGGCATTACTTTGTAAGAACACACATTGTGAGAACACACAGGAAGATTTAGTCACATGATGTTCATAAAACCATTTCCCACTTCAGACTTGGGCAAACAATATCAGAACAAGTAGCAGCAGTTAGCAAGATTACTAGTTTGTGATAATATGTAACACTTAAAAAAATTTTTTTTCTCCATGAGATTTTTACATAGACTTTTTGTTAATCTCCATCTGTTTATTTATGTATTTTTAATATAAATTTATTTATTTTAATTGGAGGCTAGTTACTTTACAATATTGTATTGGTTTTGCCATACATCAACATGAATCCGCCACGGGTGTGCACGTGCTCCCCCTCCTGAACCCCCCTCCCACCTCCAGGTTCGACGCATGCTACATAGACTTTCATGTTTGTTTGTTTTTTTTCACTTTTTCAGTTGAGTTTTATCCCAGAACAGTTTTATAATAAAGCTGATGTTTTTTCTTTTTGGCCACATCACACAGCATGTGGGATCCTAGATCCGCCCCCAGGGCGTTGAACCCACGGTGCCTGCAGTGGGAGCACAGAGGCCCAAGCCCTGGTCTGCCAGGGAGGTCCCTATGCAGCAGTTTTACATATGTCCCCTCCCTTTTGAACCTCCTTCTCATCTCCCTCCCTCCCTCTGTGCAACAATTTTAAAACTCTGAGTATCACTTTTGAAAATTACTATAGAGTTTGCGCTTATTTCAGCCCTTTTCAGTTAAGTGCTTTGTTTCTTTGGGCCTCCTTTATGTGGTAAGCTTTAAATTCATTTCCTCTATCTGGGGCTATATCAGACTTCTTATGGGATATGTGTGATATTCTTGTGTATGCATGTTTATGTTCTTTTTTTAATATTAATATATTAATAGCCGCAAGTGAAGATCCAGAGTGGATACTTGTTGAGAAAGATAGATTCATGAATGATTATGACAGAGATGCTGATGGCAGACTTGATCCACAAGAACTGTTGTCCTGGGTTGTACCCAATAACCAGGGCATTGCCCAGGAAGAGGTAAGTATTACAGAAGGATTCTCTCATCCCCAAATTTGTGCTATTGTAGTAAAGGAAATTCAGAATCTTAAGCCAAAGAAGGAAGTAGTGGAGTTATTTAGGATCAATGCATTGCTATTTCTTGATTTAAATCTATGATCTGTTTTAGACTGTCAAAGAGACAAGGAAGTTAGGATGGTATTATATATGAATTCAATAGTACAATAGAATAATAAAAGTTTGTATTTACCTCTGGGGCTCAAAATGGGTTATACTAATTTTCCTTGTCTTTGAGATATCCTGAATTGGATTTGAGTTGGGAGGAGACAGAACCCAGCAGAAATTAAGAAAGGAGGTAATGAGAAATGCTGTAGACAGACCCAGTCATGATAGTTCATACTTTTAGGTACTTAGACAATAATGAGTACTTGGTATACCTGAATGATTTTGACAAATCAGATCCCATTAAAATGTGAACATCTTGCTGAAAAATACTTATTACGCTTGACACGTTTTTGTTTTATTTTAAAGGCTCGTCATCTAATTGATGAAATGGATTTGAATAGTGACCGAAAGCTCTCTGAAGAAGAGATTCTGGAGAACCAGGACTTGTTTCTTACAAGTGAAGCCACAGATTATGGCAGACAGCTTCATGATGAATACTTTTATCATGACGAGCTTTGATCCCCGGGTGTATCTGAGTAGAGCACGGGCTCCTTTTATAGTTTGTTACCAGCTTTACTTTTGTGATAAAATGTTGATGTTATATTTTACACTCTTAAGTCTTACCAGAGTCAAAATTATCTTAATGTACATTATAGTTTTGGCCTTTTAGGAGAAAAGTAAAACAAAAGCCTGATATTTATTTCCAAATGCATTGAAGAAATGAAACAATGTTGTGCCATATGACAAAAAAGTCTTTCCTAAATAGTCCATCTGTTTAGTACTGTATTGTGAAATATTTGAGTTCTGTTTCCATACTTGAAAAAAAAAACACAGGATTTCAGAGATGCCTGAACAATATTATTTAAGTAGTATGTGACTAAGCTATCAATTTTTTGTTTTAAGTAGGTTTAACTTGGGAACTGACAGAAGGACATTGTTTTTAGATTTAGCATTTTGTTTTAAAACCTTTAAAGGAACCTTAGAAGGACTTATACCTCACATATTAATGTTGAGAAGTTCTGCTTAATTTTAAAATGGTTTCTATAAAGGGTTTTATTGTATGAAATAGAACTTTATATTTTTGCATATGTATAGATAGTAATTATATTTAATGTGTAACTATAGCATTACAGTGTGTGGAATTTGACTTTGTCCAGAACTCTTTTCTGTTTCTTTTTTTTGACTGATTAAAAATGAAATGTCCTATCTTTTTATATGTTTGTTTGATTTTTATTTGATCTTTCAGGTAAACCTTGAATTCAGCAAAAGTTTTGTTGTATTATACATTACCTCACTTCATTCATTCCTGTATTTGAGAAGTGAATGTTCTCAAAACTTTGTTAAATTATATTCTTGCTGCATATTCTTATTTTGGTTCTTTTGGATAAAAGAATCATATTGTAATTGAATGTACATCTGACACATTTCAGTTGCTAGTATAGCAAATGTGGTCTCACTCTTTCGGGCTGGAAACAATCGTAAGGATTGCACGGGTTGAAATTACCAGTAGAGCCTGAGATCAGTCATACTGAAATTAAAGTCACACTTGATAAGCATTTGTCCGTACCTATGTAGTCAGTTTTAACCTTATTCAGGAAGTTAGCTTGTTACCTTTGTGGGGAGTAAGAAAAGTGAGAAGGTGAGAAATTTATTTCCCAGCTTTAACTCACAGTTTCTATTTTCTTAAATAACCTGTATTTGTGGGTGAAGAGGTCAACTATGCATTCTGTTAATCTTTTTCTAATCTGAAGTTCTCTCTTTTATAGCACGCACAGCATTGGGAGACTCAGCTAGTCTTTATGAGTATGAGAGAAAACCTGAAACTCTTTTCTGATAGAGTTAACTGTCTGCTTACCTCTCTATTGCTCCTGTTTTTGCTGATGTGAGTTGTGAATACAGATTATAAACTCTCACACTTTAATGATAGCTTGCTTACCCTGATGGCTAAAGTACATGGTTTTCATTTTAACTTACGATACTTGTCTGGTTCCTTAAGAATTAAAAGATACACAATTATCACTCATCTGCCATTTGTCAACCTTACTGAAATCAGGATATTTGGAATTACTAGTTTGATTAGCATGCTAATCATTTGTTTTTCTTACTAGATTCTCCAAAATCTATACCAGAATTGTTAGAGGATCAGATACAGCTTTTATTTTAATCTGATGAGTTAAGAATTAGCATTCTACATTCAGCCTTGATTTCACGTGGATATAAGAATTTTGGTGACATTATTAGTGGTCATCCATATCTGTACTTCTTTAATCCCTGGCATAAAGAAATTATATTTTCCAGCCCCCATGTGGGTGAACAAGGGCTGGTTCTAACCAATTAAATGTGAGTGGAAGTAGTATACGTCATTCCCAAAGCAGACCAGTGACAAACCTTTGCCGTGCCTTTGCCCTGGTGTTGTAGAGGAAGCCTTACTTGAAATGGTGAAGCCACAGGATCAAAGTAGTCTTTTTAAAGGTTTCCTGCTTTTTGGCTGCGCTGTGTCTTCGTTGCTGTGCACAGGCTTTCTCTAGTTGCTGCAAGCTGAAAGCTACTCATCCTTGCCGTGTGCGGGCTTCTCTTGCAGTGGCTTCTCTTGTTGCAGAGCAGGGGCTCTAGAGTGCAGGCTCAGCAGTTATGTTGTATGGCTTAGTTGCATGTGAAATCTTCCCAGACCAGGGATTGAACCCACATCCCCTGCACTGGCAGGTGGATTCTTTATGGAAAGTCCCGAAGTAGTCTTGATTACTGAGTGACCCCGGGAAGGTCAGATGGACCCTCAGTGGACTTTGCATGATCAAAAAATAAGACTTTTATTAAGCTGCTAAGATTTTGGTAAGAGCACAGCCTATCCTTACTAACAGAAGATTTAGTATTAAATAATTGGCTTTTATAAGCATACAGAGAAAAAAACCTGCTTTGAACAGAGTTTCTATAATTCAGAATAGAAAAGTTTATTTCTTTTGCTAATTCAAAATAGAAAAGTTTATTTCTTTTGCTAATTCAAAATAGAAAAGTTTATTTTTAATGCTTTCATTTGGATTTTAAACAAGCCTCTTTAAAAATAAAGCTTTTATTTTTATTTTAATAGAAATAGGATAATTTGAATTTATTCTTATAGAATGAGACTTTTTGAATTATTAGCTGATTCTGGTTGAAGGACTTAATAACTTCCTTTGTTTGACTCTAGGTACTACTTCAAAATGGAAAAGCTGACAGTACATACACAAATCAGTTCATACCTGTTTCTGATTGGGCAAATATACAGGACAGAAAATGACTTTATAGTTTGTGATGTGAACTTAAAAGAAGCGAGGACATTCAGTTAGCCTTACTTAGTTCTTTGCTTTGTTTTTTGTTTTTTTTTTTAAATTGACTTTATTTTAGTCTTAGCAGTCTTAAATTCACAACAAAATTGAGCAAAAGGTAGTCATTCCCATAAACTCTGCTCTTCACACATACACAGCCACCTCTACTATCAAAATCCCTCACCAGAGTGGTGTATTTGTTACAACTGATGAACCTACATTGACACATTGGAGAAGGAAATGGTAACCCACTCCACTATTCTTGCCTGGAGAATCCCATGGACGGAGAAGTCTGGTAGAACATTATTATCACCCAAAGACCACAGTTTAGGATTTGCTCTTGATGTACATTCTGTGGGTCTGGACAAATGTATAATGACATACCTACCTTTCTACAGAGTAGTTTCACTGCCCTAAAATCCTCTCTGCTCTGCCTTTATTCATTAGTCTTCCACCCCAACCCCTGGCAAACACTAAACTTACTGTCTCCTTAGTTTTGCCTTTTCCAGACATCACATAGTTGGAATTATTACAGTATATGTCCTTTTTAGGTTCCTTTGCAGTTTTAAATTTATGCATTAAATTATGCATTTATCTCTCAGGTTTTTGTGTTACTGTATTTCCTTTTAAGTGAGAAATTTCTTCTTTAAAAAACTTCTGTAAGATCTTTTCAAGTTTAAAAAATTATTTGGGAAAGCAAATTAGAGTCAAGTTCTTGAAACAAGTGTGATAACCAATGTGCTTCATTTCAACATTGAGTTTTTGTCAAATAAATATTTGGCCAGATGTTCTGACTGCTATGAAATTTTTTACAACTGATATCAGTGAGTAGCTCAGCTACTTAAGGGCATGCAGAATAGCTACTAAAATGTCTCAGTTTTATTTGGAAAAAAAAAAAAATTCAAGTACAAAGGAAAACGCACTTTCACAGTGCATGTTCACCATATCTTAATTGCAAATTTATTGCAACCTGGAGTTCACCATATCTTTATTGCAAATTAACCAAAGACAGTTCATCAGCTACAGAAAGTAAACCATTTAAATTCTTGAAACTTTAAAAATGGTTAAAGGGATTTAAAAAATTCACATAGCCTTTAATCTTGGTTTTGTGAAAAAAATAAGATTAAACAAGAAAAAAAACACCCTAGTTTTGTTTTCTGTTCTACAAAGTTACTTTTCTTCTCTTCTGAGGCCAGTTTTCAAAGAACAGAAGACATCACTCTTCTGCTCTGTGGTCCCATTAATAATGGTTGGTAACAGACGTAAAGAGACCATCCCATTACAAGAACACACTAAAAGCATGAACAAAGGTGGGTTTTCTTTGTGCCAGCTGCTGGCCTGTCTGAATTGATGCTCTGTTGTTCCATCTAACAACAAATGACCTCATGCAAGTGGATGATTTTGTTAGCGTACTCTTAAAAAAAAAATCTTGATTACCTTTAATTGTGATCTTGCATCCATGGTGATAAGGAAAGGAAAGTTGGGCTAAGCTAAGGCTGAGCTCTGACTAGCTGTTTACAGGTATTTCACCTCACCATACTACAGCAATTAGTCCTCCAGCTGTGCTCCTTCTGCCCTTCTGCTTTTTATACCCCAACACCTCAGCAAAACTTACTCCCAAACAACCCACCAAAGCAAAGCAACGAACTGAGAGCCTAGAGAAGGGAAGATGAGGGTGATTTGTATTAATGCCACTCTCCTGCTCAATTTAAAAACATGATAAACATAAAGTTTCCTGTATGACAAAGAGAAAAAGTATAACAGTTTATCTACAAATCAATGTGCTTTAGATAAATCAATATATAAAAATCCTTGCATAAAGTTAAAGGAATGAAATAAAAGTTTCTTGAGAACTACTCCTGTATCTTTATCCTTGCGTTTCTAGTGGCCAGTATGTGATTAGCACATAGTAGATATTTACTGAATGAATTTACTAATGGCACAAGATGAGAGAAAGCTGACATAATATCAGTTTGTTTCAATGACTGTAATTTTTTTTAATGTCTCTTAGCCTGTTCTTGACTTGCAGTCTCATTTAAAAAAGATTTCCCCCCCTTTGGATGTTTAAATATATTTATGTTTAAGTATCTTTGAGATTATTTTGTTGGTTCTAGGTGTTGTCCCATTTGTCAGTCCACTGACTCACCTTCATTATGGTTTGCAAATTTTGACTGAATTCACATTTAGTGAGAGCTGTTTGCATGGAGAGACTTGTATATCCGAGGTTGTAGAAGTCTTCCTTAGGCCTTGTGAGTTTTATCAGTTCTAGACAGGTTTCTGTGTTAAATTTCTTAGCCTAAAATTTTCTATATTTCACAGTAGTATCCCTGTGTATCTGCAGGAGCACAGTTTTGGTGACTAGTTTCTCTTCCCTGGTGGCTCACATGGTGAAGAATCTGCCTGCAATGCGGGAGACCTGGGTTTGATCTCTAGGTCAGGAAGATCCCTTGGAGAAAGGAATGGCTACCCACTTCAGTATTCTTGCCTGGAGAATCCCATGGACAGAGGAACCTGGTGAGCTATAGTCCATGGGGTCCCAACGAGTCGGACACGACTGAGCAACTAACACTTTCTCGTGGATGACGGCTGGCAGATATTATACTTCCTCGTTCCTTTTTAGACCAGTGAAAGTGAAAGTTAAGTCGCTCAGTCGTATCCGACTCTTTGCTACCCCATGGACTGTAGCCTACCAGGATCCTCAGTGCATGGGATTTTCCAGGCAAGAATACTGGAGTAGGTTGCCATTTCCTTCTCCAGGAGATCTTCCCAACCCAGGGATCGAACCTGGGTCTCCCCCACTGTAGGCAGACGCTTTACCATCTGAGCTATCAGGGAAGACCGGTAGGTGGAGTTTTTCTAGTCTTCATCTCAGAGAAAGCCTCCTTCTGGTCCTGGCCAGCTCCCCACTGTAGAAGCATCATCTCCTTTCTTTTTCTTTGGCATTAAGACCTCACCCCAGTGGTTGAGGTTCACATTCAGGGGCCCTGTCTGATTCCCCTGTGAGCCATCATGCCCTGTTCATTTCTTCTCAGTTTTTGTTCCTTCTTTATTTCTAGTACATGGAGGTTTCTTTATTGCTCTTATACTCTGATCTATAATCTTACCTGTTTTGGATTATATTTTGTCTAGCATTTAAGTGCGTTTGGAGCAGGATTTCAGTCAGCTATGATGACTAAGAAGCCTTACTGTTCATTTACATTGATAGAGAGCTGGATTTTTTTATGTGACCATAAGCTAGTAGCATAAAATTGTGCAAAATATATAATGCAATTTTAAATGCTTTAAAAATAAATGCAATGTGCAGATAGATCTCATTTGCCTTGTTTCTTAGACTTAGCCATGAGGTCAGAGCAAATCAGGGGCCAGCTGAGTCAACTAAATGACTAAACTGGAATTCTTAAAATCGCTTGAAAGAAGAATGGGGACACATCAAAGGGATGCTGGAATCAGTTTGTAGGGGTTCCCACTGGCCAAATACGGTATAATTTAAGCATCAAAATAAATCATGATAATAGATTATAAGCTTTTGAATAAAATAAAAATCCAAGTCCATGGTGAAATAAAGTAAAGAATTAAAAAATAGATGAGTGAGAAATGAATGCTCTTCCATATAGTGGAATGCCAACTTATAAATGTAGAATACATGCTGGAGTTAAAAAAATCATCAAGGGATACCAGAACTAATGGGTGAAAATTTGATAAGAAACATACATATTTACAATTTCAAAATATATTCCCACAAATTATTTTTCTCATCATAAAGAGAAAAATAGTAGCTTTATAGCTGAGAAACCTGACAGACAAACTGTATCCAAGTAGTCTGAGTTAATATCACCAATACAGGAACTAACCAACATTGTGTGTTTCTAATATGGTCATTGAGAAGGACACACCATCAGTTCTGTGGTATTCCTGAAAAACTCCAGCTGATCCTTGAATAACATGGGCTTGAATTATGGGGGCCACTTATACATGGAGTTTTTTTCAATAGTAAACTCTACAGTATTATGTGATCCACTGTTGGTTGAATCTGTAGATGTAGAGGAACGGCAGATCGAGAGGGTCGTGTGAAAATTATTCTCAGATTTTCCACTGTGCAGAGAGTTGGCACCCTTACTTCCCAGTGTTGTTCAAGGGTCAACACCACATAGTCTGAATTTAACAACAAAGAAACCTCACAGACACAAAGTGAGGGACATCCTACAAAATTTTTGACCTATATTCTTCAAAAGTGGCAATGTCAAGAAAAGCAAAAAAAGGCCAAGGAGCTCTTCTAGTTTAAAAGAGACTAAGAAACTATGACATCTAGATATAGCATGTGATCCTGGATTGGGTCCTAGAGAAAGGAAAAATAGGTATAAAGGATGTTAATGGAGTAATCCTGACATTTGAAAATGCACTGTATTTAATATTATTATATCAGTGATAAATGTCATTACTTTTGACAACTGAACAGTGGTTATGAGAATGTCCTTGTTCTTACATGCTGAAGTATTTTTAGAAGAGAAAGGAGTAAGATGGCTGCAACTTACTTTCAAATAGTTCAGGAAAAACAAAAAAGTCTGTGTTTGAGCACTGGAGGAGGGAGGGGAAAGACAGACTAATATGCAAATGAGACAAAATATAAGCAGTTGATTAAGTCAGCTATAGTTTCAAACTTAAGTTTCAAAAATACGTGAAAATTTAAGTATTAGCCCTCCCCCTAAAATACATTCTAAGAGTAGGATTGATTATACACCATTCAGCAAGGTTGTTTCTGCAGATGGATTTAACTGGGTTGGAGGAAGCACAAGCTGGAATCAAGATTGACAGGAGAAATATCAATAACCTCAGATATGCAGATGACACCACCTTTATGGCAGAAAGTGAAGAACTAAAGAGCCTCTTGATAAAAGTGGAAGAGGAGAGTGAAAAAGTTGGCTTAAAACTCAACATTCAGAAAACTAAGATCATGGCATCTGGTCCCATCACTTCATGGCAAATAGATGGGGAAACAGTGGAAACAGTGTCAGACTTTATTTTTTTGGCCTCCAAAATCACTGCAGATGGTGATTGCAGCCATGAAATTAAAAGACACTTACTGCTTGGAAGGAAAGTTATGACCAACCTAGATAGCATATTCAAAAGCAAAGACATTACTTTGTCAACAAAGGTTCGTCTAGTCAAGGCTATGGTTTTTCCAGTGGTCATGTATGGATGTGAGAGTTGGACTGTGAAGAAAGCTGAGCACCTAAGAACTGATGCTTTTGAACTGTGGTGTTGGAGAAGACTCTTGAGAGTCCCCTGGACTGCAAGGAGATCCAACCAGTCCATCCTAAAGGAGATCAGTCCTGGGTGTTCTTCGGAAGGACTGATGTTGAAGCTGAAACTCCAATACTTTGGTCACCTGATGTGAAGAGCTGACTCATTTGAAAAGACCCTGATGCTGGGAAAGATCGAAGGCAGGAGGAGAAGGGGACGACAGAGGATGAGATGGTTGGATGGCATCACCGACTCGATGGACATGGGTTTGGGTAGACTCCAGGAGTTGGTGATGGACAGGGAGGCCTGGCGTGCTGCGATTCATGGGGTCGCAAAGAGTCAGACACGACTGAGCGACTGAACTGAACTGAACAGTCCAAACAGAAGCCCAACTATGGAATTCACATAAAGTTTCTTGAGCACATGTCTCCTGACTTCAGCCTCCTGAAAAATGCTTTTTTTTCTTTTGGTTTTAATGAGGACATGCTCTTCTAATTTTTCTCCTTCCCATTTGATCACTGCTTCTCAGACTCTTTTATGGGCTTTTTCCCCCACCATCTGGGGTTTTATCCATGGCTTTTTCTCTTTCCACACTTTACCTAAATTATTTCCACTACCCCCATAGCTTGGAGAATTTCTCTAAGATGAGACTCCAAAGTCCACAGCTCAGTGTTGAAGGAGCCTGCATATCAACTTTTGGTATATATGAATACTTGACCTTTTCACGAGAAGTCCCTGAAAATGGGCACATTTTCTCATCCAAGAGAACTGTTTGCTTTGTGGGCCAGCAGTAAGAGGCCATGGGTTAAAGCCTGTGGTGTTTGCAATGGAGAGAATGAAAGAAGTTGAACAGGAGCCAGTCTCCCATACAAAGGGAAGTATGAAATGGGGGCAGCCCTTGGAATGTCCATTTAAGAAGCCATATGGGTATAGCAGTCAAGTAGTGTAGCACTGACATAAGAGAAAAGAACTGAGAGTCCAGAAATAAGACTGTGGTGGTAGACAAGGGTGCCAAGACAATTTAGTGGGGAAAGAATAGTCTCTTCAACACATGGTGCAGGGACAACTGGATAGCTAAATGCAAAAGAATGAAATTGGACCCCTTCCTCGAACCATATACGAAAATCAACTCAAAACAGAACATAGGCCTAAATACGAGCTGAAACTATAAAACTCTTGAAGAAATTGTATAAATAAATCTTTGTGACCATGGTCAAAAGAAAAAAATAAACTGAATTTCATCAAAATTTAAAACTTTTGTGCTTTAAAGATAACATTAAGAAAGTAAAAAAATAATCCACAGAATAAGAGAAATATTTGCAAATCATACCTGATAAACAACTTATACCTAAGATATACAAAGGACTCTTACCACTCAATTTTAAAAATAAAAAATAAAATAACAAATTATCCAATTAAAATATGGACAAATTATCTGAATAAACATTTATTCCAGGTATATATAAAAATGACCAATAAGGACATGCAAAGATGCTCAACATCACTCATCATTGTGTGCTTAGTCACTCAGTCTGATTCTTTGCAACCTCATGGACTGTAGCCCGGCAGGCTCTTCGGTCCTTGGGATTCTCCAGGCAAGAACACTGGAGTGGGTTGCCATGCCCTTCTCCAAGGGATCTTCCCAACCCAGGGATCGAACCCAGGACTCCTGCATTGCAGGCAGATTCTATCATCTGAGCCACCAGGGAAACTCTCACTAATCATTAGGGAAATGCAAATCACAACCACAGTGAAATAACACATCGTACCTACTTGGTATGTATATAATCAAAAAGGCAGATAATAACAAGCATTCATGCGGAAGTGGAGAAATTAGAACCTTCGTATGTTGCCACTGGGAATGTAAAATTATGGAGCTGTATTGGAAAACATCCTGGCAGTTCCTTAAAAAGTTAAACAGAGAATTACCACATGACCCAGCAATTCCACTCCTAAGTATTGGGTCGGCCAAAAAGTGTGTTTGGGCTTTTCTGAACATCTTACAGAAAACCTGGAACATGCTTTTTGGCCAACCCACTATATACCCAGAGGAGATGAAAACACACACACAAAAACTGTACAAAAGTGTTCATAGCAGCACTGCCCATAATAGTCAAAAGCATGAAATCAATCCAAATGTGCACCAGCTGATGCATAGATAAATGAAAGGTGGTGTATTCATATAAAGGAACGTTTTCTGGCTATGGAAGGAATGAAGTACTGATACAAACTACAACATGGATGACCCTCTATATCATCTGCTAAGTGAAAGAAATCAGTCACAAAAGCCACATGATCTATATGACTCCAAAATCTTGAGAGATAGAAAGTAGATTAGCGGTCACCTAGGTCTGGATGTAGGGGGTATGAATAGTGACTGCTAATGAGTCCCTGGTGGTCCAGTGGCTAGGACCCCATGCTCCCAATGCAGGGGGCCTGGGTTCAATCTGGTCAGGGAACTAGATCCCACATGCTGGAACTAAGAGTTCTCATGCCACAACTAAAGATCCCGAGTGCCATAACTAAGACCCAATGCAGCCAAATAAATGAATTAAATTAAAATGTTTTAAAAAGAAAAAATCAAACTCATATATGAGTTCACCCCAGAAGTCCCACAGAAGACTTCCTTGATGGGTCACTCTGAGCCATAGAATCACAATAACCACCTGAGAGAGGAGAGACTCCTCACCACAGACCGTGATCTTTCCCCACTGCCTGCCACCCCTCCCCTCCTCCCAGACTCCAGCACTAGAAAGGGGCAGAGGACAGCAGAGACCACAATTACTCCAGGCCACTGAAATCCTCTGAACTCAGTGCTGGAGGGGAGACACCCTGGGGGTACTTTGTGAGCGTTTGAAGTGCAAGGTCAGGGGCCCAGGTGCCCTGCCATTTGTGGGGCAATCCTGCACAAGAAATAATTGTACTTTGTCTTACCTGTCTTACCTGTACTTTTAGACTGTCCCTGCTAAGTCACTTCAGTCGTGTCTGATTCTGTGCGACCCCATAGACGGCAGCCCACCAAGCTCCCCCGTCCCTGGGATTCTCCAGGCAAGAACACTGGAGTGGGTTGCCATTTCCTTCTCCAATGCATGAAAGTGAAAAGTGAAAGTGAAGTCACTCAGTCGTGTCAGACTCTCAGCAACCCCACAAACTACAGCCCACCAGGCTCCTCCATCCATGGGATTTTCCAGGCAAGAGTACTGGAGTGGGGTGCCATTGCCTTCTCCATAGACTGTCCCAGTGGACATTAAATTAAAAGACACTTACTCCTTGGAAGGAAAGTTATGACCAACCTAGACAGCATATTCAAAAGCAGAGACATTACTTTGCCAACAAAGGTCCATCTAGTCAAGGCTATGGTTTTTCCAGGGTCATGTATGGATGTGAGAGTTGGACTGTGAAGAAAGCTGAGCACCTAAGAATTGATGTTTTTGAACTGAGGTGTTGGAGAAGACTCTTGAGAATCCCTTGGACTGCAAGGAGATCCAACCAGTCCATTCTAAAGGAGATCAGTCCTGGCTGTTCTTTGGAAGGAATGATGCCGAAGCTGAAACTCCAGTACTTTGGCCACCTCATGCAAAGAGTTGACTCATTTGAAAAGACTCTAATGCTGGGAGGAATTGGGGGCAGGAGGAGAAGGGGACGGCAGAGGATGAGATGGCTGGATGGCATCACTGACTCAATGGACGTGAGTTTGAGTCAACTCCAGGACTTGGTGATGGACACCTCCTGGAGGCCTGCAATTCATGGGGTCACAAAGAGTTGGACACGACTGAGCAACTGAATTGAACTGAACTGAACTGAGTGGACATTCATGTAGGTGAAACTCCTGCTTATGATCATCTGAGCCTAGAATCAAACTCCACTTTAAACAAACTATTTTTCACATAGTTTTAATGTATACTGCATTTCCAGAAATTCAATACTATGTAAATCAAAGAAACTAGGCTTCCTTTTATTTAGAACTTTTCCAAGAGTTGTTCACCATTGCAGAAAAACAGGTCCCAAATGATATTGGCACTAGTGGTGTGTGTGTGCGTGCATGTGTCGTCACTTTAGTCGTGTCCAACTCTCTGCAACCCCATGGACTGTAGCCTGCCAGGCTCCTCTGTCCATGGGATTCTCCAGGCAGGAATACTGGAGTGGGTTGCCATACTCTCCTCCAGTGAATCTTCCCGACCCCAGGATCGAACCCACATCTCTTATGTCTCCTGCATATTCAGGCGTGTTCTTTACTACTCATGCCACCTGAGTCCCTGATAAAAACCTTGGTATCTTGCTTTTGTATCTAAGCTCATTCATGGTGTGAACATCTGACAGCAGTACTTCCAGATATCTTCTGGGATAGTCATTCCCAAGTATTTACATGTTAAGATAATACCCTTTTCAAATTCACACACTGAAGTCCTAACCCCCCAGCACCTCAGGATGTGACTGTATTTAGAGTTAGCACCTTTAAAGAGGTCATTATCATTAAATGAGGTCACAAGGGTGGGGCGCTAATCCAATAGGGTTGGTGTCCACATGCAAAGAAGAAGAGACCCCAGGGGTGCAAGTGCACAGAGGAAAGGCCACGTGAGGACAGAGAGAGAGGGCAGCTGTCTGTAAGCCAAGGAGAGAAGCCTCACCAGAAGTAAACCGGGTAGACACCTTGACCTTGACTTCCAGCCTCCAGAAGTGTGAAAAAGTAAATGTCTGTTGTTGAAGCCACAGTCTGTGGTTAGGCAGTGTTAGTCTCCCGAGCTTCCTAGGTGGCACTAGTGATAAAGAACCCGCCTGCCAATGCAGGAGACATAAGAGATGTGGGTTGGATCCCAGGGTTGGGATGATCCCCTGGAGGAGGACATGGCAATCCAGTTGAGGATTCTTGCCTGGAGAATCCCCCAGACAGAGGAGGCTGGCAGGCTGCAGTCCATAGGGTCACTAAGAGTTAGACACGACTGAAGCGACTTAGCACACATGCACTCACACACCCCTCACCCACACACATATGAGCTGTGACTGCAGGTACAGAGACGTGCCAACACTGTTAGCAGCTCCATGAGGCAGGGAATAAGTACACTCATCTCTCTCCTTTTGCTGTGGCCTTTGTATCAGTGCCTCCCATGGGCCTAATGCCACAGGAAGCCCGGGTGATGCAGTCTGTGGAGGTTGCCACCCTGGGGGCAGAGCAGGCTGTAGGAGCATGGAGAATATATGGAGGAGGGGACAATCAGTATATAATGATTCAAAAAATTTTTATATGTAGGTAAGTTATATTACATATGAGTTTTATTTCAACATAGTAAAGCAGCTGTTAACATTATTATTATTATTACAGGGAGCATGGGGTCTGTTTAGGATTGAAAACCACTGCTAACAGCCGCCAGTGCCTCTAGGGAGGCAGGGAAACAGGCTTTGACTAGATACTAGTTTAAAAATGAGAAAGACCATGTCTTAAATATTGTGTCCTATACTGTGGAGTAGGGGAGTTGTAACCACGAAAATGACAGGCAAGTTTAGGAAGCTGACCAAGATATCCTTGCGTGCACACTCAGTCACTTCAGTCATTTCCAGCTCTTTACAACACCATGGACTGTAGCCCACCAGGCTCCTCTGTCCATGGGTCTCCCCAGGCAAGAATATTGGCGTGGGTTGCCATGCCCTCCTCTAGGGGATCTTCCTGACCCAGGGATGAAACCCACATCTCCTGTGTCTCCTGCATTGCAGGTGGATTCTTTATTCCCAACAAGGGAAGCCCCAAGATAACTTTAAGGAATCCAATTCCCAATGGGAAAGGTGGGTATAATTAACCCGAACACAACTGAGGGACAATTATTTTCTTAATATATAAAATATATTAAATTGCTTGTATAGTTTTTTAAAAAGCAATAAAACAGTCTCTCTGGACTCAGTAACATTATATTTAATATCATTAAATCATGTATAATTATAGTTTGGAGGATAAGATAGTGTACCTTATCTAACCCAATTTTAGCAGATGGAAAAAATGAGACTTTTTCTGATCACGGAAGTAAATACAAAGATGGAAAATAGATGAAGTAGTCCTACCAATAAACTCGCCTCTGGTTGCAACCCAGGAGCCAGCCCTCTGACTTCTCAATGCTCACTGTTGCCTTCTGTTTGCTAAAGCCCTTCCTCCACATGGTCTTCATTCGTCACCTAAATAACCCACAACAGATAGTGTTTCCTGGTCTGCTACTCAGGCAAACTGCGAGCTCCCTGAGGCAGGGCTGTGATGTGAACTGCTTTATACGTCCTTCAGTTTCTGGTGGACACACTGCTGCTGCTGCTAAGTCGCTTCAGTCGTGTCCGACTCTGTGCGACCCCATAGATGGCAGCCCACCAGGCTCCGCCATCCCTGGGATTCTCCAGGCAAGAACACTGGAGTGGGTTGCCATTTTCTTCTCCAATGCATGAAAGGGAAAAGTGAAAGTGAAGTCGCTCAGTCTTGTCCGACTCTTAGCGACCCCATGGACTGCAGCCCACCAGGCTCCTCTGTCCATGGGCTTTTCCAGGCAAGAGTACTGGAGTGGGTGGCCATTGCCTTCTCCACAGTGAGGGCTAATTACATTCTTTGGTTGGTTATTTGATTCATTTCCCAATTGGTAGGGGTTGAACCAGTAATTTTCAAACTTTCACCTGGAGAGTTTTTCAGAAACACCGTTGTTCGAACCCCTCCCCTAGAGATTCTGATCCAACTGGTCTGCAGACACCCAGGTGACTCTTAATATGTAGCTGGATCTAGTTCAGGGTTTCTGCACCTTGGCACTGTTGACCTTGGGGACTGAATTGTTCTTTGTTGGGGGCAGGGAAGAGCTGTGCATAGCAGGATGTTTAACAGCATCGTCAGCTTCTACTCATCAGATGCCAGTAGCACCCTCCTTTCAGCTGTAACAGATAAAAAACAGCGTCTCCAGACATTGCCAAAAGTGCCCCGAGGGCAAACTCACCCCATGTAGAAACACTGGTCTAGTTGCTCTGGATATCACTTTAAGAGTCTAGCTTTGAAAGCCCATAATTTTGTTTTCTCTGGTCTGTTCTGACAGGAAGCTGCCTCACTGTGTCTGGGAAAAGCACTAGGCTGGTGTCCGAAGGAGGACCTGAGTTTCAGCCACTTAACCTCAGTGCAGTCTTGGCAGCTCTCTTTGTTCCCGATCTGGTTCCTCATCAGAGGATGATTGAAGAGTTCAAAGGAGTGGGTCTTTATATTTCCTTCCAGCTCTGAGTCTTTGTCCTTGCCTGCTTTACCTAGCAACCGGTTGGAACTGGAGTGTGTTTTCTATTTAATACATTCATTGAAAAGAATTTATATTTCCCATTTAATTAAGAAAAAGTAGATGAAATTGCCTTATGGTTATGACTCTACTGATTTCCCACTCCAGCTCCTGTAGCCACCTCCCAAGAGACAGATGAAAAGTAAGGCATGACATTGTTTTCATTCCTAAGTTACATAACCAATCTCAGGGTGGAATATGATTTAAACAGACAGGAAGAAACACTGCCTTTTTACGAGAGGAATTTAAAAGTGGAGATGATGGATTTAACAATTTAACTTTCAAAGACAAAAAATGTCTGTAGGAAATTTGAAAGGTGGAGGATGTTATTTTTTCTTAATGTAATGCTTGTATTAAATGAATTTAAATGAAGTATTTCCAGTTTGGGGTGTGTGATTTCAAATGAATCTGTGATAATTTAAGGAGACCCCTGTATAACTACCTGTAAAGGAGGCAGAGTAGACCGGACGAAGGTGGAGTAAAGCAGGCTCCACAGAGCCGTCCCCATGCTCTAAAGTAAAAAACTTCAGAGTCCAATCCAGCCACTTCTCACCCCTTCATTACTGCTGCCTGAATTAGTGTAATTGCCTCTTGTTCTTTGCACCCATCTTTTGACTTCCCCTTCCCCCACCCACCACCCTCTTCTCCATCATCTCTTCCCTACAAGATGACCGTAGAATACAACTGGCCCCACTGCCCACTGCCACTTGGAAAAAAGTGCTTGTCTACCAGTGGTCTTAGCTGCCGCATGCAGGGTCTTCGATCTTTGTTGCAGCCTGCGGGATCTTTAACTGCATCGTGTGGGATCTAGTTCCTGCTCAGTGATGGAACCCAGGCCCCCTGCATTGGGAGTGCAGAGTCTTAGCCACTAGACCACCAGGGAAGTCCCTGCTTTGCCATTTTACTCAGAATGAAAACCGAATAGCTACAGGATTCTGCCCCTGCTCTTTTCCCTTATTCACTCCTCTCCCTCCAATTTGGATACCATTATAATTCCTAAACAGAGCAGGCACTTGGCATGTTCCTGCCTCAGGACTCTTGCACTCGCTCTTCCCTCTCCCAAGGATGCTCTTCCCCAAGAGAGCCGTAGGGTATCTCCTCTACTTTCTTCTGCTGCTGCTGCTAAGTCGCTTCAGTCGTGTCCGACTCTGTGCGATCCCGTAGACGGCAGCCCACCAGGCAAAGGTCCCCTGGGTAATGCAGCCATCATGACCATCTTATTAATACTGCAACCTGCCACATACACGCTGACTCCCCATTCCTTAAGCTCTGCTCTTCTTTAGTTCCCATAGTACTACTCATCACCTTCGAACACACTAGATAATTCACTTAGAACATCTATTCTCTTGTCCATTTCCCTCCACCAGAATGTAAGCTCCACGAGGGCAGAGTTCTTTGTTTCCTTCTCTCATGTTTTCCAAGTACCTAGGATAATGCATGAACATAATAGTTACTCCAGAGACCATTTGAATAAATAAATGAGTGACGAACTATGAAGCCTGAACTTGGGCAAGCTGCTTAGCTTCTCTGAGTCTCTGTCTCCTTACTTTTATATGGAGGTGATGAGTTGCTATATTTACCTAATAGAGTCATTGTGTGAATCAAATGAGTTCTTACCTGAAGAGACTTGGCACAGTGCCTGGCATACAGAAAAGTTTCAGTTAGCTGTTTTTATTGTTATTATTAAACTGTTTCCCAGGACTGAAATCGGGGCGCAGCATCTGCTGAGTGGATGAATGTGCTCCTGGCTGCATGACTGAAAAGCAATGCATCTGAGGCAGGAGCTGGACTGGGAGCCTGGGCAACGTGGGGCTGGAAAGGCAGGTCAGGTGCGGGAAACCCACCTTGAAGATAACCCAGTACACTATGGGTTACAAAGATAAGCCCTGGTATCCCCTCCCCTAAGAGGTGTGTGGCTGATGTGTGGGTCTTAGGGAAAGATCTGTGTTAGGGAAGTGTGTAGAGAATTATCATAAGATGAGAAGGGAAGGAGTGCAGAAGTGGGGAGATCAGATAGGAGGGGGTTGACTCATCTCAGAAGGAGTAATGAGCCCTTGGGTAAGACAACTGTGGTTGGAACAGATGGTGGAGACATTCTGGAGACAGAATCGACTCCTTCAAATCAGGCTCAGAAAGGCAATCTACTTTTTACACTCTGTCAGGTAGCAGAAATACGATGAACATGAATGATGCGATTCTTACCTACCATTAATTCCTAAATGGATGTTGATTTTTTATTAACAGGCTTTGGGGCCTATTATTCAACAGAGAAGCAGACTGTTTTTCTCATGGGGAATGTTTAGACTAGAAAAAAAGGAAATTCTTTCCTTGCTAAGTAATAATAGAGATGAAGCAGGCATAGCCAAAACACAACGTGAAGGAAAGCTCTGGAACCCACAGTCATGAAACAGTTCTTGTCAAGCCTCAGTGAGTACTGTAGCAGTTTCTCTTAGAAGTTAAAACAGGAAATACCTTGTGATTAAAACTCCTCTAATTTTTGATAGCTGCTGCTGGTTTGAAAACTTTGGCATTTCAAAATCTCAATAAAGTGATTTTTTTTTTTTTTTGAAGCAACAGAAGGGCAAACCTTTGATAAGGCTGCAAGGTGAGATGAACTCCACAGCTGAAGTTAAGATGCCAGAGATGAAGGCTCCTTTTATACATATATTGGCTGCCAATTGACAGCTCCTGCCCTTTAAACTTAATTGCCAGGGGTCTCTCCGGGACTGGGAGGTTTCACAGTCTGTTGTCAGTCTTTGATGCTCAGGTGGTGGTAAATATTTTAGAAACCAACAACAACCTCCACCCCACCCCCCAGGCTCTAACACCTCTTTGCCCGAATGACACCCCAGCCTCCTACTTTGTTCCCCCCACCCCCACCCCCAGCCCGCTCAGCTTCTCTTCCTTCCTAGCATCCTCTAGGATTGCAAAGTCAGGTCGCCATTGTTGTTATTTAAGTGTTTCTCTCTCTTAGGAGCCACATCTCCTGGCGTGGAACTACAACCTGTCATCTATGTACCGACTCCTCATTCCCTAAGCTCCAATATTCTTTTGTTCCAATAGCTCATCACCAGAATAGGCCCAGAATTTTGAAATTGCCCTTGTTCAGGTCCCTAGGACAGTCTGCAGGGCCCTTAGGCATACACAGGAGTGTTGTTCAAACGCTTGTTGAAGGCTGTTCTCTTGATCACTGCCACCTCCAAGATGAAATGACTGTTTTCTTGCCAATTTTTCCTCAAGGGCCAAATCTGGGAGCAGAGGAGCAGTTTCCTTTGGTCTCTGAGATGAAGTGTCCGAAAAACAATGTGTCTGCTCCCAGCCCTGTGAGATTCCCTGTGGGGGCGATGCCGTGGGTGGGAGAGGCGGCGCCTGAGCAAGGAACTGGGGTGAACTCAGGCACCTGTGGAGTGTGTGGGTCTCACTGCACCCTTTTCTACTGGGCACTTAGAAACACTCCCATTCCTTGAAACCTTGCTGTCTGTCTCCATTTCATATAGCAGTTCTCAGAGAGTAGCTCTGAAACCAGTAGCATCAGCATCACCTGGGAACAGGTTAGACATGCAGATTCTCAGGCCCCACCCTGATCTGATTCAGAAACTCAGGAGTCTGAGTTTTACCAAGCCCTCCAGGTAATTCTAGAGGTCAAGTGGGAGAACCCTCTACCTGGCCTGCTATTCTATGGCTGTGGGTCCTCAGATTGCTTTGCTTATAGTTTAGAAAGTCTAGACCCTGACAGCAACAACCTCCATGGCAGGAGGGAAGGAGGGCAGTGAGTGTTGCGAAATGCCTGGGGAGGAAATCTCAGACATGCTCTGGTCTGCTTGGAATCGTCACACCTTTAAAAAGGGAGAGCACTCAACAACTGGGAGGGAGAAAAATATTCATTAAAGAGAAAAACAACTGCTATTTTGAATCAGTAGCAGAGCCAACTGAAGTGATAGCCATAAAACATTTTTACTTCTGACCAGAGAATCCCTTTAGGGCAAGTAATGATCTGTTAAATATCAAAGGAGCAGACCAAGGACCCGAGAACATTTAATAGGGAGAAGAGGTGAGGTGGGGGTGGCGGGGAGGAGGATGTGGGCTCTGCCTTCAACAGACCACAGCCCAGACCATGGGGAAGAAGACCAGGATCAGGACCAATTCAGAGAACCACAGAGAAGCATGTGTGTGTGTGTGTGTCGGGGAGGGGTGGGGGGAAGAAGTGTCTCTTTTGGATCATTATAGCTGCCCAACAGTGGCGCAGCATCTTAGGGGTAAAAGGGAGCACTCTGACTCTGGGATCCTGTAAGTCTGGGTGGCACTGTGACAGAAACACCATAATAAAGGGTATTCTTGTATCATGTAAGAAGCTGCTCTAGGGTCAATGTTCTGCAGATTAAAAAAAAAAAACAAAAAACAAAACCAGAACTCTTTCTTTAAGCAAGATGGTCCACCACAATACTTATAAAACAGATCAAAGAGGGGCCTCTTTGGTGATCCTGGGGACATGTCCTCTTTGGAATATCCTAGGTGAGTACCAAGGGCTTCCCAGGTGGCGCTGGGTAAAGAACCTTCTGCCAGTGCAGGAGACGTAAGAGACGCGGATTGGATCCCTGGGTCAAGAAGATCCCCTGGGGAAGGGAATGGCAATCTACTCCAGTATTCTTGCCTGGAGAATCCTATGGACAGAAGAGCCTGGGGGGCTACAGTCCATAGAGTCACACAGAGTTGGACACTACTGAAGTGACTTAGCATAGCATAGCACAGGTGAGTACCAAAATCCCTTTCGATATGAGCTCCTCTGATTCTGTGGTTCTTCGACCTCTTTTCAAACCAGAACGTCTCTCTCTTCTCCCCAGGCTTCTCTTGAGTTGCCCACAAGCTTCCTTGGATATGTGCTACTAAAATATCAATAGTTACAGAAGATGAGAAAAACCTAAGAGTGCAGCATTCACGCGCCTCACACGCCCCTCCCCAGGGATGCACAGTGACGGCTCCCCATCCTGAGGCCAGGTGAGGGCGGAGGCCCCGATTTGAGCTCACCTGAGAAGGACGGGCCTGTCTTTAGCCACCTTCCGTGTAGACAGGGATAAAAGGCAGGCAGCCTAAAGTCTGAACCAACAGGTAGACCTAAACAGAACGGGTTTTCCAAGCAGTGAGAGACCCATCTTGAAGCTGGCTCAGAATGCTCTCCAAGCCTGCCCTGGTTGGGGGGTCTCAGAAGTGAAGAGGGGGGTTTCCTTAACTTGAAGAAGGGATTCAGAGGGCCTGAACTCCATCTTAGGCCTTTCATGCTGATCATGCTTGGCCACTTTTCCAATGGACTCTGAACTCTGTGTTTAGTGCCTATGAAAACAACAACAGAAGGATAAGACCCCCTCTAGACAGGGGAACCTTGAAGATAGTATCTAGGTTACTCATTGCCTAAGAGAAAACATACACTAATCACTCCAGACAGGCCATAAATTTTTCTGTATCTATTGGAGTATAACCTCGGGCTTATGGATTATTGGCTAATTGTTTGAGCACGTGAGCACATAGCACGTGAATGATGGGGTTACTGGGATTGTATTTTCCTTGGTTTATGTAAGTCTCAAGGAATATGGGGTGGTGGGTTCAGACACGAACACACGGGGTATAAAAGATTTTCACAAATGCTGGTCGGGGTCCTTGGCTAAGAGGAGAGTCTGCCTTGGGCCCGCCGGTGTCATAAACTGCACTCTGCTATCTGCATTGTCCTCCTGAGTGAGTGTGTTTCCCGGAAAGCGTGGCTATAACAAACTCTGAAGGGGCCAAATGTGAGATGGACCTGGGGCCCACTGTGAGGGGGCTGCAAGCCAGGCCCTCCCTTCTCTGTCCAACATTGCTGGCTCTCTGAGTCTGTTTTTTTTCCAACAGAAACTGAGGTTTTGTCATACAATTCCTGAACCACTTGACTTTCTGGATTATAACATCTTCCCCCCCACCCCCCAGTGATGATAGCTTTAGTCTCTCTTGTTGCTGCTGCTGCTGCTAAGTCGCTTCAGTTGTGTCTGACTCTGTGTGACCCCATAGACGGAAGCCCACCAGGCTACCCCATCCCTGGGATTCTCCAGGCAGGAACACTGGAGTGGGTTGCCACTTCCTTCTCCAATGCATGAAAGGGAAAAGTAAGTGAAGTCATTCAGTCATGTCCAACTCTTAGCAACCTCATGGACTGCAACCTACCAGGCTCCTTATAAACACCTAATTGAAACTTTTCCTTCAGAAGAGTAACAGAAAGAAAACATCAAGGAGATTTCATTATGGGGCAACTTCTTCTGGTTAGTGAGAGGCAGGGCTGTGACCTGGAGCTGATTTTGTTCATTTAAAAGGAAAGACAATTATTTATTCACGCAACAAACATTTCCTAAAGCCATGGAGCTGCTGGGTTTCTGCTGGGCATTGGGGATATTTGCAGCTTCAGTTCTGAAGGAGCCGTGAGGTCAGGGGATAAACACTGGAAAATCACGGTCCAGGATCCATGCATTGATGGCAGTTGGTTTACATAGGCTGAATAAAAGAAGGACGAAAAGCCTTTCTAAAAGTCTTGTAAGCAGAGGATAGAGAATGTGTAAGCAGCATGAAGTCAGGGTATTGAAACCGAGTTGATTGACCTCTCTATCTAAAATTTTATTTCCTTTCTTGTCCTCTCTGATGTCAATCTTGTGCTCACTGAACACTAATCAGCCAGAGTCAGATGACTAAAATTGCAGTTGTAGGTAATCTCGATAACCTACAAATTTAGGTTGTTTCTCCAGGGCAAGATGAACTAACAGACTCCGGAGCCATGCACCACCTGGCCAGAGACATCCTGACTCCTGAAACCACGATTAAGAAATGTCACAGAAATGTCACAAGGCCATGAGTAAGCCCAGTTTCTTTGTTCTTCTACTTTAAAAGGCCTCTAACTCAAAGACCAAGTGTGAGTGGGTCTGAGGCTTGTCTCCCAACTCCCTCGCTTGGCACCCTGCAATAAAACCTCACTTTGCTGCCAACATCCGCTGTCAGAGTTGGACTTCCTGTGCTGTGGATACATGTGAGCCCTTTTTACTTGCTTACAGAAGTATGGGCCCGTTCTCCTGGGTGGAGATGAACAGGAGAGGTGCTGAGGAGAAGGGGGCAGCAGATGGCCTGGTGAGCTGGGCAAGGTAAGATCTGATGGGCACTCTCTGCTCAACTAGGGAGTTGAGACTTTATTCTGATAGTGAAGCTATCATCACTGAGGGGTGGGGGGGAAGATGTTATAATCCAAAAAGTCAAGTGGTTCAAGAATTGTATGACAAAACCTCAGTTTCTGTTGGAAAAAAACCAGACTCAGAATAAAGGGCCAGAAGGAAGGGCCAGGAGTAGCCGTTGATGGGTTCCAAGCAGGAGAAGGTCCTGACCACATCTGTACTTTAGAAAGACTCCTCTGTGAAATGATGCAACATCTAGGATTTGCATCCAAATAACCTTAGACCAAGGCTTCACAGGTAGTGCTAATGGTAAAGAACCTGCCTGCCAATGCAGGAGACATAAGAGACACCGGTTCAATCCCTGGGTTGGGAAGATCCTCTGAATAGGAAATGGCAACCCACTCCAGTACTCTTGCCTGGAGAACCCCATGGACAGAGAAACCTGGTGGGCTACAGTCCAGAGAGTCACAAAGAGTTGGACACGACTGAAGCAACTTAGCCCGCAAGCAACCTTAGACCAAAAGACAAAAAGCAATTAGTTGGTTGACTTTGTATTGGAAACAGCCCATATATCTATCAAAAGGCTGGTTGAATAAAAAAGTATCAGGCAGCTGTAGCTGGGAATGAGGAATTTCTCCATTTATATTCTGAGTATAAAGGGAATGTGTATATAACAGTTATTTAAGAAAGGCAGGGATCAAATATATAAGCATACAGATGTATCTACTTGTATTTAAAATAAACAATGGGATGACAAACCAATGAGAAGTGGTTACTCATGGGGTGAGGGACCACAAAGAGGGGAGGGATGGAGATAAAAGCTGAGTTTATTTGAATAAAGGTTGTTTTGTATATTTGGAACCAAGTAAATATTTCATGTAAAACACAAAATTAAATTTAAAAAAAGGAATTTCTAAGAGTAAAGAAATAAAATGGAACAAAGGTGCATACGTGTGCATACTGTCAGTGGGGTAAGCAGGCAGGGGAGCCATTCCAAACACAGTGATTTGACTGTATATCTATAGAGAGAAAAGGAAAGATACACCCATTTGAATGCAGAGTTCCAAAGAACAGCAAGGGGAGATAAGAAAGGCTTCCACAGTAATCAATGCAAAGAAATAGAGGAAAACAGTAGAAGAGGAAAGAAGAGATTTCAAGAAAATTAGAGATACCAAGGGAACATTTCATGCAAAGATGGGCTCAATAAAGGACAGAAATTGTATGGACCTAACAGAAGTAGAAGATATTAAGAAGAAGTGGCCGTAATACACAGATGAACAATACAAAAAGACCTTAATGATCCAGATAACCATGATGGTGTGATCACTCACCTAGAGCCAGACATCCTGGAATGTGAAGTCAAGTGGGCCTTAGGAAGCATCACTACAAACAAAACTAGAGAAGGTAATGGAATTTCAGCTGAGCTATTTCAAATCCTTAAAGATGATGCTCTGAAAGTGCTGCACTCAATACGCCAGCAAATTGGAAAACTCAGCAGTAGCCACAGGACTGGAAAAGGTGTTTTCATTCCAATCCCTAAGAAAGGCAATGCCAAAGAACATTCAAACTGCCGCACAAATGCACTCATCTCACATGCTAGCAAAGTAATGCTTAAAATTCTCAAAGCCAGGCTTCAACAATACGTGAACCACGAGCTTCCAGATGTTCCAGCTGGTTTTAGAAAAGGCAGAGGAACCAGAGATCAAATTGCCAACATCCACTGGATCATCAAAGAAGCAAGGGAGTTCCAGAAAAACATCTATTTCTGCTTTATTGACTACACCAAAGCCTTTGACTGTGTGGATCACAATAAACTGTGGAAAATTCTGAAAGAGATGGGAATACCAGACCACCTGACCTGCCTCTTGAAGAACCTGTATGCAGGTCAGGAAGCAACAGTTAGAACTAGACATGGAACAACAGGCTGATTCCAAATCAGGAAAGGAATATGTCAAGGCTGTATATTGTCACCCTGCTTATTTAACTTATAAGCAGGATACATCTTGAGAAACACTGAGCTGGAGGAAGCACAAGCTGGAATCAAGATTGCCGGGAGAAATATCAATAACCTCAGATAAGCAGATGACACCACCCTTATGGCAGAAAGTGAAGAGGAACTAAAGAGCCTCTTGATGAACTTGAAAAAGGAGAGTGAAAAAGTTGGCTTAAAACTCAACATTCAGAAAACTAAGATCATGGCATCTGGTCCCATCACTTCATGGCAAATGAATGGGGAAATAGTAGAAACAGTGACCAACTTTGTTTTTCTGGGCTCCAAAATCACTGCAGATGGTGACTGCAGCCATGAAATAAAAAGACACTTACTCCTTGGAAGGAAAGTTATGACCAACCTAGACAGCATATTAAAAAGCAGAGACATTACTTTGCTAACAAAGGTCTGTCTAGTCAAGGCTATGGTTTTTCCAGTAGTCATGTATGGATGTGAGAGTTGGACTATAAAGAAGGCTGAGTGCTGAAGAATTGATGCTTTTGAACTGTGGTGTTGGAGAAGACTCTTGAGAGTCCCTTGGACTGCAAGGAGATCCAACCAGTCCATCCTAAGGGAGATCAATCCTGAATGTTCATTGGAAGGACTGATGTTGAAGCTGAAACCAACCTAGACAGCATATAAAAAAGCAGAGACATGACCTTGCCAACGAAGGTTCATCTAGTCAAAGCTATGGTTTTTCTAGTAGTCATGTATGGACCTGAGAGTTGGAGTATTAAGAAAGCTGAGTGCTGAAAAATTGATGCTTTTTAAAGGTGGTGTTGGAAAAGACTCTTGAGAGCCTCTTGGACTGCAAGGAGATCCACCGGTCCATCCTAAAGGAAATCAGTCCTGAATATTCATTGGAAGGACTGATGCTGAAGCTGAAACTCCAATACTTCAGACACCTGATGCAAAGAACTGACTCATTGGAAAAGACCCTGATGCTGGGAAAGATTGAAGGCAAAAGGAGAAGGGGACAACAAAACCTCTATAGGATAAATGATCTAAATGGTTCAATGGCATCACTGACTCAATGAACATGAGTTTGAGTAAGCTCTGGGAGTTGGTGATTGACAGGGAAGCCTGGTATGCTGCAGTCCATGGGGTCACAAAGAGTCAGACATGACTGAGTGACGGAACTGAACTGAGCCTGCTGTGGCCCCCTTTGCCTGGCAAAGCAATAAAGCTATCCTTTTCTACTTCCCCAAAACTCTGTCTCTGAGATTTGATTTGGCAATAATGTACAGAGAAGCTGAGCTTTCGGTGTCAGGTGGGAGAATTGGTATTCTGAGATTGTTTTGTGTGTGCAATGCAGGATGAAGCCAATGAGAGATTATGTGAAATTCCGTATTGTGTGGTGTCTTTGAGAAATGAGACTCTTGGCATGGAAGAAAGGAGATGCAGGTGGAAGAAATAAGAATTTGTGCAAAAACCCCAGTGCTGAATTTGAATTGAAAAGTATCAGTATGAACTTACATGTTTTAAGACTAACAGAAAACATGTTCTCTAGCTCTGACCTCTGAAAAGACCTAGGAATAATAATCCAGTATCAGCAAGCACCCCCAGTGTGGCCAGAATGCAGTCTTAAAATTTCATTTCCCCATGAAAGATTAGGGCTCCATGAAGAAATGGTTGATTCCAGGGCTGGGACAGGAAATCGTCATAAGGAGTTGGTCATAGCAGATGGGAAGGAAGCCTTCAGAGACTCCTAGGAGAGTGTAAGGGTTATCCTCGGCACTCAGGAGTCAACTTGAAGAGGCTCCTTTTGGCCAAAGATGGACACTTTTAGCATCGATAAAGGTAAAACTGCAATGGATTGAATACATCAAATTGGTTTAATTCCAAGAGTTCATAATGATATTGAAACAAATCTAATCGGTCATCTTTGGAGTATGCTTACAAGCAAATTCATTATTTTGAAAATTGGCAAAGATGTAAAATTAACTTTGAGCATTTATCTGTCCTTCCTACACAAACTGCACTCCTGCATAACAAAATAATAGATGAGAGGAAGTTTCCCCTTTTTTATATTATTTATTTATATATTTTCGGTTGTGCTGAGTCTTGGTTGCTGTGCGCAAGCTTTTTCTAGTGGGAACTACTCTTCATTGCGGCGTGCGGGCTTCTCATTGCTGTGGTTTCTCCTGTTGCAGAGCATGGGCTCTAGGCGGGTGGGCTTCAGCAGTTGCAGCAGGCGGACTCAGTAGTTGTAATGTATGGGCTTAGTTGCTCTGTGGCCTGTGGAATCTTCCCAGACCAGGGATCAATCCTGTGTTCCCTGCATTGGCAGGCAGATTCTTGTACTGTATTCTTCCACTGTACTACCAGGGAAGTCTGGCAAGTTTCTCTTTATAGAAGTAATTCAGTTCATAAATGAAAGAGGAACGATAGAATTGGAATGTCACCATTTGGCAGCTCCCAATTAATTAATGGACAGTGACACTGGACACTCGATTAGCAACATCTGCCAACATCACACATAAAGACAATCAGATATTGCATGGCTTCTGTGAAGTGTTCTTGCCAAAAAATTCAACCTAAATCTAGATTCCAGTAGGATTATAGGAAACACATGGGATTTCAGAAAATATTAAAAGACAGTATGGAGATGCAATCAGTAAAATCCATGTTGTGGAAACCTCTATAGGATAAATGCCTAGTTTCTTAAACCAATAAATTGCAGAAAAAAGTGAGGAGGAAACTGATATTTAAAAGAAACTTAAATGACATATAACTAATTACAATGTGCAGGACATATTTATATCAAGATTCAAATGGAAAAAAAGAGATAAAAATTTTGTGACATTTAAAACAACATTAAATTTGAACACTGGCTGGATATTTGATATTAAAATTATTATTGTTTTTAAGTGTGATGTTTTTGTGGTTGTGTTTTTTTCCTGAGTACTTATTATTTTAGAAATATTTACAGAAATAGTTATTATTAAATGATGTAGCTGAAATTTGCTTCAAAATAGTAGAGCAGGGGCAGGATGTGGGTAGGAGTAGAGAAGGAATACGTTTAGCTACGAGTTGATAATCCTTGCAGGTGAGTGACAGGGACATGAGAATTCATTCTTCTAGTTTACTTTTGGAAATGCTTGAGATTTTTCCCAATCAAATGTTTAAAAATATAAAGCACTGAAGAAACGCAAGGATCCCTGCAGCAGCCTGTGGAAGAGGGACTGGAAGGGACGTTTCGGGGCACCAGTTTTTCTCTACCCTGGAAGTCCCCTTTGCCTCTCCTTCTCTACTTCCCTGCCTTGTAGAACAAGAGAGTGGGTGATTGTACATCAGCCTCACAAAAGAAGTCCTGGGTCAGGCCTGCCCCCAGTATTTGCATGGCCCAAGGTAAGAGTACAAATGGAGGCCACGGGCCATGGGACATCTAAATAATAAGAGTATAAATCAAGCTAACAAATTGCTAGGTAAAACGTATTTTATCCTGTTACCCTGACAAATGTGTTTTCTTATAGGCCTGGAAAACCAGGTTTTAGTTAAAAACTCTTGAACTTTGGGACTTCTCTGGTGGTCCAGTGGTTAAGACTCCCCACTCCCAATGCAGGAGGCCTAGGTTCAATCCATAGTCAGGGAACTAGATCTGCCTGCCACAACTAAGACCCAGAGCAGCAAAAAAAAAAAAAAAATCCTTGAACTCTGTGCTGGAACATGGAACCTTGAAAAGGGCTCCCTTTTTCTTATCTCCCACCCCCAGCTTTGTCCCACATTGCAAGGCACCTCGTGCACATGTGTGTGGACATCCCAGCTCACATATCCAAGCTCCATCCATACCCTCTGCCAAAGCTGCCCCTTGGCCATCCTCTGGGCCTATGCTGCACACACTAACAGTTCAGTTTACCCTTAGGGGGACAGCGTTGTGAGGAAGAGGCCCTTGCAAGTTTAGGGGCCATGTGGGCATGCTATTCCAGAGTTTCGGGGACCTGAAATTTGTTCTAGAAGATATGCACAGCTCTGTGTGATTGTGTGTCCTCGGTCCCGTTGACTCCTTATGCTGTGGAGACCCATATGATTGAGGGAGGGCCAGGGGGGTGCTCAGGGCCAGTGGGTCCTCAGGGTGATGCCAGCAGCTGCCGGTGGGAGGATGGGATTTTATCTCAGATGAAGCAAAATTGAGAGGCCCCTGGTGTTTCCAAAATCCAAAATTAAATGTTTGACTTTAATCTAAGAGAATGATGGAAAGAGGATAATATTCATGGCCCCCAGCCCTAACCCCACAGCAAGATGACTTGTGGGATCTTAGTTCCCCAACCAGGGATCAAACCCAGGCCCCAGCAGTGAAAGCACTCAGTCCTGACCACTGAACCACCAAGGAATTCCCTGGAAGGCATCTTAAAGGGCCGGATTTATTCTGTAAGGATTTAAAATCTGACTGTTTGGAGTAACATTATAAATAACACAATCATTTTGGTTCAATTTGAGGGGAACGTAGAAGACCAATTATACATATCTTACCTTCTAAAAAAAAGTCACAGCCCTTATTGAAATTGAATTCATATTGTGCCTCCAAAATGAAACTGGCATGCTTTCCAAGACCAAACATCAGGGGAATGTTGCCCCCCCAAGATTTACTGGTATGGCTGGCCAAGGTCTCTCGGCCTCATTTGAACAATCTTTGCTTCTCAGCTGCCTAAAACTCCACCCTCAGTACTTGTTCCTTTGGTATCAGTGGTATTGTTGTCAAACAATAATCAGTATCTAGCCTTCAAAGAACAAAGAAATTTGTGTGGGTCTGAAGAACTGCAATTTGAGGGACTTCCCTGGTGGTCCAGTGGCTAAGACTCTGTGTTCTCAAGGCAGGGGGCCTGGGTTCCATCCCTGGTACTAGATCTCACATTTGCAACTTAAAAAAAAAAAGATCTTGCATGCTACAATAAAGATCTAAGATCCTGTGTGGTGCAAATAAGACCTGGCACAGACAAATAAATAAATAATGGTTGTTTTTTATTTTTTTAATAAAAGAATTGCAATTTGAGAGACACAGATTTGAGTAGAATGGAAAGAGGGTTCTAGGGAAGAAAAACAGTCAGGGTTTTATAAAGGCAAAGACCACAGGTTGTTAAAATGGTCTGGCAGGAATTATGATGGACTCTGACAAGGGAAAGGAAATATTTCTCCTTGAGGAAAAGGCTGTCACGAGTTATTTAGGTTAAGAGTCCAGAGGTATCTTGACTGTCTGGAACACTGGGCAGATATTCTGGATGCTAGAGTTGAGACAATAACAGGTCAAAGTTCAGATTCCATCTGGGCTGAGGTGAGCATAAATCACACTCACTCAGTGCCTCCATTTTAGAGAGCTCTCTTAACAATACTGACTCCATTTTAATTTTCCTTTCACAGTGCACACCAGGCTCTTGAAGCATCGTACTTGTTCTAGGAAGGGGAAGCTTTTCAAACCCTTACGCCTTAGTGAGAACAAGTGCATCAGCTCTTTTCACAGGACGGATCCATGCAGCCAGAGAGTCCCTTGAAGTTTTGGTTCAACTCAAACAGACCTCTGATCACCCTTCTGGCCTCTAGGGGGCGCATTTCTCAGTCTCATAGTCTCTTTAGGGTGCAATTTCTTGAGCCTGGACCACGTGTTCCTAGGAATTTTCTGGATGGGTGGGTGATAAACCAAATGCCACTGTGCTGTTGACTGAAACTCTTGGAAGACCTTGGCCCCAGAGCTGGAGCAGATGGACTTGACTTTGAGCTTGGAGACTGGAGCTTTCAGGGTTTTTCATCAGTTTCGCCCTTACCTGTGCTCAGGGAGATTGAGTTACTTAGCCTCATGGTCCATTATCATCTTTGAGTAAGGCCTCGTCCTTCAATTTGAATTAATGAATTTCCTCTTATCCCATTGTTGTTGTTCTGTTGTTGTGTCCAGCTCCTTGAGACCCCATGGACTGCAGTACACCAGGCTTCCTTGTCCTTCACTCATGTCCATTAATCAGTGATGCCATCCAACCATCTCATCCTCTGTCACCCTCTTCTTCTGCCTTCAATCTTTCTCAGCCTCAGGATCTTTCCCAATGAGTTGGCTCTTCACATCAGGTGGCCAAAGTTTGGGGCTTTAGCTTCAGCATCAGTCCTTCAGTGAATATTCAGAGTTGATTTCCTTTAGGACTCCTTGATCTCCTTGCTGTCTAAGGCACTTATCCCATAGTTCCCTCCTGTTCTATCCACTACAGGTAAGCACTTAATGTACTTAATGCATATCTTTTTATTTGTATGTATTCTTGCATGTGTTTTGTATGAATATATTTTTTAACTCAGAAAATAATTTATTTTTCTTATGTGTAAGGGGAAACTTAGAAGCATTAATACATTATCAGGACTTTAATCCAAATGTTGAATAAGCATATCATTCCAAATTCAGGGCCTGGGCAATGTGAAAATGAAAAGTACTTTGAGGGATACAAATATATTGTGAATAACACATGAATTTACATTTCCACTTAGGTGTACTATTCCAAAGTCAATTGATAGAATTTTGGTACATTTGAACTAGTACAGAATTATTGAGAGTAACCACTGAAATACTTTCAACTATAAGAAGTATGGGAAATTGCAAAATAAAAATAATTTAACATAGGAGAACTATTATATGATCATGCTGGTCTACAAAGTGAGCCTCCAAATTTTGGTTGAAAAATATTCCTCTAGTATCCTAAAAATAAGCAGAGTCTTTGAAATCTTTTACACATTGATATCAGATAGTCGTGTTCATTTTATTAATGCCAGAGGCAATAGTACAATGCTAAAAATAAGCACGCACCTATACTTGTATTATGAATGTGCGGAAATGGTATTCTGTTATAAAATCTCATCTGCTTTCCTCCTTTTTTCACTGAACACTTTGATTTTAAGATCCACGTTGCTGAGTCTGCCTACAGTGCATCGGCCACGTGTTACTCATTCACGCCCCCGCTGGAGGACTCTCGGGCTGCCCCTCCCTTCTCCATCATGGGCACAGAAACAGAATTTCTGGGTCATAGGACTGAGATGGAGGTTTTAGTCTGGAAACCCACAAGCACACAAGCGCCAAAACCCCTTCCCTGTGCCTGGAGGAGACGTTTTGGAAGTCTGAAGAGTCACGACGTCTCCCATCCTCCCTGCAGCACTAGGCTGAACTCCTAAAACTACAGGATTTGGGGCAGGAATGCCAGAGTTTAGGAGCAGCCATTCTCCCCCTCTCTGCTCTCAGAGACGACATAGCGGGGTCCAGTTGAGAGGCCCCACATCACCAAAGAATTTGCTGGCAAGTCCTGAATGCTAAGTTGGTCCCGCCTGCACAGCTCAGGATAGGGTGACAGCCAGCCCTCACCCCAAGGCTGAGAAGTGACTGGGGCCAGGTCTTCACAGGCAGAAGACTTGAGCAGGGACACTCTGGGGTCAGGTGGCTCCCTCGCACCTACGCCTTCCCCCAGGCAATCCTTTGGGGGGCAGCTTCACTAACTGTTGGACTGAAGTCAAGAGGCTCAGGCTTCTCACACTAAAAAACACTCAGAAACACTCAGATTGACTCTGACACAAAGCTCTTCCAGCCATAAGATGGGGCCGAGGGGGCTCTTGCTGATTTCCACTGCCCCACACCGCCAGCCTTCAGGGGGCGCTGTTCCTCCAACATCAGAGATTCTGAGCAAGAACCAAGGGCAGCTCCCAAGCGACAGCTCAGTGGTGCCTCACATCGACGGATAAAGGCTTGGGGATAATAAAGGGAAACTGGATCAGGCAGAAACATGGCAACTTCTTTGGATGTGAACCTGGGCTCCCTCCTGCCTTGCTCCAATAGTACCACCTGCTCCTCGTTGCTGGAGGAGACCCTCCAAAATGCAGACCAAGAGAGGCTGAGCCCTCCCTCCACACTGCCTGGTCCTGCACTGCTGTTTCCTGCCTCCTCACCTCCTAGCAGGAGAGCAGAGACCTTCCCCAGTAGCACCTGAAGATGGCCTTCTCCAGAAAGACACAGCCACAACTTCTGTGAATGACAGACACACAGTGGGCAGTGGAAGGACAGTGCGGGGGGGGGTCTTGTCTTTGCCCTCTGGACCTTTGTCCCATGGGCATGACTCTCAGTTAAGGAGAGCCTGGGGCAAGGCCAGTGAGCTTGGGGGTGGGAGTGTGGGGAGATGAGTAGAAGCCCATGGAGTGTAAGCACCTCTGGGGCAACCTAGGGCTGGGGTGGGTGACACACTCGTAGGAAATAAGCATGGTCCCTTCCTGGAGAAAGGGCACTCACTATGAGGGTAACACCCATTTATGCCAATATGTCAGGCACTGGGCGAGTTGCAGCAAGAGCTGTGTGGTTCCAATGGTCTGGAGCCGATGCTGGAGAGTAGAGACAGTCTACTTACGCGTGTGTGCATAGTTACGTCTGACTCTTTGCAACCCCATTGACTGTAGCCCGCCAGGCTTCTCTGTCTATGGGATTTCCCAGGCAAGAATACTGGAGTGGGTTGCCATTTCCTCCTCCAAGGGATCTTCCCGATCCAGGGACCGAACCTGCGTCTCTTCCGTCTCCTGCATTGGCAGGCAGATTCTTTACCGCTGAGTCACCTGGGAAGCTCAAGGAAACAAATATGTAATTCTAAATAGCAATATGAACAATGAGGGAAACCGGGAAGGTGCTGAGACAGAGAATAATGGGGAGGAAGGAGATACGCTGATCAGGAAAAGAGGCACACAGGCTCCTTTCATCCCTTTCCCTCTTCTGCAGCTCTCTCCTTTCCCTCCTCTACTCTTGATTCACAAGGCTCCGGGAGAGGACATGTGACCCAGATCCAGCCAATCAGGGCAGCACATCCCACACTGGCCACAGTGATTGGTTCATAGATGGGCACATGACCCCAATCAGGCAAAGGAAAATCAGGCTGGAACTTTGAATGGACTATTGAATAAGAAGCTGTCTCTTTTTTGTTTGAGGATATTAAAACAAGGATGTAAGCCTTGAACAGCCATGAGTGGCTACATGGAAAGAGTGTGCCTGGTAGCACAGCCAACCTCATGGAAAGCAGAGATGAGAATTTCTCCAGAGAAAGAGATCTTGCGATCAAGCCCCAAGGCTATTTTTGGAATCTGCAGGAGGGAAGAGGAAAAGAAACATCAGCGTTCCCCTAAACTCTCTTCAGGATCGTCTTCATCAGTCTTCTCTCTGCCCTCACCTCTATATGGAGCCGAAGGCGGGTGTTGGGCAGCCCTTCAGGGTCTATTTGGAGCCCTCTTTTGGCAGGTCCTACAAGCTCAAGTAGTTCCCTGAAGTCTCTTCTTGTCTTCACCTTTGGACAGCAGTCAAAACTCTGTGGGAGCAGAAAAGCCCCATCTTTAACATCTTGTTACATGAGTATTATTGGCTGATTCCTATAAATAAGGAAAACGAAGCTCAGAGATGTTGAGTAACTTTCCAAGAATATAGAGCTAAAGTCAAGCCCCGGTTTGTCTGGCTTCAAATCTGCCTCCCTCTTTCTACTATCCCAATCTAAGGGGTGTTATGGCTGGGCAGGCAGATGGCCCCTAGCGCTGGACTATAGGCAGCTTGAGCTGGGATTCAGGGCCATGACTCCAGCTCTGGCAGGCTGGGGGCAGGGCGGTCCCACATCCAGAGTGACATTTATCTGGAAAGTGCGGCTCAGGGTCTAGGCTTACAGTAATGGATTGAGTGCCCACTGTGTGTTATTGTGCTTCATCCAGATAAGAAACTGATGACCAGCCAGAGCTGATGATACCTGCGGCTGGATGCCTTCTTGTCCTCCTTTCCTGAGTCAGGACTGACCCCTGGGATGGGGTGAGGCTGAGGCTGGCCAGCAGGGAACCCCAGCTGTTAGGAGCAGAGAAAGGCAGTGTCAGAAGCCAGACCTGTACACCTTTCTCCCACATCCATCCCATTCCGGACCGGGGCCAGCCTCCTCATGTCTCTCGGGAGTCCTCCCCTGCCCCTCTGCCTCCAGCCTCACACCTCACCCCTCACCCCTATTCCCCAGAGCTGCCATTGTTTGCCTGATCATTCATGTCTTGCTGCTAAATGAAGGTCCAAAAACATGTTTTGTAACAGCAACCCTTATCTACGGAGGATCTTTGAAACTTCTGGGCCTGGCATTTACAGTGGTTCAAAATGTGGCCTTCCTGAACTATTTTTAGCTTTGTTTCTCCTTTCTTTAGATGTGTATCCTGCATGTGTGTCAAACTGTGTGTCACACCTTGGCTCAGGCAATTTCTTCCATCCCTGCTTCCCCTCTCCGTTGTTAATAAGGCAGTTCATTCATTCAGTCCATCTGCCTTTCGTTCAACAGGTATTCCAGACATCTCGCTCTGCACCCACCATTCCGGGCAGCTTCGCAGACCACATCTCTGACACCTCACCCCTGCTTCTTCCCCTGCTGCATTCAACTGCAAGCCTTTCAAGGGGAGGGGCTGTGTCTTGCCTATTTTGCAGTCCCACAGTGTTCTGCCTGTGGCTGCTGCTGCTGCTAAGTCGTTTCAGTCGTGTCCGACTCTGTGCAACCCCATAGACGGCAGCCCACCAGACTCCCCCATCCCTGGGATTCTCCAGGCAAGAATACTGGAGTGGGTGGCCATTTCCTTCTCCAATGCATGAAAGTGAAAGTGAAGTCGCTCAGTTGTGTCCGACTCTTAGCGACCTCATGGACTGCAGCCTACCAGGCTCCTCCGTCCATGGGATTTTCCAGGCAAGAGTACTGGAGTGGGATGCCATTGCCTTCTCCGCCTG
>NW_011494753.1:7034191-7039577 GCF_000754665.1 Bison bison bison
ATCTAGAGTACTGGAGTGGGTTGCCATTGCCTTCTCCGCCTGCCTGTGGCAAGGGTTAATAAATGTGTACCACTTGAATGGGACAAGCACAGGCTCTGGCGGGAAAGCACTAAAAACACTGGCTTGAGAGGCTAGAGATTAGTCTCAGCTCTGCCACTTACTAGTGTGGCTCATGGAGAATTACTGTCCTTCTCTGGGCCTCAGGATGCCCACCTGTAAAATGGGACTGCCATCCTGTCCTGGGCACCTTGCTGGGCTGGAGTGGGTGGGAGACTGTGCAGGTGTGGGCTGTTACTATGATGGCCTCTCCCATAGGCAGGGTGTGTGTTGACAGTGGAGGGAGATGACTATGTTTCTTGGAGCCCTTTGGCTATGAGAGCTGAGTTGAGCAAAGACGGCAGGAAGACACTCTCAGGACCCCCAGACACCAGCCCAGGGGTTTCAGCAGGGGAAATGGCCAGCAACCTGATACACGTGTCTTTCTGAGGCTGGATGTGATGCTCCAATGCTCCAGAGCGTTCTGCTGGTATCCAGGGAGGTGGGGGCGGGCACGAGCTGTTCTCCAGCCCCAGGCTATCTGTGAAGGGTCTGTGGGCATGGCGTCACTTGGCTCATTTGCAGTCCCATGATCCTCAAGGCTCCAAGCTGCCTCCAGTAACTTTCAGGGCGGGGTGGGGGGTGGGGGGTGTGTGGGGGTGGAGTTTGGAAAAAGGAAAGTGGAGTTTGAGTTGGGACATTTTATCATCACAGGCTATCTGAGTGGAAAGGGACAGCTGAGCCCTTGGAGTCAGCAGCCTCACTGTCCAGAGGGGAAACTGAGGCTCACACTGGAGAAGGGACAGGCCGAGGTCACTTTTATAGTCCAGGGGTGGGTTTTGGAGATTGAAACCCAGCCCTGTCACTTACTCCTGTAAGAGCTGGAGCAAATTATGACCCTAAGTTTCAGTTTCTGTAAATGTTAACGTGTGTGTGTGTTAGTTGCTCAGTTGTGTCCAACTCTTTGTGACTCCATGGACTGCAGCCTGCCAGGGTCCTCTGTCCATGGGATTCTCCAAGTAAGGATACTAGAGTGGATTGCCATTCCCTTCTCCAGGAAATCTTTCTGACTCAGCGATAGAACCCAGGTCTCCTGCATTATAGGCAGATTCTTTATGGTCTCAGCCACCGAGGAAGCTTGTAAATGTTAATGGGAGTTTTCAATTAATATGCCACACCTGTGAGGATTGGCGGGACTGGTGTGTATAAGGTGCCAGAGGCAGCTCAGGCATGTCTCCACCCCCTGGCCCAGGGTCACAGGGATGCTCCCTCCTGTACATCCTGAGCTGCTCAGGGGAAATTCCGCCCTGTTTCTCAGGTGACAAAGCTGTCAAAGGCTTTTGGAGCCAGGGCAGGAAAAGGCAAGTCTAAGATTGTGCCAGTCAGGAGACTGATTCTGAGGAAGTGAGCAGCTTGAGGCCTGTGCCAGCCTTCCCACCCCTTCCTTTTCCTTATTTGCTCATTCATTCCTCAGAGGTGGATTGAGTGTCTACTCAGCAATGGATTCTATCTGGCTGCTGCTCCATCAGGGAGGAAGAAGACCAACTGCTCCCCGTCTGAAACCCTCATGGTTCAGTGGGGAGAGACAAAGCAAGGAGACACCACGAGAGTGGGAATTGCTGTGAGAGTCTGCATGGGGTAGGGGACATGGAAGAAGAGGAGCTGCGGAAGGCTCGCACTTTATTCTCATTTTAATTGCAGAGCAAGTTTGCATGGTTGAGATCAAGCTGTATAATTTTATAACCTGCTATTTTCATTTGGCGTTAGTCATAAATGTTTTCTCCATGTGATTATTAAACTCTTTATAAATATTTTCAATGGCTGCAGCATATTTTCAGCAGAGCAACACCATAATTTAATTAGGCTTAGATATGTAGATTGGGGGATTTTTTTTTTCCCCTATGATACATAATACTTTTACAAACATCTTTGTACATAAATTGTTTCCCATGTTTCTTGTTATTTCCTCTGGGTAGGTTTCTAGCCATGGAATTCCTGGACACAATGTATCAAGTTTTAAAAATTCCTCAGTAATTCCTCCATATTTACCGCCAAGTGTCTTTCTGAATTGGTTTTTCAGGGGCACCCTAGAGTGGCTGCTGTAGCACTGGCCGGACTTAAGTCTGTGTAGAGGTAGGGGGTTATAGGCGAAAGATAGGCTGGGGATGGGGATTTGAACATACAGACTTGGGATTCCAGTCCCAGACCCTTAACTTCCTCATCCTGTACAGTTCTCCTGTGACAGGGGCAATGACACTCTCCTTGAGTTGCTTTCTGAGGACGAGAGATGGTAGATCTGAAGCGCACAGCTCGGTGTCTGACACACAGTAGGAGCACAGTAATGGTGACCACCACAGATGACAGCGTTCTGGTCGGGACTGCGGGGACCCAGTGCCCTCCGGAAGCAGAGGCTGCAGGGTGAGGCCTCAGCTCCAGCTTCCACCAGCCCAGGCACAAGTCTTCCTACATTGGCCAAGCCAGAGGCCCCAGCAGCCCTGCAGGCAACGGAGCAGAAGGAACGGGCCAGAGAAAGTGAACAAGAGGGTCTGGGGGCAAACAGGGAGGAAGTGATTTCCAGGCTGACCGAGGAGGGGAGTGGGAAGGAGAGGAAGCTGGAAGTGGGTAGAGGGCTAGGGGCCACAGGAAACGGCAGGACCAAGGGGATGAGAACCAAAGGGAAGTGCTCGTTCTATACTGGAAAGTAAGGTGAATCCAGGTACTAACCAGGTCCCCCGAGGCTGTCCCAAGGCCAGGGGTGGGCTCTGACAGGCTGCCCACACCTGGTTCCATGGCTAGCTCACTTGACCCTTTGCTGGCACTGGCAGGCCCACCTGCAGAAGTCTATGGAGTCCTTCTATCTCTGACATCCTCCAGGCAGGCAACTCCCTGGAGAGATGAATGACTCCCCATCTGGTCTTCTAAGTTTAAATGTCTACCAGACAATTTCTCTGCTGCAAACAGGAGACAGAACTGCTCTGGGTCTCTTGCATCAAAGGGAAGAGTGGAAAGGGGAAGTGCAGAGCTCAGAGGAAAAGGGCTTGCTCAGAGAGAGTGACCACAGAGCACAGTGGACAGGGAAGCCCTGAGGCAGGCTGGAGGAGAATTAGAAAATGGTGCCACTTTGGTGGGTGAAGTCTCATGTCATACTGCTTGGCTACAGAAGCAAGCTCTGGTTTTCAGCCCTCACTCATCCCCTTGGCTGGACCTTCTTGTGTGGCAGTTTGTATTCTGCACAAGCAGGCTCTGAGGCAGAGTTTGGAGCACGTGATGTTTATTAGAGAGCCACATCTGTTGAAAGGAAGGGGGAGAAAGCAGGTCTGGGCAGAGGAAAGTCAACCTGTGTTTCAGGCTCAGTCAAGCTCAGCAAACCCAGCACCAGGTCATCAGAGTTGTCCAAGCATCAGATCTCAATGGAGGGGCCTTTATCCTTTTGCCTCCAATAGTCAGGCCAAGAAAGGTGTGACCTCAGGTAAGGCGGCCCCCTGCAACTGAGAAGGAAGGAACTGACAGCTGGAGACTCCATGCTGGGTACTCTCCCTGCAGCGGGGCAGCAGGTCCTTTGGAAGGGGACCTGGGCTTCACGTCTTTCACGTCTTAAGCAGTGAACCACCTACTCAACCGTACATGGCAGCCCTGTGGGAGAGAAATTTCAGAGGTCACAAACCTGTGCCTTCTCTAGATGCTTTGAAAAGTGTGGATGAGGGGAAAAAAAAAACCAAACGAGTGACAGGTCTTTGTCTTTGTACTGAGGGAGTCCCGTCAGGAGAGTCACATCCTCTGAGCACGATGGTTCCTGATTTTCTTGCCTGGCAGTTTCGAAATGTCCGGGTTGTTGTATCTCACCACTTCCTCCCCTTCCCCTGCACTAGCTCCTGGGCCTTGTCATATGCTTTCTGCTGGGAAAGGGTGTCAGAGTATTGTCCTATTTGTCTCCTTTTCGGCTCTCTGTGTGATTTGGCCACAAGTTCTTGACTTTTGGTGGTGAGAAGGCAGCCCTAGAAAGAGGTATGATCTTCATGGTCCCTCAGTGCTCCAAGCTTGAAGTCCAAACCCTCAGCCTGGCAGGCAACACCTGCATGAGCTGCCCTGCCTCTTCCCAGCCTGGCACACAGCACCACTGAATGAATGGAAGTGTTTATTGTCATTAATAGTGATGATGATGATAATAATAATAAAAGAATTCATGTTTCTCTAGGCTCCTCCAAACTGCAGCCATCCATCATTCAGGGCTCAGATCAGCAATGACCTGAAACTTCTCATCTCACCTATTCATACAAAATCATGACTCCTTAAAAATCTACTCCAACCATTTTTGGGAGACAAAGGTAAAGAGCAGTGAGTTCAGAGCAAAACTTCAGGGATTTCTCTGGCTGCCCAGTAGTTAAAACTTCACCTTCCAGGACAGAGGGTGCAGGTTCCATTACTAGTGGGGAAGCTAAGATCCCACATGCCTTGAGGCCAAAAAACCAGAACATAAAAAACAATATTGTAACAAATTCAATAAAGCCTTTAAAAATAAAAAGAGCAAAACTTTGGACTCACCATTGAAAGCAACCAGGGATCCTTGGAGAAACCTTGATTCTAGAGCTAGGGGCAGGTAAGTAAGAAGTACTCAAAAACAAATAGTGTCATGTGAAAAGGAAACAGAAACTGCTCTAATCTGGGGCAGTCTGAGCATCAACATAAATAACAGTAATAACAGATTATAACCTATTGAAATAGAAATTCCTGAGTCTTCATTAATACAAATGAATGAATAGATAAATGAGGAAAAGGGAACACTTCTGTTCAGTAGGATGCCAACTAATAAATATAGATGGAAGGGTGGAGTCAGAAAATCGTCAATGGATGTCAAAACAAGCAGGCAAAGGTGTGATGAGGAACAGATACATATATTTACATGGCCTTAAAATTTTTCCTATAAGATATTTATTAAACATGAAAGGGAAAACTGGTGGACACCACCTAAATCAAGTGACCAAAGTTAACATCACCAACAATGGGACAAGTTGACCTCATGTGCCTCCTGATACGATGCGCTGAGAAGAACACAAAAGTACTTATGTCATGTTCCTGTCATACAAAGTGTGTGATCTGAATGTAATCATGAGGGAAGAACCAGATGCAAACCCAAATGGAGAGACATTCTACAAACTGAGCAGCCTGCCATTTCCCACAGTATCAGGGTCATGAATGTCAAGGGAAGATAGAGGAACTGTCAGAGATGGAAGGAGACCAGGAGGGAAAAACAGACTTAAGGGACATTACAACTGATGGAATTAAAGGTGACTGAGGGGTGGGATAGACAAGAACACTGTACAATGTTGTTTCTTGGTTTTGAAACTTGTGC
>NW_011494753.1:7039775-7040482 GCF_000754665.1 Bison bison bison
GAAACTTGTGCTGTGGTTATGTAAGAGAATGTCCTTGTTCACAGGAAATACTCACTGAAGAATTTAGGGGTAAAGGGTTCCATGTCTCTAGCTTACTCAGATAGTATCTACCTCATTACTAAGCATATGTAATTAGTTCAGTTCAGTTCAGTTCAGTCGCTCAGTCGTGTCTGACTCTTTGCGACCCCATGAATTGCAGTACGCCAGGCCTCCCTGTCGATCACCAACTCCTGGAGTTCACCCAAACTCATGTCCGTTGAGTCGGTGATGCCATCTAGCCATCTCATCCTCTTTCGTCCCCTTCTCCTGCTGCCCCCAATCCCTCCCAGCATCAGAGTCTTTTCCAGTGAGTCAACTCTTCGCATGAGGTGGCCAAAGTACTGGAGTTTCAGCTTTAGCATCATTCCTTCCAAAGAACACCCAGGACTGGTCTCCTTTAGGATGCACTGGTTGGATCTCCTTGCAGTCCAAGGGACTCTCAAGAGTCTTCTCCAACACCACAGTTCAAAAGCATCAATTCTTCGGTGCTCAGCTTTCTTCACAGTCCAACTCTCACATCCATACATGACCACTGGAAAAACCATAGCCTTGACTAGATGGACCTTTGTTGGCAAAGTAATGTCTCTGCTTTTGAATATGCTATCTAGGTTGGTCATAACTTTCCTTCCAAGCAGTAAGTGTCTTTTAATTTCATGGCTGCAATCACC
>NW_011494753.1:7040582-7047910 GCF_000754665.1 Bison bison bison
CAAAAAAATAAAGTCTGACACTGTTTCCACTGTTTCCCCATCTATTTGCCATGAAGTGATGGGACCAGATGCCATGATCTTAGTTTTCTGAATGTTGAGCTTTAAGCCAACTTTTTCACTCTCCTCTTTCACTTTCATCAAGAGGCTTTTTAGTTCCTCTTCACTTTCTGCCATAAGAGTGGTGTCATCTGCATATCTGTGTAAGTACAGAGAGATATATAATAATGAATTGTGGCAAAAATGTAAATAATCTGCTGAATCTGGGGAAAGAGAATGAGAGTTCCTTGTACTCTTTACTTCTTAAACTATATCAAAATAAAATGTAAAAATTAAATAATATATATGAGAACACATGTCTTTCAGAGATATCTGGAAAGGGGTGCTGCTGAGGACAGGGCTTGGGAAGAAACTCGAGAGCTGGGCAGCACTGGCTGCCCAAGAACATGGGGTCTCGCCGTCTGATAAGAGTCTATCGTCATGCCCTCCACACTGCTCAGGCCACCAGCCAGTCCTGGGCTTTGTTCTGCTGTTTGAAGTCCTGGGAGTACCTCTTCTCCAGTCGCTGCCTGGGAGCACAGCACCTTAGCAGCAACACTGCCAGGTCTGAAATGCTGTCATCGCGGTGGGCTGACAGGCCTCTGTGCACACGAGCTGAGCTGGATGATGTCATGTCTTAAGTACTGGGCGAGGCATGTTAGAAACTTCTTGTATAAAGTTTAGAGCAACTCTGTTAAATACATAGGCTCATCATCCCCTTGTTCCCGACGAGGAACCTTGTCGGTGAGGTGAGGCTGGAGCCAGGATTCAAATCCTGTTCTTCAGTCTCCAAGTCTAGTGCTCCCCCCACCTCCCACCCCTCAGCTGGACACACCCAGTCGCCCCCTGCTTCTGTGCCTTGGTGTATGCTATCTCCTTTGCTGCATCCGTGCTCCCTTCCCCATTTCTCGACTTAGTGATTTTCTGGCCCAGACAAGACTGAAATCAAGGTCCCCTGCCTTTGAATGTCAGGATCTCAGTAATAATTAAACACCAGCTGGGCCAAAATCAAGCTTTGCCTTACTGTGAGCAAAGATACTTTCTGACCAAATGAAGACCAGCCCAACTGGGGAGAGGATTTTGAAAAACTGTTGATGCTCTTTTTTGAGACAGCTGCCGTTATGGAAAACACAAACCAAAACAGGCTAGAAAGGACCAGAGCAGGAATGGCGGGTGGGAGGTGATTATACCCTGCCTTCTCTGTTATTAAAAAGAATCCACTCAGTGGTTCTGTCCTGCTGGGCCTCAGTTTCTCCACCTGTAAAATGGAGCAGTAAGGGAATGAGAGGAGTTCCCTTCTAAGCGTGTGCGTCTGACTCACAGACGGTGACTAGAAACTGACAGATTCCCTGCCCCTACCCAGTCAGTAAGTCTAAGCTGAGATCTGGCCTTATGTTTTTTAACCAAGTCCCACAGGTCTTCTGATAGGCCCCCTTCTTGCCATTGGAGACCCTTGAGAGGGTCTCTGCGGGCCCTTCCACCTCTGCATTCCTCCACCCTCTGACTGGTGAACTGGCGATGGTGGTTCTCAGCCTTCACCGAAGGAGCCCTTCCCCCACATCTACGGGGCTGGGTGGGGGGTCCTGGTGACCCTGCTGGCCACCCGCTGGCCACTTAGCACTTCTGTGATGTCTTCTAAGCCTTCCGGCCAGCAACACCAGCAACACCCGGCTTCTGAAGAGTGACAATGACTGGAAACTTAGAGTCACACCCTGGTGGCTGCAAATTAGTAAATCTGAAAGCTCCTTGTCAACTCAGAAGAGCTGCATGAGTGGGAAGAAGCTTTATTTTTTTGCAACTGCTTTTCTGGGGCAAACTGAAAAGTAGAATCTATAGCACATCCTAAGGGCCACAGGCCACATCCACAGGCCCCTCTGCAAAGATCTGGGACCAGGATGTCCCCAGGTGTCAGACAGGCCATCTGGGAGCCCCGCCCCCACCCTGCAGGGCCCCTGGTCCCTGAACTTCCTCCTCAGCTGCTGACTTCCCCTCACTCCCCTCCCTCTTCACCAGGCTTCAGCCCCAGACTCTGCCCTGGTCCCTCACTTCCAGCCCTACTCTCTAGGAAGGAAAGACTCCACTTAGGGTGGGACTGTAGCTCAAGTGGTAGAGAATCCTCCTGCCATGCAAGAGACACAAGAGATGTGGGTTTGATCCCTGGGTCAGGAAAATCCTCTGGAGCAGGAACTGGCAACCCACTCCAGTATTCTTGCCTGGAAAATGCCATGGACAGAGGAGCCTGGCGGGGTACAGTCCATGGGGTTGCAGAGTTGGACACGACTAAGCATGCACGCACTGACAAGTTAGCTGAACTCTGAATCTCAGCTTCCATATCTGCTGGATGACATGAGACCTCAGGCGTGTGTGCTTAGCACACAGCTCTGTGTGCTGAGACCCCAGCAGGCCTTCACTGTCATTCTGGAAACTCCTTGCTGACTGGTCACACCAGCGAGCTCCTTCCGGCTACTCAGGCCCCAGGTCCCCTCCTGCGGGGGACTCCCCTCTCTCCTGCACCCACCGCTGTGCTGCAGTCAGCACACTGGGCTGCCTCCCCCATCAGACAGGCGGGAGCTCTGCCTTGTTTGCTTCCACGTCCCCAGATAAGAAGGCTCAGGAAATGCCAGTGGATGCTCTGCAGCCGGGCTTGTTCCATTCCGGGGCAGGGTAGCTGCGGTTGAGTGTGGGGGCCCCAGCTTGGTGGACATGTGCCTCTGGCCAACTGGAGGAGCCTGACGCATTTCCCCCAGGAACAGTGGGCCATGGTGCTTGGGTCCAGGAACATTCCAATTCAATCATGGGGTAGATAAGGTGAGCAGGCACCCCACAGCCATGCCAGCATCATGGCAGTACACTCTGCTTCTCCAGGAAGGAAAGATACTGTGTCACCTGGCCTGCCTGGACAATGGCAGATATTATCAAGACAACAATGAGAAAAGCGAACATGAAAGTGTTGGTCGCTCAGTCATGTCCGGCTCTGCGACCCTGCGGGCTGTGCACCATCAGGCTCTTCTGTCCATGGGATTCTCCAGACAAGAATACTGGAGCAGGTAGCTATTTCCTTCTCCAGGGGATCTTCCTGACCCAGAGATAGAATCCAGGTCTCCTGAATTGCAGGCAGAGAGGGGCAAGACAAATGCCCCCTGGACCACTGGTGATGCTATTTCCGAATAAAATTCATGGTCAGGGCCTTCTGAATGCTTAATGTCACCAAGGAGCTTTGAGATGCTCCTTTCTACAACACCTTCCCTTTTCTAGAAGGCTCCAACCTATTGCTCAAGATTCTTCCTGTTTGAGATGAGGTTGAAGGGTAGGCTGGGGTCAGATCATGCAGGATCTACAGGCCATGTAAGGCCAATGACTGTTGTTCAAAGAGCATTGAGAAATCATAGCTAAGGTGACAATAGAAAGTACATGATCTAATTTGGTCTGAAAATGTCATCCTGATGTGTGGAGAACAGGCGGTAGTGAGCAGGGTTTCCTACAAGGATGTACATCTTGAAACCCTTTATAATACTATCTTCGGATTTCTGTTTTTAAGTGAAGTCTGATGGGACAATGAGGCATGGATTCAGGGCTTAGAGCCTTGGCTCATGCATGGCCCTGTCTCCTACCACCTCCCCTGATGGGTCCTCAGCTTTCCCCTCCCCTCCCCTCCTGCCTAGCCACCACTGCCACCCTCTGCCCCCAGCAGGGCCTGGCATAGGTGTGGGGAGGCTCAGTGTTGCCTGGCAGCATTTCAGGATGGGGCATGGCAGCAGCTGTCCCCGCACTGAGCTGACAGCACCGTGGCGCATTCAGCAGGTGACTCAGGTCTCCTGCCCACTCCTGACCCGTACCTAGGGCATCCTGGTATGAGCGTGCAGTAGTCTTGGGGATCACCCTCTACCGTGAGAAAGGGAGATGCCTGGCTTGACTTCCCTGCCCCCAGCCGGAGAATGCAGTCTGGTGACTGGCAGGAGGGGAAACCCAGCAGCTGGTGGGTTTCCTCTGAAAGTGAGTCAAGAGATGGAGGGTGCTTGTCCCTCAAGTGTTCCCATGCCCAAGGGGGTGCAACGTTAAATAGCAAATGAAGCAAGTTGACAGAACATGGGAAAGGGAAGACTATATTTTAGAAGCTTTAACAGCAATTTTCCCCTTGCCTTGTTAATAAGAGGCCCCACACTTTCATTTTGCATTGATGCTGCAAATGACATAGCTGGTCCTGGCAGAGAGCTATCAGTGAGATCAAGCATGTAAAATGCATGCAAATCCTTCGGGCAGTAATACTCCCTTGATGCTGGCTCGTATTATTGTTTTTTGTTGTTTATTTGGCTCAAGAGGATGGATGAACTGGCTTCAGGAGCAAAATCCCTCCAAGGGGCTGGCTGTGGCAATGTTGTAATAACTGATTTTGCATTTTGTTCTCAATCCATGGATCTCCTACTTTTTGAGTTTGAGTTCCTCAGGAGATGTATTCAAATGTCATGCAAAATAGGATGGGGCTCAGCCTTCATGGGAGACTCCCTCCTTAAATAGGAGCAAAGTCTGGCTCCAAGCACAGCTGCCTGGACCTCAAGGCGAATGATGTTTTGATGCAACTGTGATTATGATTTTCAGGACTGGATTCCCTTCCCCAGGGAAACTGGTGATGAAGGGAGGCCTGAGAGCAGTTCCTTTTCTTCTCTGAGGCACTCAAATGTCTCCCTCCTTCTCCTCTGTCTCCATAATGTCCCACCAGCCCTTCCTCCTGGCCTGCCCACCTAGGGCTCAGCCCTCTTCTGGTCTCATCCTCTCCCAACCACTTCCCATTTGGAGAGATCTTTCTAGAACCCATAAGTGGGTCCTCCAGGGTAGAGACCAGGTCTGTGTCCTCTCTGAGCCCCAGTCCCAGCAGGGACTGCCAGGAATTGGTACCCAGCAGTGTTTGTGGACCTGGTGGACAGAGCGCTGTGGTGGTCGTGGTGGTTGGCTCTCAACATTCCCATCACCCCAGTCAAGACATCCCCTTCCTGAGGCCGGTGATGGCCATACCTGAGCATGTGATTCTGTCTCATTCTGGCCAATGAGACATGAAGGGAGGTCTCCCCAGAGCCTGGGCAGGGAGGACTTTGAAGAAAATGAGACAAAAGGAGAGGAATCCCTTTTCTTCCTCTGTGGCTATGTGTGCAGTCGTAGACCAGAGCCATTGGAGCTGGAGAAGGGAGACAGTTCAGTTCAGTTGCTCAGTCATGGCCAACTCTTTGAGGCACAGTAAGTTAAGGGAGACAGTAAATGAGAAGAGTCACAGAGAAACTGAGCCGGGGCCCTAATGAATTTCACCCAGGCCATGCTGCCTCCAAACCACTTATATGGATGATAACACATGTCATCCACATCAGACCCTCTGGTTTTATGTTCTTTGGGGCCAAAGCATCCTTAGGCAGTGCAAATAACAAAGGGAAATTGGACGATGATCAGGCGCCAGGGCTGGACTCTCATCCAATAGAGCCACCAGCCCCAACAGCCTCCCTGGACTCACCTTTTCCAGCTTTGGATCAGAGTGAGAGGTTCTGGAGGAGGCAGAATTGGAGAAAGGAAGGATGAAACTCACTGTTAAGAGAGGTTGTTGGTAACAGACACGAGGGGAAATTAAGACATGGGCTTTGGCATCAGAAAACCTGAGTCTGAAGCCCAACACTCCACTTACCGACTGTGAGGTGTTGAACGAATCAGATAAACTCTTTTCTCTTTTTTGATTTTTTGGCCATACCCTGCTGATCTTAGTTTCCCGACCAGGGATCAAACCCATGCCTCCTGCATTGGAAGGGGGAGGCTTAGCCACTAGACCACCAGACAAGTTCCAAGTCACATAAATTCTTTAATCTTTGGTTTGCTCCTCTGTGAGGTGAGGATGATGATAAGGGAGGACTAAATGAGGTGGTCCACGTAAAAGGCTTAATGATGCCCCCAGTACTCAGCAAGTGTAAACCAAAGCAGAGTTGGCTGTTGGCCACCGAGGTGGCCGAGCCTCAGTGGGGAGTTGAGGAGGGAGGAGGAAGGCCTGTCTACAGCAGAGCACTTTAGAGTCTCTTTAGAATCCTCCTATTACTTCCTTCCCTAATTGCTTCAGCCCACAACCAGCATGGCCATCCATCTGGGCCTGCCCTGGCTGGGAAAGCAAGGCCTCATGTGTGCGAGCTTTGTGGCGGGCATTGGGGGATGGGAGGATTTGTGCAGGGAAGGAAGATGAAGGCAGGCATGTCAGGAGGGAGGCTAGGGAGCAGAGAGAGGCAAAGTTGTGGAGGTAGGAGTAGAGAGGGGACCTTTGGGGGGAAGGAAGAGGGCTGTTTTGAGCAGAAATTTTTGAGGGGTGATGGGAAGAGCCCCTGGAGAGGCAGGGGAGAGAGCCTGACTTGAAGTTTCCTGCTAATAAGAGGGTGTGTTGTGCTCAGTGGCTAAGTCATGTCTGACTCGTTGTGACCCCAGGGACAGTAGCCCACCAGGCTCCTCTGCCCATTCATTTTTTCAGACAAGGATAATGGAGCAGGTTGAGTTTCGTCCTCCAGGGGAATAAGAGGGTAAGAGCCTGTCATTAACTGAGGGTTTCTTGTCTGTCTCCAGAACTAGAAGCATCACTCCATTTGGTAGATGGAAACCTGAGGCCAGGGAGGCTGAGTAGGGGCTATCAGAGGTGGTGATGCCATTGGGATGAGGTCCAGCCTCAGCCTTTGGCCTTCGTCATTCAAGGTGATATTGACGTTAGCTGTCTTCAGCTACAAGCAACAGAAAATCCAACTGGGGTGCTTTCAATGCTGGAGATGTTTATTAGCTAGATCCTAGGGATTCTGGGCTTCCCTTATAGCTCAGCTGGTAAAGAACCAGCCTGCAAAGCGGGATATCTGGGTTCAACCCCTGGGTTAGGAAGATCCCCTGCAGGAGAGCTTGGCAACCTACTCCAGTATTCTTGGCTGGAGAATCCCCATGGACAGAGGAGCCTGGCAGCTATGGTCCGTGGTTGGGACACAACTGAGTGACTAACACACACACATGGATTCTGGAGGTAGGGGGCTACCACCATGGCCCCACTGCTCTGCAGCTCTCCCCAGCGAGTTATCTCTTGGGTGGTTATTTCGGAGGTATGGGTGTGCCCCATCTCTAACCCCGGGCTCACATTGCTGGTACTTGGGAGCTTAGTTCTCTCCTGCGGCAGCTCTCATCTGTCTGATCACCATAGTCAGTGGTAAGGGAGGCATTGCTGAGGGTGGTGATTTGTGGACAATCCTGATTCATCCCTTCCTGCCAACCCACCCTGGGCTCCGCCCCCCCACCCCAGG
>NW_011494753.1:7048010-7048315 GCF_000754665.1 Bison bison bison
GAGTGGGCAGGCCCTTCCTCCCCAGGTGTCTGGGGCTCCAGTCCAAGGCTCTTCCCAAGGTAATACCAGACACACAGAGAGAGCCCCAGCACCTGCCCCACCAAAAACAGAAATTCCAGTAATTCCCTAATCTTTTCCAAAGATTAGGGGTGGCCGACAGGGAAACCGAGGCTTGGAGAGCTGGAGGGTGTATTAAAGTCCTTCTGAAGGGTAGGGCCCAGACAGAACAAAAACAGGGACCTCCACCTGGATTTTTCAAACTCCCCAATTTATGCCTCTGTAATTCTGTCTCTCTCAGTCCAACA
>NW_011494753.1:7048415-7048786 GCF_000754665.1 Bison bison bison
TCAGAGGGGACTTCCTGCCCCAGAGAGGGTCTAATCTGGAGACCTGAAGAAGAGGCAGGCTCCATGAGGCTGTTCTCCATTGGCCTAGCTACCTGCTCCCTCTACCTCCGTGCTCTCACCTTCCCCCCACCCCCAGCCCACAGCTATGTCTGCCCCCAGACTGTGACCTCCTCAAGGGCAGGACGTGGACTGGGGCATGGTGCATGCAGGGTGTGATGATGTTCTGGTCTGGGTGAGCCCCTCCCTTCCTGAAGTGGTTTTCCAGTGACGGGTGGAGAGTCTGGCCTCTCTGGACCTGGGCCGGGCTGGGGCTGGGGTGGGGCTGGGGTGGTGGGTGACAGCACCTGGGTTCCTGCCCTCCTCCTTGCCCA
>NW_011494753.1:7049085-7050428 GCF_000754665.1 Bison bison bison
GAGCCCGTTTCTTCCCTCCGGCAGTCTCTGGCTTACGGCTGCCTTCGGAGGCGCTGCAGAGGGCGCCGCCGGCCGGGGAGGGGGGCCCCCGGGCCAGCCTTGCAGGGACTGGGACGGTGCGCCTGGCTCCTGGCCCTCGTTCAGCCCTGACCGTGGCAGGAGAGCAAGCTTTGCCGTGGCGGTTGCCTGAGGATGATGCCTCAGCTTCAGTTCAAAGATGCCTTTTGGGTGAGTGAAGACGGCTGTGGGTTTCAGCAAGTGGAGTGTGCCTGGGGAGGCCAGCTCAGCTGACATTTCCTCAGGGTGGTGGGTTGGGGATGTGGCTCCCAGAGGGGAGTTTTCTCATAAAAATGATGGCTGATTTTTGATCCTTTATCGTCACGGGGTGAGGGGTGTGACCTGGGCTGTTTCTGAGTTGCAAGTGGACAATGGGGGTCCTCAGTCTGGGATACTGATTCCTCTGCAAACTTCAGCAAGCAAGGGATGGATATTCTCTGGGATCCCAGGGCAGATCTTTCCTCTGGAAGACCCCTTCTCCACAGCAGGAACCTTTTAGGAGCATCTGATATATGCCTGGGAACTTGATGAGGACTTGTGAGGTAAAGGAGGGAGGGTCACAGGTCTGGGAACCAGATAAACTTGAATTTGGATCTTGGCTCTGCTATTTTGAGGCTGGACAAGTCATTTTACCTCTCTGAGCTTTACCTCTCTGAGTAGAGATAATTAACAAACATACTAACTGAATGGGAGAGCTAAACAAGGGGATCTAATGTAACAAAATCCCCTGCATCTCGCTGGAGCACAATCTCTTGCCCTTTCCCCACCCCTCTTCACCCTTCTTCCTTGCAGACTTTAGGGGTCCTTCAGGGAGGCAACAGGCCTGGGCAATTCCTTGTTCGCTTTCTTAAATTCAGCGCACGTGTAAATCAAGTTTTTTCCTTGAGAAATTCCAGTGCCCAGCTGGCTTGTGGGGGTGAAATTGCTGGGCCCAGGCCACACAGCCTGCAAGACCCATTTGGATCCCACTGCCTTTTTTTCCTGCTGTCTCTCAGCCTACTGCTCTGCTTCTCAAGCGCTGACTGTTCCCAGTGGCTCCCAGGGAAAAGCTGAGACCTCTCTGGTTAGAGCTGAGGAACGTGGCTGTCCTGAGGGCACCCCCTCCAGCCGCGCAGAGGACACTGGCTCTTTGCTCAGTCGGCCTGGACTCAGCCGACAGTCTGGCCTCCCTGGGCCCTTTCCTGGGGCCTCCAGCCAGGAGGACGAGAGCTAACGAGCCAGGTCTTCCTTCCCTTCCGGGCCACGCTCTCCTTGGGGCCCATGGCCAGAGTCTGAGTGGCTCCCCT
>NW_011494753.1:7050528-7059297 GCF_000754665.1 Bison bison bison
CTGCTCTAACTGCACAGTAGGCAGAGGGCTGTCTCTCTGGGCCTCCATCTCCCCATCTCTACAGAGAGGGGCTGGGACCAGCCCAGAGAAGCCAAGGAAAGCAGACCTGCCTCAGCCCCTTCCAAGCGCCAGGCTGGCAGCTGGGACCCATGCGAGGGGTGGGGGGCTGCAGTCAGCAGGGGATGCACAGACTGGACAGTGAGTCACTACATCATTGCTCCAACTTGAAGTGCAAAACTGGGGAAAGGTTAGGGCTTCCCTGGTGGCTCAGATGGTAATGACTCTGCCTGCAATGCAGGAGACCCGGGTTTGATCCCTGGGTTGGGAAGATCCCCTGGAGAAGGAATTGCCAACCTACTCCAGTGTTCTTGCCTGGAGAATCCCATGGACATTGGAGCCTGGTGGGCTACAGCCCATAGGGTCACAAAAGAGTCAGACATGACTGGGAGACCCACACTTTCACTTGAAAATCCAGGCATTTAGCAGCCCGTGGCGGGGCAAGCACACCCTGGCTGTATTTTAGTTCCAGGACATCTGGTCCAGCCCAGAGCCTTTGGTTCCACCTTCCCTAGGACAGAGCTGGCCCGAGGAGCAGCCCCAAGGCAGGATCTGGGCAGGAAGGGGGGAGGTGGTACAGGAGGGAGCAGGGTGTGGTGGCAGCATTCTACCTGCGGCGGCTTCCTGTGCGGCATCCCCCCACACTCTGTGCTCGCCCCACCTCTGAGTCACCCACAGGTTCTCCTCTCCTCAGCTGCTGGCTCCGGGGGCCTGGGGTAGAGGTGCTGCTTCCCTAGGGAGGGCCAAAGCAGGGAGGCAAAGGCTGATGCCCCCGGGCTCTGAATCCTAACACGTGTCCCAGATGCTCAGCCTGGCCCAGCCCACAAGGACAACTAACCCGAGCACTAAAGATGGGTCAGGTGCTGTCCTCAGGACTATGCATCTATTGACTCATTTAAACCCAGGAAGTGGATGCTATTGTGACACCTATTGTTCACAAGAAGAGGCCAAGGCACAGAGAGCCTCAGCCACTTGCCAAAGTCACACAGCTGGGTGACACCTGGACAGTTGGCCCCACCGTCTGCTCTCACTCAGGTGCTTCACTACCTCTTTAGCCACAGCGCCCATCACTGGATCTTTGGGCCACGTTGGTGAAGGAGGGAAAAACTCAGTCCTTCCTACCTCCCAGAGAAATCAGATCAGATGGGCTCCACAGAGGTCTTCTGAACCCCAATTTACAGACAAAGCAGTAAAATGGAAAAGATACAGTGATCCAACCGCCGTGCAGGTGTTAGGGACAGGGCTCAGCCTGCCCTTCCCCCTGGCTTTCCCCCATCCCATGCCCAGGCAATGCTGTTAACCACAGCTTGGGAACACACTGCCTGTAAATGGCTGGTGTGTAGTGGAAGGAAGCCCCTGAGCTAGAAGGATCGTGTCTAATACCACAGCACTCCCCTTACCTGGCAGCCTCGACCATCTGAAACACAGGTGAGAGCCAGCCCTGTTCACGGTAGCACTTCATTGTGAGCAGGGAAACAAAAGTGGTTTCTGAGGTTCTACGAGTTTACATTAAGCTTGCATACTTTACTCATTCCAGATGCCCTATAGCTTTTAGTTAGGGCCCATGAACTCTGATTTTACCCACAGTTTTAACAAGCTCGGTCATGTGGTTTTGTTGACCTATAGATATAGCAAATAGTAGGGATCTACATGGAATCTGATTGATTAAATATTGGTGGGCCTGACCTGTTAGACCTGTTAGGGACAACAGAGGATGAGATGATTGAATGGCATCACTGACTTGATGGACATGAGTTTGAGTAAGCTCCGGGAGTTGGTGATGGGCAGGGAAGCCTGACATGCTGCAGCCCATGGGATTGCAAGGAGTCGGACACGACTGAGCGACTGAACTGATATTGACCTGTTAGAGACAGTTTCACAGATAGCTGGTAGCCTGATAGTAAGAGAGGAGACAAAAACTTATAAAAAGCAGACACAGTGGTTAGAAGTGGTAGAGTTGACCAGTCCTGTCCCTCAGTAGGCCTGTATTTGCAATCTTGTCAGTGTGACCATGCAGTATTTATTTATAGCCTCCTTCTATCTGCAGCCTCACGTTCAGATGCAGGCTTCTGTGGGAGTGAGGCTGGGGTGGGCTAGCCACAGGGGAGGGAAAGGATCATTTGATTTCTGTTAATACACACACAGTGATAAAGAAGATCACAGTTTTGCAGGAAGTTTGTAACTGAGCCTCAGAACAGGGGGCTGTCGGAAAGAAAGCTAAGGATAAGAGTACCAGGTGCCCGAGCTGACAGGGCCTTAGAGCTCCTGGAACCTGACTCAACACCGGGCAGAGGGGCAGAGAATCCCAGAGAATTTGCGGGATTACCACTCCTTTTCCCAGTATACACAGCTTTCCTTGCAGGGGCTCTGCTCCCAGCAGCATCCAAAGTGTATTGCAAGAAACACCTGTCTGCATCCTCAGCAAAGGGCTGGTGAGTGGGCTGTGTGTTTGGTCAATGTTAATAGAATAAGTGGACGAACAGTAAGGGCCTCCACAGTCCTACTGCCTTCCTGAACCCACCTTCTCCTTCATTTTGCTTTAGTTACATTCAACAGATATTTGTTGAGAAGTGTTCTCTACTAGGTAGTCTAAGCTGGGCCCTCCTATCCTCATCCCCCATCCAAACAGCTGAATGAGACTGTCAGATTACCTTTCCCTAGAAGAAGTCAGGAGAAGGCAATGGCACCCCACTCCAGTACTCTTGCCTGGAAAATCCCATGGACGGAGGAGCCTGGTAGGCTGCGGTCCATGAGGTCGCTAAGAGTCAGGCACAACTGAGTGACTTCACTTTCACTTTTCACTTTCATGCATTGGAGAAGGAAATGGCAACCCACTCCAGTGTTCTTGCCTGGAGAATCCCAGGGACAGAGGAGCCTGATGGGCTGCCGTCTATGGGGTCACACAGAGTCGCACACAACTGAAGCAACTTAGCAGCAGCAGAAGTCAGGATCGACTTCTTCTGGAGTCTAGAGTTCTTTGATAATGGACCAGGCACAGGGAGCACCCAGAGCACTGCTCTGAGCTGCACTTTTCCCTCCTGCCCTCTCATTGCCTCCCAGACCTATACATCCAACCACCTTTGCAAAGAAGTCACAGGATATTGTTTTAAGAAGGAAAATCTAGTTCTGGACCAGGTTTTATTAAGACCCACATCCTGTCTTTTTCGGGGTTGTTAAAAGGAAAAGTAATGGCCACATATACTCCTTCTCATGCCTTGCTCTTCCCACCATCATGGCTTTGGGCGGAAACCATCAAAGGGGACCGAGAAACCAGGCCTGAACTTTTCCCTCTGACTTGAGGTTACATTTCTCCCTTTTGAGGCTGGGCTCCAGCTTCATTTGGAAACGCTAAGTGAGGAGGTGCTGAGCTCCGCAACAGAGGACAGAGGAGGCACCACTTCCTTCGGTGGGGGAATGACTCACCAAGGATGCGTGGTCTAGGGGCTGGGGGAGAGGCCTGAGGCCCCATTTGTCTGATCAGCTACTGTGGCCTCTTCCCCTCTCCGGTTCTGAGACTGAGGTTCCCTACTGAGGAGGAGAGTGTGGGGGGACAATCCTCTTCTCGACATAATTTTATCTTGAACGTGCGTGGGCCTGGGTGTGATTTCCTTATCTTCAAAACACCATTGTTAGTGACTGTACAGTCCTCCAATTTGTGGATTTGGTGGACATGCTGTGAATCCCATGGACAGAGGAGTCTACAGTCCATAGGGTCACAAAGAGTCAGACATGACTAAGTGACTTAGCACACACACATGTGATTTATTTATACAGTCCCCTGTTGGACATTTGGATTCAGTTCAGTTCAGTTGCTCAGTGGTGTCCAACTTTTTGCGACCCCATGGACTGCAGCATGCCAGGCTTCCCTGTCCTTCGCCAACTCCAGAAACTTGCTCAAACTCATGTCCATTGAGTCAGTGATGCTGCCAACCATCTCATCCTCTGTTGTTTCCTCCTCCTGCCCTCAATCTTTCCCAGCACCAGGGTCTTTTCCAGTGAGTCAGTTCTTCACATCAGGTGGCCAAAGTATTGGCGCTTCAGCATCAGTCCTTCCAACGAATATTCAGGACTAATTTCCTTTAGGATGGACTGGTTGGATCTCCTTGCAGTCCAAGGGATTCTCAAGAGTCTTCTCCAACACCACAGTTCAAAAGCATCAACTCTTTGGCGCTCAGCTTTCTTTATGGTCCAACTCTCACATCTATACATGACCACTGGAAAAACTGTAGCTTTGACTATACAGACCTTTGTCTTCAAAGTTATTTCTCTGCTTTTTAATATGCTGTCTTAAAAAAAAACAGAGATTATTGCCAACTATTTAGCATTCTGGGTCGATCTTTGTGTATCAAGATTTTGCACTTGACGACCACTTCTTGCAAGTTTCCCACATGAGGAGACATTCCTGGGTGGGAGGGTGTGGCCAGTTCTCAGGCATTTGGCACTAGCAGCCACTTGGGGACCCCTCATAGTCCTCTGGCTGGGCAGGAAACTTTTCATCTAGGAAAGAGGGATCAGAGTGGCCTGGAAGGGGCTCTGCTGGGAATCAAAGCCCACTCAGGCTTTGTGGATGGACTTGCAGCAGGGCAGGGCCCTGTGGCCTTGAAGGCCGAGGAGGCCAGTGGCTGAGGAGGGGGTTCTCCTGAGCAGGAGGGGATGGTAGAGGCAGGAGGTGGGAGAGGGGGGCCCCTGGCTGGCCTTCCTTTGCTGCCACCTACTGCCCTCCCTGTGCCTTCCTGGCCGTGGCTATTGAAAAGGATGAGAACAGACTCTTTCTGTGCTGGTTGCAGAGCTCCTTGAGGCATGGTTAGGCTCTGTGTAAAAAGCACAGAGCCAAGTGATGTGTCTTGTATGCAACCCATTGTGAAAAGTGGGGGGAAATAAGCATGAGTGTTGGTATAGGCTTGTACTAGGGCTTCCCTGATGGCTCAGACGGTAAAGAATTCGCCTGTAATGGAGGAGACCTGGGTTCGATCCCTGAATCGGGAAGATCCCCTGGAGAAGGGATTGGCTACCCACTCCAGTATTCCTGCCTGGAGAATCCCATGGACAGAGGAGCCTGGCAGGCTACAGTCCAGGGGCTTGCAAAGAGTCAAACAAAACTGAAGTGACTTAGCACACATGCATGGGCTTGTATTAACAATGAGAATCTCTGGAAAGACACAAAGAGAGCTAATTAAAGTGATGGCCTTTTGGGGGAAGTGAAAGAAGAAAGATTGATGGGTTTCAGGGCTGGGTGGCATTGAATATTCTATGTACTTTTCTATAGCGTTTGATTGTTGAACCATGTAAATATATTACCCAATGAAAATTACATTACACAATTAAAAATGAAAAAGAAGATGTTTATTTCCTGTTCTGTGAAAATTCTTTTTTCTCTGAGTCCCAGATACGTCTTTCTCAGGGGAGAGGCGGCTGTTCCTGGTTGTTGTTCAGCATCCCTTATGCACCAGGCCCTGTGACATATGTGTCCCCAAATCCACCTTGCAGGGAAGGACTTGCCAATGGCCTCCCATGTCCAGAACGGAGACACAGGGAGGTCAAGTGCCGAGTTCATGGTCATACAACCCAGGCAGAGCAGGGACACCCCTTAGCTCTGTCGGACCCTATTGCATTCTGCCCCTAAATCCAAGGAGGACTGGTGAGTTCTTGGTTCAATTATAATTCCTAAAGGATTAAAGGGTGGCTCCCTATTCAGTAACATTGGTTTCCATGGTTTTGGAAGTAAGGTGATTTCTCTCACCATAATTTTCCGCAAATGATCACAGATTACATATGCCATTAAAAGGAAAATGTTTAAAAAACAAAACTAAGCAATTCCTGTTTTCAAGCTGAGATGGTGTTTTTAGGTGACATTTGTGGTTCAGTAGCGTGAACTCTTCCATATACTCTGTGCACACTTTGTGGTGTGTGTGCCCCCAGGAACCCAAGAACTTGGTTCTTCCACACCCACTCCATAGGATGCGGTCAACCGTCTGATGGCAGCCGGTGACTGCAGAGCTTCAAGGTTGCGTTTGCCCCACTTTTGTGATGCCTGCAGGTATTCCCCTGTAGCGTTTCCTGGCTGCTCTGTCCTGGGTCAAGAATGTAAGCCACACCTTCGATTTTATTCTTGGTAGAAAACAAGATCTGCTTCTCAAGGTCCTCCTTGTTGTCCAGTTCCCAGGAACTCAGGGACTTTGGCTGGCTTCTCCCAGTACATCCACACAGCCAGGGTTGCTAGCCCCTGGGATGGAGAGGGAGGGCCCTGCTTGGGCCTGGAAAGGTGGGGGAGGACTTGGGAGCTGGTGGGAGGGCAAAGGTGGAAGGCCTGGCATGGGTAAAGGTGTGGAGGGGGAGCGGGTGCAGTGGGTTTGTAAGACGGGTTTTCTGGCCCAGAGGATTGCATAGGGTGACTGTAGGAAGGGAAGACCCCGGCTGGGCTTTAAAAGCTCTTGACCAGCCTTGAGTGGAGGCAGAGAGCCTTTCTTCCTTTCTTCACCCTCTCCAGTGACGGATGTTTCCTCTCATGCAAAAAAGCTTGGAGGCTATGGGCTGTGGTTAGGATGCCTGTCTGCCTCAGCTAGAGCCTGTCTGACGCTGCAAACGAAACGATGGAGGGAACTAGTTGCGGAAATCGAAACTGCCTCACTTCTAGTAAGAGAGAGTGGTACCCGGTGCCCTGGGGGCTGCCCACGCTAGCTAGGGCATCCTGCTGGACTAGCTCCGGAAGGCCCCCCCCGCCTCGCGGGCTTAGTCACTCTCTGTGCTCCAGGCTCAGAATGGGGACAGGCCTCTTTGAAGCTTCCCCCCTCACTTGCTGAGGGGGAACTTGGAGAATCCTTTCTCCTTTCTGAACTTCAGTTTCCTCATCTGTAGGATATTAGAGTGATTCTCAACTGAGATAAAGGCTTTGAGGATGGAGACACTAAGCACAGTCCTCAGGGGACCACGTGCGGCTGCTCAGCATTGGGAGCTAGTAGACCAGGAAGAGATCCCAAGGGATCCTGACTTTTAACTGGATAGGCACCTACAGCGTGAGCCTCATATGTAGGTCTTCCTAATCTCAGGATGCCTCCCCAACTCTGTTCACCACTGGATACTAAATTCCACCATTTGACAGTCATTCCTGTGGCTTCAGGTAACAAGATGCAATAGCCCCATGAGGCTGGTATTCTTATTCCTGCTTTATAGAGAGAAAACCATGGCTTATAGAGGGGATGTGGGCCTGGGGGTGCCACCCAGATGGACGTTGGGGCTGCTGGGCTAGGCTTGGCTGCTACCTTCCCTGGTCAGGTCAGAGCGCCCTTGACATTAGCAAGAGTGTGTGGTGGTTTGCTGAGACCTGACACCCTGAGCAATGGATAACAGAAGCAGGCCAGTGAGTGACAGGCCCTTCCCTGGTGTTGACAGGCCACCCACTATTGGGCAACAGGAAGTATCTGCTGCTGCTTCAGAGACTAGCAGCCAGGGTGGGGATGGGGCAGCCAGATGGGATCAGGGTTCCCAACTGCGGAAATAGAAAAGCAGAAGCTAAGCCATACTGGAGAGAAAAAGAAGGGGTGATGGGCTGAGTCAGGAGGGTGCTTGACCTATTCAGGGGACAAGGAGGCCTATGCTGCTGGGGCAGAGTGATGGAGGTGAAGAGTGGTTGGAGATAAGATCAGAAATGTGACAGGGGTCACAAACCCCAATGCCCAGTCGCAGCTCCAGGTCAATTACACACAAACTTCAGGGTGGAGGAGCAGTAGTTTTCAAAGTTCTCCATTGGTGTTGAGAACTGTGGTTTTTCTGCTACATGGCCATTGCTGACAATGAGCATACATCTGGCATTTACCATTTATGTGACCTCATTTGACTCACTTGTGAATTAGTAGAGGATAGAGGGGATTTTTTTTAACCTTATACAATTACTTTTTTGTGGCCAATGTCAATATACATAACAGATAATTTACCATTTTAATCATTTTTAAGTGTGCAATTAAGTGGCATCTGTACTCTCATAATGTTCTACCAACCATCACTACTAATTCCAAAACTTTTTCATCATTTCAAACAGAAATTCTATACCCCTTAAATAATAACTCTTTATCTTGCTCCTCTCATCTCCTACTCTACTTTCTGTCTCTATGAACTTGCCATGCTAGAGACCATGTATAAGTAGAATCAGGAGTATTTGTCCTGTTTCATTTAGCATAGTGTCTTTAAGGGTCATCCATGTTTTAGCATGTATCAGAATTTCATTCCTTTTAATTGCTGAAAAATATTCCATGCTACGTGTATACCTCATTTTGTTTATCTATTCATCTGTTATTGGGCACTTGGGTTTTTATCTCATTTCATATATTATGAAAAATGTCGCTATGAACATGGATGTATTAATCACTTCATGGCAAATAGACGGGGAAACAGTGGAAACAGTGGCTGACTTTTATTTTTCTGGGCTCCAAAATCACTGCAGATGGTGACTGCAGACATGAAATTAAAAGACACTTACTCCTTGGAAGGAAAGTTATGACCAACCTAGACAGCATATTAAAAAGCAGAAACATTACTTTGTCAACAAAGGTCCATCTGGTCAAGGCTATGGTTTTTCCAGTGGTCATATATGGATGCGAGAGTTGGACTGTGAAGAAGGCTGAGCGCCAAAGAATTGATGCTTTTGAACTGTGGTGTTGGAGAAGACTCTTGAGAGTCCCTTGGACTGCAAGGAGATCCAACCAGTCCATCCTAAAG
>NW_011494753.1:7059397-7068933 GCF_000754665.1 Bison bison bison
AAAGGAGATCAGTCCTGGGTGTTCTTTGGAAGGACTGATGCTAAAGCTGAAACTCCAGTACTTTGGCTACCTGATGCGAAGAGCTGACTCATCTGAAAAGACCCTGATGCTGGAAAAGACTGAGGGCAGGAGGAGAAGGGGATGACAGAGGATAAGATGGTTGGATGGCATCACTGACTCAATGGACATGGGTTTGAGTGGACTCCGGAAGTTGGTGATGGACAGGAAGGCCTGGCATGCTGCGGTTCACGGGGTCACAGAGTTGGACGTGACTGAGCAACTGAACTGAATACTGGCTTGAATTCCTGCTTTCAGTTCTTTTGGGTATAAAACTAGGAATGGAGTTGCTGGATCATAAGTAATCCTATGTTTAACATGCTGAGTAACTGCTAAGCTATCAATATTTTCCCCAGAAGCTGCTCCATTTACATTCCATCAACAATGCACAAGGGTTCCAATTTCTCCTCATCTTCACCAGGGCTTGTTATTTCCTGTGTCTTTTCCCCAATCACAGGCATTGTAGTAGGCATGAAGTGGTATTTCATTTTTTTGTTTTTTAACTTTGGCTCTTTTTATTTATTTATTTGCCTATCTTTGCGACATGTGTGATCTTAGTTGCCTGACCAGGGATCAAACCTGGGCCTGCTGCAGTGGAAGTGTAGACCCTTAACCACGGCTCAGGTAGAGAAGTCCCTCACTGGTGTTTTGATTCCTATTTCCCAGTGACTAGTGATGTTGAGCATATTTTTACACATTTATTGACAGTTTGTTTATCTTCCTTAGAGAAATGTCTATTCAAGTCCTTTGCCTACTTTTGAATTGGGTTATCTTTTTGTGGTTCAGTTTTTAAAGTTCTTTATATAGTCTGGATAGTAATTAAGTATGATTTGCAAATATTTTCTCTTAATTTGTGGATTGTCTTTTCACTCTCTTGATACTGTCTTTTAACGAAAAAAAGTTTTCTGTTTTGATAAAGTCTAATTTATTTTTTCTTTTATTGACTGTTCTTTTGGTATCATATGCAAGAAATCATTGTTAAATTCAATGTCTTGAAACTTTCCCCCTATTTTCTGTTCAGAGTTTTATAGTTTTAGCTCTTACATTTAGGTCATTTATCCATTTTAAGTTAGTTTTTGTATATGGTGTTAAGTAAGTGTCCAACTTCATGCCTTTGCACGTGAATATCCATTTCCCCATCACCTTTGGTTGAAAGGATGGTCTTTTCCACATTGAATGGTCTTATCCTTGTTGAAACTCAGTTGACCGTATATGTGAGTGCTTATCTCTAGCTTTCTATTTCATTCCATTGGTCTGTAAGTCTGTCCTTACGACAAAACCACACTATTCTAATTCCGATAGCTTTGTAGTGAGTTTTGAAATTAGAAAGTGTGAGTCTTCCAACTTTATTCTTTTTTTTAATGTTGTTGGCTATTAAGGTCCTGCGTTAAGGTGTTTTTTTAATTTTTAATTAAAAAAATACAGTTGATTTACAATGTTGCTTTAAAGTATACAAAAAAGTGGTTCAGTTATACATATTTTATATATGTATATATATACATTCTTTTCAGATTCTTTTCCCTTAAGATTATATAAAATATTGAGTGTCGTTCCCTGTGATATACAGTAGCCCCTGGTTGGTTATCTATTTTATATATAGTAGTATCCCTAAGATGGTAAAGAATCTACCTACAAAGTGGGAGACCTAGGTTCGGTCCCTAGGTCTGGAAGAGCCCCTGGAGGAGGGCATGGCAACCAACTCCAGTATTCTGCCTAGAGAATCCCATGGACAGAGGAGCCTGGCAGGCTACAATCCATGGGGCCATGAAGAGTTGGACATGACTGACCCACTAACAGTTTCTCTTTTGCAGCTTCCCTGGTAGCTCAGCTGGTAAAGAATCCACCTGCAATGCAGGAGATCCCAGTTAGATTCCTGGGTCAGAAAGATTCCCTGGAGAAGAGATAGGCTACCAACTCCAGAATTCTAGTATAAATCTGTGTCTCTATTCCTGCCCTGTAAATAGGTTCATCAATATCACTGGGGCTTCCCAGGTGGCCTGGGAAAGCCTCATGGTAAAGAGCCCCCTCTGCCAATGCAGGAGACACAAGAGACACAGGTTTGATCTCTGGGTCAGGAAGATCCCCTAGAGGAGGGCATGGCAACCCACTCCAATATTCTTGCCTGAAGAATCCCATGGACAGAGGAGCCTGGGGGGCTATGGTCCATGGGGTCGCAAAGAGTCAGACATGACTGAGTGACTTAGCAGAGCACACTGCTGCTGCTAAGTCACTTCAGTCGTGTCCGACTCTGTGTGACCCCATAGACGGCAGCCCACTAGGCTCCCCCGTCCTTGGGATTCTCCAGGCAAAAACGCTGGAGTGGGTTGCCATTTCCTTCTCCAGTGGATGAAAGTGAAAAGTGAAAGTGAAGTCGCTGAGTCGTGTCCGACTCTTAGCGACCCCATGGACTGCAGCCTACCAGGCTCCTCCATCCATGGGATTTTCCAGGCAGGAGTACTGGAGTGGGGTGCCATTGCCACAGGTATCTGCTAATCCCAAATCCCTAACGTATCCCTCCCTGCTTTTCCCCTTAGGTAACCATAGTTTGTTTTCTGCCTGTGGATCTAGTTCTGTTTTATAAATAAGTTCATTTTTTTTTTTAGATTCCACATTTCAGTGATGTCATACGATATTTGTCTTTCTCTGTTTGGCTTATTTCACTTAGTATGATAATCTCTAGGTCCATCTGTGTTGCTACAAATGGTATGATTTCATTTTTACGGCTGAATAGTATTTCTCTGAATATATGTACCACATCTTCTTCATCCATTCATCTGTTGATGAACATTTAGGTTGCTTCCATGTCTTGGCTATTGTGAACAGTATAGGAATGAACAATGGGATGAAAGAATATTTTTGAATGATGCTTTTCTCTGCATATATACCCAGGAATGGGATTGCAGGATCATATGGTAGCTCTATTTTTAGTTTGTTAAGGACCCTCTGTACTGTTCTGCATAGTAGCTGTACCAGTTTACAGTCCCACCAACAGTGTTGGAGGGTTCCTTTTTCTCTACATTTGAGGTGTTTTTATGGGTGAAGAAACTGAAGTTTGAACATTTTTGAGGTGGTGCTAGTGGTAAAGAACCTGCCTGCCATTGCAGGAGACACAAGGGACTTGAGAGACTTGAGTTCAATACCTGGGTCAGGAAGATCGCTTGGAGGAGAGCATGGCAACCCAGTCTAGTATACTTGCCTGAAGAATCCCCATGGACAGAAGAGCCCTGGCAGGCTACGGTCCATGGGGTTGCAAAGAGCTGGGCATGACTGAAGTGACTTAGCACGCGCACATAAGGTTGCCACCAGTCTATGACAACCCCCCTCTAACTCTCCCAAGCCTGGACATACGTGGAGAGACACCATCCTTTGAGAGAATCCCCTTGGGATGGTGGGCTCCTCCTTAGAGTTGCCCTACCTTTGGCCCCTGGGAAGGCCCATGACTTCTGAGCTTCCTTGAGTCCCCACCAGCTTTCATTCTTCAAGCACAATTGTCCCATAGGCTGGGGTCACCTACTTCTTCAGTGGACCATGAGAAAGCCTTGAGGGAACTGATGTCCACCTTGGCCTTGGCCTGCTTAGACCCGAGAGGCCTTTGAAAATCAGGATTTCTGATCCTCAAGTTCCCAACTGGCAGCCACTGAAGCAAAAGAAGTCCCCTTCTTTGTCACCTCTTGAATGTTTCCCCTTCATTTGGACCAGCTCTGAGACCACTCTCCCAGGCCTGGGAACCCCAGACTGCAGGTGGTAGGAAGGTTAGCTGGGGTCAGTCCACGCAAACAGGGTGAGGTGATAGGCAGGGGATCAACAGAGACGTCTGGATCAGTGTCCGTGGAGCTGTCATGAAAACTGCACTTGTGGGGCATGAAGGTCTGCACAGCACGAGGATCTGCGCTACTGGAAGGCAGCACAGTAGGTGCTGAGCTGGCGTCTGCACTTGTTCTCACTCTGACCCAGATGAGGATGCAAATTGATGCTGGAGCCAAAGGAACAGTGTGGCTGATTCCAGGGTCAGGGGAAGACCAGAAGATAAAACTAGGCCTCAGGGCAGGGCAGGAGCTGCAGTGCCGTTGCTGGAATTTTATTTTCAGATGCAGACGACCCCTAAGCCTAGAAGGGCTGCAGGTTCAGTGAGGGGAGGAGTGTGCACTCCAGGACCCAGTGGCCTTGGTTTGAGTCCCACCAACATGTTTGGTGCAATGCAGGAGACACAGGAGAGAGAGGATTGATCCCTGGGTCAGGAAGATCCCTTGGAGGAGGAAATGGCAACCTACTCTGGTATTCTTGCCTGGAGAATCTCATGGACAGAGACACCTGGTGGGCTCCCGTCCGTGGGGTCGCAGAGAGTCGAACATGACTGAGCGACTAAACACACACCAACAACGTGTGGGTGCAAGTGATGCTGGGAGGGAACGTTAAGCAGCGACGGTCCCAGAGAGGACAGGCTTGCCTCAGGCAGCCCCAGAACCCCAGGCCTCCAGAGGCGGCATCTTGCTCCACTTAAAGATCTGCTTTCCCTCAGTGCTGCTCTACGCCTGATACCCGCTGGCTGTGCTGGCCAGGCTAAAGCAATTCCCAGTCTCTAACGCAGAACCCGAAGACGGTGGCAGGCGCCATCTTTGTCTCTCACACTGCCTTTAGCACTGAGCGGGCTGCTTGGACTCCATTGCCCTCATGGTTGAGTCCCTCCACCCTCTCAGTTTCTGGCTCCTTGTCTGTATTAAATCTATCACTGTGGTTAAAAGACAGATGTGGTCAAATGAATGTTAATGACCTAATAAAGGCAGGAGCCCCACGTGCAGACCCCCAGCAGGTACAGGAGACCCAGAAAGCCCCTGGGCTTGGAGGGTGTTGCAACCAGAGCCCAAGGGTCAGCTCTGAGGTCCAGAACCTGCCAAGGGCAGCAGAGGAGGCTGAGGGGCCTTCTGCAGGGGCTGCCAGGGGTCTCTTCCTGCCTTTGGGGAGAGGTGTGAGGAGTGGGCCCACCTCTGTCTTGAGGAAGTCTTGAACCCAGAAGAATCTGCCAGTTCTCACCCTGCAGCAGTTTATACCACCAAGCAAGACACCCCGCCTTGGCCCCGTGAGCGTCGGAGTCCAAGTGTTCATTCCGCTTTACGGATGAAAAACCTGAGGCTGAGAGACAGGAAGCAACCAGTCGAGATAAGTGTCACAGCTAGGACTCAAACCCAGCTCTCCTCTTTTATTTCCTTTCTTGGTTTACTTTCACTTAATATATACTGATCACCATGGCCACCCTTTTCCAGGAGCTCATTAAGTCTCAGGATGACCTTTGTTGGGCTCCTACGTATATTATTTCATTTAGTCCTCAGGGCCCCTAGGAGGAGGGCAGTGTGTTCACAGTCATTTTATAGAGGAGGGAATCTGTGCACGGGACGTTAAGTAACTTGCCCAAGTTCACATTGTCTGTAAGCATGGACTTGGCCAGGACCAGAACCCGGTACCTGGACTCTTTCCACACCCCCTGCCTGAACTTCTTCTTGATAAGGGGGTGCACCCATGGGCCATGGCAGGTATATGTGGTGTGGAAGGGGTGATGCTTGGGGAAAGGGACAAGTAGAAACACAGCCTTGGCTATTGGTGCTGGCCCCCAGGTCCTGGCTGGTCACTCACAAGCTGGAGCCTGTGCAGCAAGGAGCCGTGGGGCTGGCTCTGCACAGGGTGTGGTCACTGCCTGTCCTTGCTTATGGGTCAGCGTCTCCTCTGGGGCTTAGTGTTTGTGGTGGGTCGGTAACCTCCATCCACCTTCCCCACCTACCCTCAGCCCTGGCCTGACGCCTGCCTCCTGCCCACCTACAGAGGAACTGTGTGACCGGGGCCAGCCACTCACCTTCCGTGCGTCCGTGTGTGCTCAGTCACTTCAGTCGTGTCTGACTCTCTGCAACCCCATGGACTGTAGCCCACCAGGCTCCTCTGCCCATGGGGATTCTCCAGGCAAGAATGCAGGAGTGGGTTGGCATGCCCTCCTCTGGGGGATCTTCCGGACCCAGGGATCGAACCCACCGCTCCTGCACTGTAGGCGGCTGCTGAGCCTCAGTTGTCACCTGTGACGTGGGGCAATCAGTGTACAGCCCTGACACTGCAGGCTTCTCTGAGAATTAGAGGCATAGAGGGCATGGGCTTCTACCGCTCCACATGCCACCCGCCCTGCTCCCTTCTCCTGACCTGGGAACTTGGCCCTGGTTCCCTTTACTTCCTGGGAGGCTCCCACCGCTGGCTCTGCCTGACTCGGGGCTCTCCCCGAGCTGGTCTCAGGCCACCTCTTCAGACACCTGCCCTGGCCCTTCAGCCCCCTCGCTGCTCACAGCTCTGAGCATCAGGCTTCCAGTCTCCTGAACCCAAGGGACTCAATGCCACCTCCAGGCCTCTGCCCAGACTTGTGTTCCCTCCCTGCCCTGTCCCTTGTGTTAACTTCTGCCCATTTTGGTTTCTTAACGCAGGAGGAAGACGTGGGGGATTGAGCTGGGCCTTTAAGAATGGAGGGGAAGTGAGCAGTGCTTCACAGGATGGGGGAAGGGGAGCGCGTAGAGGAGGCCCTTCCTTCCTGATGTTGGAGGAGGCCTACTTGAAACAACAAAGTCACAAAGTAGGAAGCCAGCACGCCCACACAATTGGTGTTGAAGTCGGGACAAGTTATATAACCTCTCTCATCCTCAAATCCTCCCAGGGTCTGTGTTACTGAGATGAGGCCCCAGGTTGGCACAGGAGGTCCCTTTCTGGTACTTGTGCTATTCCCCGGCCTCCAAACTGCAATGTGGGATTCCTAGGAGCCCCTGAACATTCACAGGCCTCTAACAGCTCCACTCTCCCCCTCACCCAAGGCTGCAGGAAACAATCAACCCCAGGTCTCCGGGTTCCCCAAAGCTTGTGGCCCAGCTGGGCCCCAGGTCAAGGGCCTGGACATCTCAGGGACCATGCAACGGGGCTGCTTGGGTGAAGAGGCCTCAGCCCAGGGCTCAGTGGAGATCTAGAGCCCTCTGGAAACTCATTTCTAATCCCAAGCCCCAGATTAGCTCATTTAACCACGTTCAATGTGCTTTGTTCCTTAAGAGTCTACTGCTTTCTTGGCTCTCTCCCTTTGACACCTATCCTGAGCCATCTTAGAAAAGCCATAAGTCACCCCACATTTGCCTGCTTACAGATGGACCCCTCCAGTCTTTAAGTCAGGGGACATCCAGACTCAGAACACCTAGTAGGACACATCATCTGAGGCTTGAATCCTCTCTGCAGAATCCCTAACCTGCTTACCAGATCCTAGCTACGGGGCACTGTCAACCCAGCAAAGCGACTTACCTGTGCTCCATATTTGGGGCCACATGGGCTCTTGGAAAGTCCTTTTTTGTACCGATCTAGAGTTGGCCTCCCTGTCTACTTCCCTGTGAGTCCTGGCTGAGGCTCTGGGGACACCAAACACAGATGCTCCCTCTTTTGCTGAAGGCTCCACTGCTGCTAAGTTGCTTCAGTTGTGTCCAATTCTGTGCGACCCCATAGATGGCAGCCCACCAGGCTCCCCCGTCCCTGGGATTCTCCAGGCAAGAACACTGGAGTGGGTTGCCATTTCCTTCTCCAGTGCATGAAAGTGAAAAGTGAAAGTGAAGTCACTCAGTCGTGTCCAACTCTTAGCGACCCCATGGACTGCAGCCTACCAGGCTCCTCCATCCATGGGATTTTCCAGGCAAGAGTACTGGAGTGGGGTGCCATTGCCTACCCCTGAAGGCCCTACAAAGGCCTACAAATGATCACATTCCTTACTAGCTCCTCAAGGGCTGAGGCCTGGTACCCAGCCCTCTGTACCCAGCCATCCTCCTGGGATTCTCTGGGTAAACATCCAGCTTGCTCACTGAAGTCTCTGGTTCATCAGTTCATCCATCCATCCATCTATCCACCCATTCATCCATCCATCCACCCATTCATCCAAGCCATACCTGAGTATCTGTTCTTTGCCGTCTCTCAGTTTAGCAATCAATAATGGTAGAGACGAGACCTACTGTGGGGTACTAGCTGTGGGGCAGTGGAAAAATCCTGGCTGCTATTCATTGACTTATCTTCTCTGAGACTCAGTTTCTTTATCTGTACAGTTGGGTAGTAACATGTTGTATGAAGTAGAGGGGACGGGTCTGTCTGGCTTATTTAAGGTGCTGGGTAACTAGTCATTGAACTGCAAACAAATGGTCTGGTCTTCTACTCGGGGCGGCTCAGGAGCCAGCTGTCATGAAGGCACGTCCACGTGAGCGCCTCCCTATGTCCGCAGCCTTTGTCCAGTCTATTTGCTGAGCATTGCTGTACAGACGTGGGCACTGGGACCCAGGAGGCAAACCGCCCCACGCTCTGCCTTCTCCAGAGTTCAGTACTCACTTCCTCAGGTGTTCTGACAATCCCAGTGGTTTTGCTTCTCTGCGCACAGCAGACAAGCAACAGTGGACTGGTAGCTAGTAAGCTAGCCACGGTAGGCGCTGGCCACAGAAATCCTTTCTGTTAAATTGCGGTGAAATTAGAAGGCGAGGTCGCCCGAGTACCGTGCAGCCTATAACCGTATTCAAAATTGCTGTCCTTGGCTTCTGGAGCTTCCTGAGATGAAAGCGGTGAGTCCAGTCTCCCTGCTCTGTCTCTTCTCCCACCAGTAAAAGGTGATTTAAAAAAAAAGTTAGATTAAATATATAAAAAGCCTAGCAACCCAAGAGCATGTCAGTCATTAGAAAGGTTTCTGAGAAGAATGGTAAGCATTTTATGAAACAGTCTCTGAATTTGGTAAGGCGCAAGCAGGAAGCTTGAATTTTTTCCTTCCGCCTTCCAAAGCGGTAGTGGTAGCTCTCCCTTCCTCACCCCTGGGCGTGTGACAGAGCGTGTCCAGTCCTTTTCAGGTCTAACTCCCTCCAGTTCAACCTCGTATCCAGATCTCACTTTCCTGTTCACCTGAAAGCTCCCCAGTCTCCCCGACTTTGCCTGTGATTGGAAGCCTATGATGCGCGCGGAGCATAGGGTCGGTCTCTGTCACCCCCACTGCTTACTGCTTCTGGCGTCTCTACAGCCGGCGCGGGTGTGGGGTTGGAAGGCCTAAAGGGATGAAGGGTCTTATTTTCCTGGTGCAGTTGCTGCTGGTGCAGCAGGTGACTGATGCCCACAGGTCAGCTCTTCCTTTCCTGGCTACTTTTGCAGGTCCTTTGGGGACCTTGTCCCCTGGCTGTCCCACTCTCTTCCCTGCAGCTGTCCATGTCTGATCCCTCCCAGCTGCACCCCATCATCTACTCCATGCAGCTTTTTTCGAGGGCTCCTTCTTGGCTGCCAGGCATTTCTCACCAGCCAAGACTTACAGGCAGCTCTTCCCAGCCACCTTCCCAGCCTCCACTTGGTTCCCAGGAGATGTATGGGTGTCAGCCCCCAACCGCTCCCTTCCAGGCCTCACACGCCCTCAGACTCCCCTTGGGCAGCTTCAGCCCACCCCTGACTTCAGACATCTCCAGGTA
>NW_011494753.1:7069033-7093637 GCF_000754665.1 Bison bison bison
CAGGTAAGATGCAGTTATGGTTGCCATGGTTTCCAAAAGCCAACAGACACACAGCAGCCTCCAGGCTGAAAGAACAGTTGAAGGTCACCTCCTCTCCCCAAACCCATAACACAGTCAGGCGGCCCCAGAAAGGACAAGGGCTTCACCAAGAGTACCCAGCTTCTTCCTGGCAGATCAGACTTGTGACCAAATCCCAGGCCTCTCCCTCTAAGGTGAGAGGCTTAGCTGTCCTCTGAGATACTTTATATTCTGGAATTTCATGTAAGGGAACATTTGAAAAAGCTTCTGCAGCCTTTTAAATGGACCCTCTGGTGGGGAAGGGTGTATAACTCAGTAGGAGGATAACTCGGTGTTTTCCAGCCTTGAGCAGCTGGGTTCCGTCCGGTGAGAGCCAGCCAGAAGGGGCTGGTGAGAGCCAGGGGGGACCAGGGCAAGGCATGGGGAGCTGCTCTTGCTGAACAGCTACTGAGTTCAGGGCTTTGCAGAGAGGTGGGGGATGCGCTAAGTTCTGGCTTGGGAGAGCAGGGCTCAAAACCTGGCTGTTTCCCACCGACTTCCGAGCAGGTAGCTAACCTCTCTGGGTTCCGTTTTTGTCATCTGTAAAATAGGGGTAATAATCCTCAGCCCTGTCGCCAGCTCAGGGCAACCTCTGACCTTGTGTTTCCTCATCTCATCTGTGTACATTGTTTCACCGGCTTCTTAGATCAACTGTAGGTGGAGGGAACCATTAGGCCTCTTGTTACAGGGAGGGAAGTGGAAGCTGAGAGCGCCCAGGACCACAGGGTGGGGTGTGAACCCATAAATGGTCTGCTAAACTCTGTCCAGTCTCTCGGGCCAGGTCTGGGCCCCATCCCTAAACTTGGCAGCCAGTCTGCCCCCAGGGGGCTGTGCCCACATGGGGTGGGCTGTCTGGGGCCAGGAGAGGTTGTCCTCCCCAGGCATTTCCTAGATGAGGAAACCTGGTCCTGAGAAGGGAAGTGGCTTGCTTGGGGCTCTGGTCTCTGTGGCCCAGCCAATGCAGCCACCAAGAATGGCATGGGTGTGACAAGGAGGAAGTGGCAATGGGCACAAAGCTCCCTCTGTACTTGCGCAGTGGGGGCATGGCAGGGCTGGGGCCGGCTTGCCGGCCTGGACTGTGACACATCCAGGGCCATCCAGCCAAGGGAGCAGGTGGGCCATCCCTGAGCAGAGACCAGAGCCCCGAGCTCGTAGGCTTCTCGCATGCCCCTTTCAGGTGGAGGCAGGAATACGCTTCTGGCCGGAGCAGCCTGGAACACCTTCTCCTGTAGCCCTGATCTGACCAGTGTGGGGCAAGGGAGGCCAAGAATGGCCACACAGAGTGGATGGCAAGGCCTGGGGTCCCACATCCGGCTTGGGGGAGGTCTCCCCAGGAGGGAGCTGCATCTGCCTGCCACCTGGCACCCCGCCCTGGGGTGGATCACCCCAGGTGCCACATGGCGAGGGTGGGGCCTCTGGCCATTTGCTGGCTGTCCGCTCACATCTGCAGAACCAGCCGGCCCTTCTCCAGGGCAGCGTTCCTCTGACCCAGCCCGGGCACGGAGCTGGCCTCTAAGAATCCATGGTAACTGAATGACAGACGGAAACACGGCTTTGGTTTGAGGCAGAGGGAGTCTGAGTAATCATCTTCAAAAGAGGGTTTTTTTTTTTTTGATGTTTCAAAATGTAACAGAGTTGCTGGACTACCAATGTCTGAACTGGACTGAATGTCTGATGTAGGTTTGGGGACAAACTGCATGTGTGCTCAGTCACTTCAGTTGTGTCCAGCTCTTTGAGACCCTATGGACTGTCAGCCCGCTAGGCTCCTCTGTCCATGGGAGTCTCCAGGCAAGAACACTGGAGCGAGTAGCCATGCCCTCCTCCAGGGGATCTTCCCAACCCAACGATCGAACCTGCGCCTCTCATGTCTCCTGCGTTGGCAGGTGGCTTCTTTACCACTAGTGCCAGCTGGGAAGCCCGGGGACAAGCTGACCTGAGTTCATATCCTAGATTCTGATCTTCACCAGCTGAGGGAACTCGGGCAGTCACTTACCCTCTTTTCCTCCTCATCACCACCCTAACTCCCTGGGTGTGTGGTGTTTTCCAATAAGAAGACAGCTGTGATACTCTTGGTATCGTGTGTGGCTGGTGGACTCAATAAATGACTATTTCACCAAGGGCAAGGCCAGAGGCAGGTCTCAGGTGACGGAGGCTGCAGGGGGACACAAGGAGGTGGGAGGCCCTGCCGTCTCGTAGCTTCCACACTGTGGAAATGTCCATCTGAGCCTGTAAACAAGGGGTTGAAAGGGAACCCAGAATACCTACAGGCTGTAGCTAGTTAGGTGCCGGGAGGAAAGGCCAGGGTGGGCCCCTGGAGGGCGGTGAGCCTGCAGGACTAATTGATTAACTGAATGATTAGCTAGTTCGTTTCCTCAGCAGCTTCCTGAGCCCCACTCTGCCCCACTCTGAGCCCTGAGTCAGAAGCCCCGGAGGAGGCAACTGAGGTGGGGTGGCGGAGGGGGTGCAGGCCAGCCGGGAACAGCCCCCAGGGAGTCTGGCACTTCCTTGGAACAACCTACTCACTGGTGACGGTGGCTCACCCAGCCGAAGCCCCACCTGCTCTGAGTCAGGGCTGGGCCAGATTCTAGAGCCTGCAGAACTTTGGGGACTTGAGCTCCAAGGACCCTGCCTGCAAGCCCCTCTGCCTGCCACCTCCTCCAGAATGGCCAATGTAGGTTTGCTTTTGCTTCTCTTTCCACTCGGGGGTCTCTGTAATGACAGAGGGGTTCCTCTGGGGAGTAGGGGCTGGGAAGAAAGATCAGAGAGTCTGCCGCGGGGCTGGGCTTGGTCAGCCCTCCCCTCCCCGAGAGGCATGGCGGGGTAACAACAGGCCCTGCAAGTCCAAGCCCTCGTCCCGCTCTGCCTGTGGGACCTCAGGCGCATCTTCCCCTTCTCTAGGCCTCAGTTTCCCCAAGGACTGAGGGGCACTGGACAAGACGCTTCCTAGTTCTGGTGGTCTGTGGTGTCCAGCTCAGAATGACCCCTCAGGGGGAGAGGGCAGGGGCAGGGAAGGAGCAGAAAGGACCCGTCTTCCTCCCTGGCCGCCACTGGCTTTTGTCCTGGGGGTCCGGAGGGGCAGCGGGGAGGCTGGGGCAGGAAGCTGTGGTCCGCTGTCTGGTTGTAGCAAGTGGCCCACGAAAGCTACAGAAATGGAGCCTGGGGCAGCCACACCAGCCTAGACGCTGGGGCAGAGAGGCCTGTGGGCGTTGGGGGCTGACCACTCTGCCTGGGGCCCTGAGTAGCCAGCCAAGACCCAGGCCTGCTGCTCATCAGCCTGTGGGCAGCTGAGCCTAGTCTTGGGAACTTTTAGGGCTGCTTATGGAGGAGGCATGCACTCGGGATCCTAACCATCCTGTGGGCTGGCAGATTCTACCGTTCTGAGTTGACTGAAGGTGGGCTGGGCCTGGCACGGGGCCAGCTGGTACAATTTGTGGCCTCTCTGCCTTTCTCTACTGCATCCGATTCTCCTTAGACCTTGAAAAACAACACCTTCTCTTTCCACTGCGTACTAAGTTGCTTCAGTCGTGTCTGACTCTTGGCAAACCCGTGGACTCTAGCCTGCCAGGCTTTTCTGTCCCTGGGATCCTCCAGGCAAGAATACTGGAGTCGGTTGCCATTTCTTCCTCCAGGGGATCTTCCCAACCCAGGGACTGAACCCATGTCTCTTATGTCTCCTGCACTGGCAGGTGGGTTCTTTACCACTAGCGCCACCTGGGAAGCCCAGAGCCGGGCTCAAATACCTCTTCCTGCAGGAAGCTCTCCTTGATTTAGACTTCTCCCTGCCTCTCCCCTCACACCCACAACACAGCATTTGAGGGGAGGCATGGGGCAGCAATGGCCAGCTCTTGACTCAAGTGTGTGTGGCCTTGGGAAAGACCTGCTGATTCACTAAGCTGTGAGACGGGGCTGTGGAGCGTGCATCGAAGCGGGGGCTCCCTTCCCCCTTCTCTGTGGCTCATGATGGGGGATGGTCTGTGGAAATGGAAAAGAAAACAGGTAGGTGCTGCCTCTCGGGGCTGGCCCCAGTTGCCTGGCTGAGCACTCTGGTGGGTTGGGGTCCTTCCTCAAGAATGGATGGGGGGAAAAATGGATGGGAGCCAGGCTGAGAGGCATAGAAGCCCTGCTCTCAGCACTGTGAGAGCCGGATCCTGACCCTCGACGTTCACCCCACCCAGTGGGTGCAGGAGGATGCCCTGAGCCCACAGGGTGAGCCCTGCGTGGCATCCAGCATACAGTGGGTTGTCAGGGAACAGCAATTGCTATTCTTTGCAGAGGCTGTAGAGGGTAGGACTGAAGGGTGTAGGCCCGAGCCAGACAGCCTGGGTTCAATGCCAGGCCTGCCGCTTTCAGGCTGGGTCACCCTGGGTACACCTCACCCATCTGTGCCTCAGTTTTCTCACTTGGGCACCTGAGGTAAGAGGGTTCTTGAGAAGGCGACAGGGGTGAATGGTGCCAGGCACCTCCTAAGGCTGTCATCATGGAGGCTTGTGGTGGGGGCCTTTCCCCAGGCCACCTTAGGTTAGAGCGTGACTGTGAGCTCTGATCCCCGCAGGGCTCATCTCCACCTGGTGCCTCCACAGATGGGGGGGGACCCTCTGTGTGCCTGCGTGAGGCCACGTACTGAACCCCAAGAGCTTGTCCTTAGATAGGGGAGATGGAGGCTGATGGTGAAGCCAGGTCCTGGCGGCGGTCAGTGGGGTCCTCGCCAGGCTGCACACAGGGCTCCCCAGCATGGCCCTCACGTGCCCCTCTGTCCTGTGCCCCAGTGGCAGGCTGCACACAGGGCTCCCCAGCATGGCCCTCACGCGCCCCTCTGTCCTGTGCGTGGCCCTCACGCGCCCCTCTGTCCTGTGCGTGGCCCTCACGCGCCCCTCTGTCCTGTGTCCCAGTGCAGGGACTTCACCGCTCACACGGGCTACGAGGTGTTGCTGCAGCGGCTGCTGGATGGCAGGAAGATGTGCAAGGATGTGGAGGAGCTGCTGAGACAGAGGTGAGCGCCAGGAGGGAAGGGAGGTGGCCGAGCCCCGAGGCCAGCCTGGCTGCTGGCAGGCCACCCCTACTCTAAGAAGTCAGGAGTACGATTCCCCTGTTTTTCCCAGACTGGGCCTTCCCCCAAGTGGGCAAATATATCTAATGTCCCATCAGATGTGCTTGAATTCAGCCAACGTTTATTTAGAAGGGCTGGAGGCTTAACCGTCTCAAGGAGGCATCTGCAGGGCCAGAGCCTGCACGGGCAGACCCTGCCATGTGGCTGCGCCCGTCTGAGGGTGAGCTTTGGCCAGCAGCCATGGACAAGACCCGTGCCTGGGGGCTGTCGTTGCAGGGCCCAGGCGGAGGAGCGGTACGGAAAGGAGCTGGTGCAGATCGCCCGCAAGGCAGGTGGCCAGACGGAGATCAAGTAAGGGGGCCCCGCCTGCTTCCCCAGGCACTTTCGACAGGGTTCAGGGCTTCCTGGGGTGGGCTGGATGGGGAGGGCCAGTGAGGGTCTGAGTGGCTCCCGGGGCAGGGTGGCTGGTGGGCAGCTTTCTTGGGTGCTGGGCACTCTGGGCAAGGTCAGGTTCTTTGTGGGGGCAAAAAGCCCACAGTCTGAGCTCCCAGGAGACTCTCTGGGCAAGGAGCACAGCCCACACTCCCTGGGGGTCTCCATCCAAGTCCTGAGAGCCCTGGCAAGGGGTGACAGGACCCCACTGGCTGCCGCGCCCCCTGCAGCATTGACTCAGCTCGAGCTTCCAGGAGGGACGTGTGGCCCAGAGGTGGGGGTGCCTGCTCCTCACCCGTTGGCCATGTGACCTTGAAGCGGTGGGGGGCGGGGGGGCTGGTCACTGACACTTGGGGTTTCCGTTTCCTCCTCAGTGAGGGGATGACAGTGCAGCCTTCCTTAGAGGCTGCCCAAGCCTGGCTGGGAGGGCAGTTGCTGCTGGGAAGCCCCTGGGCCAGCACCTCTGCATGCAGACTGTGAGAGGGACGCAGGTGCAGAGAGAGTTTCAATTTGAGGGCAGCTAAGGAGAACGTTCTAGCAGTGGTGAGGAAGGGTGGACTCTCCCTGCTGGGTGAGGGCTGAGTCAGGCCGAGGGGCGGAGAGGACTCCAAGTCCTGGAAGGGCTCGACTGAATCCTCTTCCTCCTCCCCGGGAGCCCAGAGACCCGACCCAGCCTGCGGTTGCCATAGCAACCCCTGCCCACACCCCTGCCCCCGTTCCCCATGGGGGTCTGGCTCTGCTCAAGGAAAGTGGCCCCAGAGCCTGTCAGCTGCAAAGCCTGGAACCCGGTCGCCTCATTTGAGATGAATAAACAACACTCTCCAGGTCTCCTAAAGACATAGGCGACCCTTCTTCCAACCAGGAACCTGGAGCCAGAGAAGACTCAGGGAGGGCTAGAGGAAGGTTGAAGAGCCAGGAGACATGGATGCTCAATGCCCAAGGGTCCTGCCTTGGACCAGAAAGCGTGACCGCAGCTCCAGGAGTAAGAACGTAGGAGCTCTAGTCCCCGCTTGGTCTTTATGAGCTGTGTGACTGTGGGCAAGTCACTTAACCTCTCTGAGTTTGGTTCTCATCTGTTGACTCCAGTGTGCTGCTGAGCAGATAAAAATGGCAGGACTGAGGCTGGGTACAAGCTGGGTACAGAGAAGGGCATTCTTTACCAGGACACAGTAAGGAAAATGAACGGGGACCTTCTTTGTATTCCCAGACAGGGTTGGAATCAAGGGAGCATGATCCAGGAGTCCCCACCTGCCTTCTGACCTCCCAGGGCTGCTGGAAAAGGAGAACTTTCCCAGCAAGAGACAAGCCCTCCTGGGGGATATGGAGGGGGTGCTCCAGGCAGGGCCACAGTGGGAGGTCAGGCTGGAGGCAGGAAGTATGAGGCACACTCAGGGGGCTGTGAGTCACAGGGGACTTAAAACAGGGAAGGAGAAACCACCAGTGAAGAGAATAAAGTGGAAATGGAGCCAGGCGGGCAGTGGGAAGGGTGGAGAGGTGCAGTATCTGGCCCTATCTTTAGAACCATGAAGTGGCCAGGGCGAGGCTCTGGGTGGCCCTGATTCCTTGTGTGGTTGTAGGAGGCCAGGTGGGGCAAGGTCTGTCCTACCCTTTTTGCTGTGTGACCCTGGAGTGGTCACTCCCCCTCTCTGAGTCCTGGGTCCTCAGCTGTGAACAGTCACACTCATGAGTTCCTCTGGGCAGTCACAATGTCAAGCAGAGAGCCCTAAGCCACAGTGATACTTGAGAAACATCGAAGGTCATTACAATCTCATGGGCCCCTCCATGAGTCATACAAATTGGGGTCACCTGGCTTAGTTTAGCACTGAGGAGACTGCCTGGCCCGGCTAGACCATTTCCTCTGAGGCCCAGCCCTTCTCTGGCCCAGAGAGCTGGAGGGTGGGGTCCCTGGAGGGAGAGCCTCCCTCTGAGGTGGGAGCAACAGGGTAGAGCCCCAGACCAGGGCGAGGAGCTCAGAGACAGGGTCCACCTTGCTGCCTACCACTTAGGAGCTGGAGCATGGGCTGGCAGGGCCAGGCCCCAGGGCTCAGCCTCCCCAGCAGTAGGAGAGGCAGGAAAAAAACCCACAGGGGCCTCATTGCCCCCCCCGCACAGGTTCCAGAGCAGGCTGGGAGCAGTGCGTGTGAGAACCAGCCCCATCCCGAGTTCCCCAGTGAGCTAGAGTGGCCAGAGGAGCAGGGCAGAGCAGAGGGCACCTCCTGGGAGAGGACCGTGGACAAAGGCTGGAGGCTGGAAAGCTCAGGGCACATTTAGAGCCAGAGAAGCAGGAGGCAGGGGTTGGACTATCCCAGCCTACCTGCTGCTTCCCTTAGGGCCTTGCCCCCTTGCAGCTCCCAGCTCAGCTGATGATGCACTGTGGGTGCTTAATAAGTGTTGCTCTGTGAGTTATGTCCTAAGGTTGGTGAGACCATGAAGTCATTGCTTTCTTTAACTACGGGCCAAGCATCCATCATCCATCTAAGTGTGTGCCATGCCCCAAGCTATGTTGGGGGTATGGGGACTCAAAGGTTTTAAAATGAAACAAAGGGCCCCACTGTCCTGAATCTGGGGTCTAGCCCACTGGGGGTGACCTCACTCTCATCCCCTTTTTTGGTCTTTTGCATTAGAACCTTCTTCCAGGGCCTTCTCATGCCCCACCTCCTCCAGGAAGCTCTCCCAGACACTCTGGCCTTGCCTGCCTGTCAGCTTTTTGGCTTAGACCAGGTCACCCTGTCCTACACCAACCTGGAGGGGCTCTCTGTGCGTAGGATGAGTGGCAACCATGACAACATGGGTCACTTCCTTGTTGCCATGGAGACTTATGAGCTTGTGTTGAGGTTGGCACCTGGCAAAGCTGGCTTGGCTATTCCACGTGGGGGCTGGAAGCTCATCCTCCAGGGCCCATCCGTCACTTGGGGAAGGGGGGAGCCCCGTGCCTCTTCGTGGCCAAGCCCCCTGTCTTCCATGGGATGCTCATTCTCAGCCCCCGAGAGGACGAATGGAGGGGGCTGAAGGTGCATAGACTGAACAGGGTGGAGGAGGAGGACCAAAGCCAAGGGCTTCCGTGACCCCAGAAATAGCCCAGCAAGAGCTGAGAGGGGCAAGCCATCCAGACTCCCCGACCCCTGCCACCTGAAGACAGAGCATTTCTGCATCATCCCCTGACCTCAGACTGGCCAGAAGGCCTGAGACATAGCCACATACATTGAGACGAGGTTATTCTGGCCTTTAGATGACTTTTAGCGCTCACCTCGTTCACACATGAACTCAGCAAGCATCTGCTGGGCAGTGGCAATGAGGAACACACAAATAAGACCTGGTCCCCAGCTCAGGGAATCCCCACAAGCTCTTTCAGTGCATTTTAAAGAAGCACTAGGTGGGTGCAGGCGGCTTCTCAGTATTGCCTGAACCACACGTCTAACCCTGCAGAAAGTTCCCCTCGACTCTCCTTCCAACCGTGGGGCCTTTGCTCTGGCTGATGCCCTCATATCTCCCCTGTGAATTCTGCCTGAAATACCGCCTCCCCAAGAAAGCTGTTATCTCCCTCTCTTGCTCATCCTGCTCCGGGTAGGGCGCCGAGTCCCACACAAGCCGTGGAAGCTGCACAGGGTAGGGGTTCAGAAAGGGGAATCGAGGCAGGGCTGGGGTCAGTTTCCTGTGCGTCCCTTTGTATTGGGTTGGCCAAAAATTTCTTTTGGATTTTTCCATGTTATGAAATACCCAACTGAATTTTTTGGCCAACCCAATAGTACCTGCGAGCAAGGACAGCCCCCACTTGAATCCTTAAACACTCACGTCTCTGCTTCACCCCCAGTTGTCAAGCCTAAGACACTGCTTTCCTGTCAGAAGGGTTGTTTTTTTTTTTCCCATCATCTCTCTTCCTCCGAGCTCAGAGAATGAAGGTATCACTGAAGATACTGCAGTGAGAGAGGGGGCCCGTGTTCTTATCAGGGCTGCTCCTCCTCTAAGGAGGCCAGCTTACTCAGGCCCAGCGTGTGGGGCAGTGAGAGGAGCCCTCTCCTGGGAGCTGGGAGGCAGGAGCCTCGTGGCTGGCAGGGGGCAGGGGTGAGGATGGCAAAGCAGGGGCCGTGAGATCGTGCGGGTCACACAGTAGTACAGAAGGAGACACTGACACTGGAAATTCAAACTGTCTGAAGCAGAACTCTGGGCCGAGTGTCCTGAGAGCCAGGTTGAAAAGGGCAATGGGGACTGATAAGGCAGAGGCCTGCACGGGGCTTCCGTCCTTGACACGCGGTGGAGACCCAGCAGAGCTGTTGCTGTTCCGCTGCTCAGTCGTGTTCGGCTCTTTGTGAGCCCGTGGACTGCAGCACGCCAGGCTTCCCTGTCCTTCACCATCTCCCGGAGCTTGCTCAAACTCATGTCCACTGCATCAGATGCCATCCAGCCATCTCATCCTCTGTCGTCCCCTTCTCCTGTTGCCCTCAATCTTTCCCAGCTTTAGGGCCTTTTCTGATGAGTTGTCTCTTCGCATCAGGTGGCCAAAGTATTGGAGCTTTGGCATCAGTCCTTCCAATGAATATTCAGGCTTGATTTCCTTGCAGTCCAATGGACTCTCCAGTCTTCTTCAGCACCACAGTTCGAACGTCTCTGGGAAATGTGGGTGATGATTTCCCTGAGTGGTCTGGAGTTGAAAAAGGCCTTGGGGTTTATCGAGTATTGAGTTTAATTCACTGGGCTGTGATCCTGGCGACAACAGGGAGGAGAACCAAATATTACCCCTGTTCAATAGGCTCTTATTTCAGTGCAGTGATAGACAAATGTATCAACCTAAGATGACAATAGGAACAAATGCTCAGAAGAGACAGAAGGGAGAGCCAGGCAAAGATGCTGACATAGGGAATTAGCATGTGCAAAGGCCCTGGCGCAAGAGGGAACATGGTATGTAGGAGGAACTGGTAAGTGGCCAAATGACTGTGGGCAGAGAACAAGGATGAGAGATGAGAAGTGAAGTAGGAGGGATGGAGGTGATGGGGCAGGGACTAGGGTGGTGGCAGTGAGAGGTGGATGGATAGATTGGGGAGGTGTGCATAACCTGGTAGGTGTGGTGCCTTTGCTGAGAAGGGAGCCCTGGAGGAGGAGCAGGTTTGTAGGGTGAAGAGCCCAGTTTCGGACACTCTGAGGTGTCTGTGGGATGTGAGGTCCAAAGGGAGGTGAGGACCAGTAGGTTGCAGGCCCTGGCCTCTGGGAGGGATCTGGGCAGGATGTAGTCATGTTGTGGGTGAGGGATGGGGTGTAGAGAGGTGGCCGTGCTGGGCCTAGAGAGGCTCTAACCGTAAATGGGTCGACTGAGGCAGGAGATGCGTGTGCAAGAAGGAAATGTAACCGCTGGCAAAGTGTCAGTTCTGCCAGAGTCCTGACCTCTCCACCCCCTACCAAGGCAAGTGGGGTCACCATGCCTTCACCCTTTCCTTCCTCTGGTAAGAAGAGAAAGTTACACCACTTGCCACTTTTGTAGCCACGGTCAGTTTTGTCACCTCTCTGACCTTTATTTTTCTCATCTGTGAAATGGGGCTAATGATGGTGCCCTCCCTGCCTGGCAGAGTTGTGAGCGTTAAATAATGAGGCCCGCATTGGAATGTACATCAGCAGCACCTGGAGGCTTGTTGAAACAGTGTGCTGGGCCCTGCCTCTGAGCTTCGGCTCCCGGAGGACAGCAGTGGAGCCCGAGAAGCTACGCTTCTGAGGACTGCCAGGTGATGCTGCTGCTGCTCGGCTGGTCGGTTTCTTAAGAGTCCCTGTGGGAGGAGGGAGCCCCTTGTGAAGCCTGCCTTGCAAGGATGGTGAGGAGATGCTGGCGGGTGGAGTCTTCACCACATGTGGTGCTAGTGGTAAAGAACCCGCCTGTTGACGCAGGAGACAAAAGAGAACGTGGGTTTGATCCAGGAAGTGAGTTGCCATCTGATCCAGGAAGATCCCCTGGAGGAGGGCATGGCAATCCAGTCCAGGATTCTTGCCTGGAGAATCCCGTGGACATAGGAGACTGGCGGGCTACAGTCCATAGGGTTGAAAAGAGTCATACACTACTGAAGCGACATAGCACGCAGGCTCACAGGCACGCAGGCGGGGGTGGGCAGAGCTGTATCGCTGGGTGTCATGTGGTCATATGGCCACCAGGGGGCAGGCACGCTGCTCTGCACAGGGATGCAGCCAGTGACAGGACGCCTCACCTGCCATCTGCCTTCTGGCTCTGGCTCCTCAGGTGGCCTGGTGAGCAAGGAGCGGCAGCGTATTTTTGTCTCCTTGGGTAAGGGGCCATAGTCAGAGGCAGAGAATTTTACCCGTGAGAGTAGACAAGCCAGCCTGCAACCTCCACACACCGTCTCTGTGTACTTGGAGACTTGGTACCCATCAGCCCACAGGGCTGTAGGGGGTGATGGGAAGGGAACCCAATCTATGGGGGCTGCTTCAAGGGGATGCCTCCAACCCGAAGGTGAATTCAATGGGCATTTCTGAAAGAGGGGTGTGTGTGTAGTAAGCTCTTAGGTGGGGCATTTGGGAGGTACAGCTCAGGTCAGGTTCAGGGGCCTGGGGGACCCCCGGGACTGGTCGGGGTGTGCAGATGTGGGCTCAGGGGAGGGTGGCATAATGACAGCAACCCTTGCAAAGCATCTACTTTGCACCAGGTCTTAAGAGACCTTTATACATATAAATTCAATCCTCACAACCATTTTGCTTGTGATATCATTATCCCCATTTTACAGATGGGAAAACTGAGGCATAGAGAGGCTAGGCCATTTGTCTAAGGTCATACAGAGAGTGTGTGGCACAGCTTGGAGTGAACCCAGGCCTCTGGCTCCAGGGTCTGCTTCTAATGCACATGGGACTCGAGGGCAGGAAGCTCTAGCCTGGTTCCTCACCTGGGATTCCAAGTCACCTCCCTCCTCTGCCAGGAGGGGGAGCTTGCCCCTCAGAGAGGCCTCTGCTGGAGAGCAGATGGGTGGGAGAGGCACTTTTCCATCAGTCCTGTTCTGACCAAAGTGCCCCTTACCCATCAGCAGCAGACAGGACTGGGTCCTGAGTGAGCTCCGACATCTTAGCTCAGACCTCACCTCTGTTCATCGCTCTGGGTGACAGCCCCCTTGGCAGGACTGCCAGATAAAATATAGACTGTCCCATTAAGCTTCAGATAACAAATATTTTTAAAATGTAAGTATGTTCTAAATTTTACATGGGGCATGTTTATATTCAAAAAGCTTTGGTTGTCTATCTGAAATTTGAACTTAACTGGGTGTCCTGTATGTTTATTTATGCCACCTGGCAACCCTACCCTCAGGCATCACCCTCCACAATTCCCATGCTTAGCCAGCTCCTTCCCTTTGCTTCCTCCTTGGTGTCCTCCCTTCAGACTGATGCCTCCTACTGTGTTTTCTCAAGTACCCCAAACTCAGTGCACCCTGAAGTAACTCCCGATATTCTCTCCTGAGCCCTCTCAGAGGTGTCACCACCATCCACTCAGCTACCAAGCCAGGGACCAGGGAGCCCCTCAGCTTCTCGCTGTACTCAACTGTACATCCCATTCTTCCTGCCCAAAGGCCCCTACACCTCTCCCCTTCAGCACCTCTGCCCTGCTTGTCACCCTCTTCCCCTATAGCTGCCCTTCATCTCCCTCCAAGACGTCCTCAGGCCCCCTGCCAAGTCTGAACCCCACCCTCTCCTGCTTCTGTTCATCTGGGAGAGGACTATGGGGGAGGGGCTCCGGGGAGAGAGGGAAGGCCTGAAGATGTGCAGAAGCCAAGAGCATTGGGGGATGGGGGCGGGGGCATTGATTGCTTTGTAATTTCCAAAGAGAGCGCTTTGCATTCCAGAAATCCCAGCGTGAGTTCTGAGTCAGTGGTCATGGGCTGAGTGAAGGTCCCTTGGGTCTAGGTCAGCGTGTATGAGTGACCCAGGGCCCTCCCACCAAAATAAAAGTCCCTGGGCCCAGCCAGGACTGCAGGTCCCCCTTCACTGTCCTACCGACCCTGGTCTTTCTGTTTTGCAGCTCCCTGAGGGCCTCCTTTGACTCTCTGAAGCAGCGTAAGTCCCGCCTGTTCCCCATCCTGGGCTGCAGGGGGACAGGACCATCTGGGAACAGCAGATCCCCACTGATGGAGATGAGTGGATTCTGGTTGGGAACTGAGGCTGGTGGAGGACTTGGGGGTGACAGAGACGAGCTGTGGGGTTGGGGCTGGGCTGGTCCAGGCAGGGGCGAGTGTGTCACTGGTTGGGGCCCATCAAGTCTGATGCCAGGGACCAGTGTCCTTACTCTGCCCCCAGAAATGGAGAATGTGGGCAGCTCCCACATCCAGCTGGCCCTGGCCCTGCGCGAGGAGCTGCGGAGCCTGGAAGAGTTCCGTGAGAGGCAGAAGGAGCAGAGGAAGAAGGTGAGGCGGGTGCTGGGGGTGGGCCCGGTGGGAGACTGCGGTGGTCACTGCAATGGTAGTGGAGGCTGGGCTCTCATGATGGAGGGCGGGGCAGCACCCCAGGCTTGGGGGTGATGGTGATCTGGAGGAGAGAAGAGTGTGGATAGAGGCCGGGCGGTGGAACCAGGGCCTGGCTCTCCAGCCTGAAGGCCCCTCTGGGGCTCTTCCCACTGAGGTGTCTCATGCCAAGAGTGAAGGGCATGGGCCTTTTCGATCATCCCGTTACAGCAGGCTATGGAGGGTACTCGACAACTTGGGAGTATCCAAAGGAAGCAACCTAAGTTAGGGAGTCACCAGAAACTGTGCTTATCTGGGAGAAAGGAAGATCTGGGGGCTCGGTCACTGCAGCCACTCTGCAGGGCTGCCTGAGGCCGAGGTAGACAGAGCTTGCGGGGAATGGGAGGTGTTGAGCTTGCCCTAGCATCCCGGGGTATTCTTCACAGGGGACGGCTGTCCCTCAATGCATGGGAAGGAAGTGAGGTCCCCATTGTGGGAGGCAGGTAAACAGAGACTGAAGGCGACTTGTCAGAGAAGCTGCAGAGGTTGGATGAGAGGTGGGGTTGGTACCCTCTGTGTCCCAGTGCCCCCTCCCAAGCCTGAGACTCTGATTGGCTGAGTATGTGGCCCTCTGGGAAGGCAGGTGTGGACACAGGATCAGCCTTTTGGGGCCTCAGTGATGAGGGTGGAACTTAGGGTGGGAGAGGTCAGCACGCAGAAACACTTCTTGCTTGGAGAGGGAGCATCTTTGTACACTGTCCAAAGAATTGAAAATGGAAACTTCCACACAACTGACCTGTGAGGGGAAAAAAAAAAAAGCAACAGTTCATGGCTGGGGCAGCCTGGGGCTGGGTGTCCTGGCCAAGCCACTTGCCCTCTCTGTGCCTCAGTCTCCCTCTTGCAGGATGGGACGCGTATGTCCACCTCCCAAGCTTCAGGGACCCAACCGAGAACCAGGCCCTCTCTCAGTCTTCACAGGCAGGGTGCCGGCTCTGACGAGTGGCTCTGACCGCAGAAATCTCACGTGACTGTACTCCCTGTCTGCCCAACTGGGGCCTGAGGCTTTTGGGATTCTAAATTTGGGTTCCTGAGCAGACAATGGGCCCTCAAAGCCCACCCCACAAGTCAGCCCAGCCTTGAGATGCTGGAGCAGGTGACCTCTCTGAGCCTGGGACTTGCCTGCAGAGCGTCTGTGAGGCTCTGAGATGGCTATTTCAAGCTTTCCTGTGGCTGGTGAGGCTGTGATGTCTGCAAAAGCTATTTTGGACAGAATGACACCTTCTACAGTGTGGCTGGGGTCCCCACAAGTGTGACTGCTATGCGTGGTTACAGAGGCTTGTGAGTGAAGGACAGTGTGGGTGTGTGCACATGTGTGTTGTAGGCTGGGTATTCTCTGGCTAGAGACCAAGTCCTGGCTGGGGGTGGGGTGGTCTGCAGGGAGAGGATACCCGGGGTACATCCATGCCCCGCACTCCTCTAGCTTTCTGTTGGGAGCAGCTGTTGTGAGCGAGCAGGCTGATGGAGGGGGAGGGCAGCTCCTCACTGCCCCATCAGAGCCAGGAGGGGAGGCTGGGCCTCCTCCCAGGGACACCCCGTCCTCTTGGCCTAGGGGAGCGTCCTGAGGCTACAGCCCCACGCTCAGAGCCTCATGTCCCCTGCAGTACGAGGCTGTCATGGACCGTGTCCAGAAGAGCAAGCTGTCGCTCCACAAGAAGGCCATGGAGGTGAGCCTGGAGGGGCGGCCGGGTTTGGGGTGTGGATCCCAGGAGCCCTGGGACAGGGCTGGGCTCAGGCTTCCATCCAGCAACAGGCACAGTGGCCTGTCAGGTTCCTGGAGCTGCACTGGCTGCCAGGGTGCTGTGCAGATCAGCCCTGGGGGCTCTGCCCCCTACCCTTGTTGTGGGGGGAGGTGCTCCTGACTGATGGGTAAGCAACCAGTCTCAGACAGCAGTCTACAGGGTCACACACGCTGTCAGCTGGGGATTCTGCGGGTGGAGGGAGAAGGGACTCCTGAGCTGTCTGAAAGGACCGTGTACACAGGGCCTGGCCTCGTGATGGCACACGGCATTTCCCGAGCCCTGCAGGTGGTCGGATGTGACCACACCTCTGAAGAGGTGGGGGCATGGACCAGGCTACACTGTCCCCAGTGGGGAGGGGGGCCTGGGAACAAGACTCCCTTCTCCATCTCCATTCCAGACCCCAAGATTTCTGTCCCTGGTGTGGAGGCCCCCTTTCCATCTACAGCCCCTGACAGGGAGAAGGGAGGTCGGGCTCAGGAGCCTCACCTTGGGGCCCCCAAGTCACGCCCCTCTACACCCCCCAGTCCAAGAAGACGTATGAGCAGAAGTGCCGGGATGCAGATGACGCTGAACAGGCCTTTGAGCGCATTAGCACCAACGGTCAACAGAAACAGGTGGAGAAGGTGCGTGCAGTCACTGAGGCTGGGTGATCTCATGGGGCTGGGGCAGGGTGGGAAGGGGAGCTGCAGACTCCCCCAGGCAAGGTTTCCTAGAATCTCAGGGTCTAGATAGACAGTCAGTTTGATCCCCTTTGCTATCTCCAGGCTGCACCCAACAACCCATTCCTCAGAGCAGGCCCACTGCAACCCAGGCCCAGAGCCCACAGGGCAGACGCTAACCCTCACCCAACCCTTCAGAGAAGGGCTCAGTAGGCCCATGTCCCAGAGAGGAAACAGGCCCAGAGATGGTTGAGTGACTTGTCCAAGGTCTCAGAGCCAGGCAGGAACAGAGAAAGGACCCCAAACCCAGGCTGTCCAGAACCCAAGCTCTTGACTACTCCGGCCTCTTGGCCAGGGTGGGAATATCAAAGCCCCCAGGACCCAAGAACACATTTGGCCCATTGCACAGACAGGAAAGCTGAGGCCCAGAGAGGGCAGAGGCCTGCACGTGAGTTGGTGGCAGCAAGTCAGGGACAGAGCCCAAGCCCCACCTAGCAGGTCCGGCAGTGGCTGTTGAGCCCCAGGTCTGTGTTTCTTGCTCTAGGTCTCCAGGCCTAGTTTTCACATGTGTCTGCATGACCAGATTTCTGTTTTATTCCTGTTTTATTGGAAACAGCCTGTGGTCCTTTGTGGGGTGAGGCTGGAGTTAATGATGGAGCTCACCCTCAACTGGTTCTGCAGTGTCCCCCTCAGGGCTAGTGTCTGCTCTCCCTGCCCTGTGAGAGGTGGCCAGGGAGGCTGTGACAGAGGCCCTTCAGGGAGGCCCAGGGAGGCCAGGAGCCCGAGGTCTGGGCTGGGAGGCGCCCGGGGCCGGGCCTCAGTGCCCTTTCCCTCTGTCTCCTCAGAGCCAGAACAAAGCCAAGCAGTGCAAGGACTCAGCCATGGAGGCAGGTACGCGGCTAGCCCGCCTCCTCAGCTTGGGGGTGGGCAGCCTGGACATCTTTCCCCTGGCAGCACACTGCCTTCACCCTCGGGACACAGTCCCACACTCCTCACTCTTGCTTCCTTATGCAAGCAAAATGAAAAATGTGTTTTCTCGCATTTGCCAAAACTGTTCTTGGTGCTTTGCATGTTTTTACTAATGCTCACAACAATCCTATGAGGCATTCACTGCTACTATCCCCCTTTCTTAACAGGTAAGGAAACTGTGGCACAGAGAGGTTATTTAACTTGCCCAGGGTCACACAGGCAGTAAGTGGTGGTAACTGTATTTGAATGCAAGCCGTCTGGCTCCAGGGCTCAGGACCTTCACAGCCACTGATCAAGGGACACAGGTCCACTTGTTGCACATACGCCTCTCTCTCTCTCATATACACTGAGACACATCACAGCCTTCTCTGGGCATCTGTCTCCTCTATCTTCCTCCCGATGCCAGAAGATCCCAACACCCCTCACCTCTGCTGACACAGCTCTGCCTTCTGCCATACTACCTGTCCCAACACCCAGGCGCTCCCTTGGCTGGGGGGCACAGAGCTCACGGTCCAAGCCCGCTGGCTTCCCAGCCCACCAGCTCCCAAAGCTCCCCCTCACCCTCCTCCAGGGCCGCCCCCTCTGAGCCTCAGCTTCTAGAAGGTGGGATGGTGAGAGGCCCAGATTCTGACCTTAGGCTCTGCCCCAGCCCGAGGCAGCTGGAACACGGTGGGCGCTGAGCACCTCTCCAGGGGCAGTACCAGGGTGAGGGGCCCTGACGAGAGCTCACCTGCGGCTCCAGCAGCCAGGGCAGGTCTCTCCAGGGAGGAGGAGGGCGCTGAGGGAGCACCGGGGTGGGCTGGCCTCCCTGAGGACCCCCTGCGCTTCCAGAGCGGACATACAGGCAGAACATCGAGCAGCTGGAGAGGGTGCGGAGTGAGTGGGAGCAGGAGCACCGAGCCACCTGCGAGGTGAGTGGCCCCTCGGCGCGGAGCTGATGCTCGTCCCCCCTTCAGCCGCTTCGTGGGGGAAGAGGGGGCCGCAGTGGGGAAAGCCAGCCTTCCTTCACTTATCCACTCACTCCAAGGCCCTCCCCAGGGAGCTCCCTGCCTGGCTTTGTGCTTGGAGTCCCTTTCTGCAGGCAGGCAGGCAGGGATCCTTCACCCCTTTTGGCTGAAGCCGCAACTGAAGCTTGAACAGAACCCATAGCTTCCCCGGGCTGATGAACAGGGCCTGGGAGACAGGATTCAGGGTCCAGTGCTCCTCTTAAGACACACCCCAGGGGTGTGGTAGGGTCTGGGGAAGGGCAGGGGGCAGAGTCCCACAGGCAGCTCAACTTCCCAGAAGCCTCAAGGGCTGGCACAGAGGTGGGGGTGGGGACCCCCAGCCTTTAGGCTTCCTTTAGGCTTGGCTTCAGCCCACCAGGTCTGGCTGGTCAACTCCAGCTGAGCTGTGGGTGGGGCCCGGCCTGGCCCAGCCCTACAGTGACCCCCATCTCTCCTCAGGCCTTCCAGTTGCAGGAGTTTGACCGGCTGACCATCCTCCGCAACTCCCTGTGGGTGCACTGCAACCAGCTCTCCATGCAGTGCGTCAAGGACGATGAGGTGGGGGCTGAGGGCAGGGAGTGGGTGGTGGGGGGAGCCGTGAGGGGAGGGTGGCCTCCGAGCGACAGTGAAGTCCACCTGAGCCTATGAGCAGACCTAGTCTTCTGCGGCCTGAGCCCTGGCCTCAGGGTCTCCGAGCCCAGCACCGAGCCTCTCCCCCAGGCCCCAACGACAGGGAGCTCAGTGCTGTGCAGGCCACGGCCTCTTGGCCTGGGAGATGTGCTTTGTGGTTACCCCGGCGTCTGCCCTCTCTGCTTGCCCCTGCTTCAAGGCCTCAACTCTTCTATCAGAGTCCTGGAGCTCTATTCCCTCTGCTGGGAAGGGGAGGAGAAGGGAGGTGGACACAGCCCCTCAGAGGTTTGCAGAGAGGCTGGGGGACCCTGGGGTTTCCCTGCTCCATGCCTGGTGCTTGCAGGAGCCGAGGTTCAGTCCCTCTTCTGTCCCCAGATATCTCCAGGGTGTTCTGGCTCCAACCCCTTACTGAGCTCTACGTGCCGGGTCGGCCCCCCTCAGCAGAAAGGGGTGGCCACCTCCCTGCCAGGGGCCTTGGTCTCTGCTGATGCAGCCCTCGCTCTCTCTCAGCCCTGACTCCTGATCCCACCAGTTACTGCCTAATCCCTTCTGCCCATGGGTGTGGAGTTTTGGGGGCTTTCCCCCCAAATGACTTGAGCCCACCTGGTGGCCTCGTAGTAGAGGAGGGAGTATGAGTTCTGAATCCTCTCATGCCAGATCCAAAGCCCAGTGCACTAACTGCACTTTCTGCTTTGTGACCCTGGGCAAGTCACTCTCTCGAGCTTCCTCATCTATAAATGAGGAAGTCCTGTCTCCCACAGAGGATGGAGAGGAATGCAAAGGATGCAAAGGAATGTGCACACACGAGGTGTTCAGGAAACAGGAGAAGCTGCCAGCCAGGGCTCTAGCCCTTCAGGCAGGCCTGGGGCAGTTACACGTCAAGGCTCCTTGTCAGGGTTCAGACCCAAAGAGGGGGGCAGGCTTGACAATGTGGGCCAGGTGAAGCCTGGCCCCCCAGCCTCTGCTCGTCCCCACCCCTAGCTCTACGAAGAGGTGCGGGTGACGCTGGAAGGCTGCAGCGTGGATGCCGACATTGACGGCTTCATCCAGGCCAAGAGCACGGGCACTGAGCCCCCAGGTGAGGCCTGCTTGTGGGCAACACGGCCACTGGGTCCAGGTCCACCTTCCCTGGAAGGCCTGGCCTGGGTTCTCTGAGCCTCAACTGCCAGGACAGAAGCAGGGTGGCTCACAGCTCCCTTCTAGGTGCCAGGCCCAGGGGAAGGTCAGGGACAGAGCAGGCCCCTGGCTGGGTCCTTAGTGTGCTGCCTTCTCGAGAGAGGGGACAGGCGGGGCCTAGGACACTGTAACACTCGAGGGGAGATGGGATAGGGAGAGGCAGGAGCCGCCTCAGAGCCCCCACTCCACTCACGGTTTGGCACCACTGAATCTTGAGTCTAGAATGTTCGGTCTTGGTGGTACCCACAGGGGGATCTCTCAGGGAAGTGAAAGGGGGCCCCCTTCTCAAGCACCAGGGCAGGCCAGGGCCAGGATGGGAAGGTGGGGCCCCGGTCTGGGTCTCTGGAGGGGGAGAGGATGGGCTGTCAAAGGGCACAGGTCCCGCCTGCCCTGCCCTCGTCACCCGGGGCCTCTCGCACTTGTCACTTGCAGCGCCGGTGCCTTACCAGAACTACTATGATCGGGAGGTGGCCCCGTTGTCCAGCAGCCCTGGCGTCCAGCCGTCCTGTGGTATGATAAAGAGGTGAGCGTCTGCTGGACACCAGCCAGCTGGGACACACAGAGCGGGCCCAGGGGGAGGCGGGCTGCCAGGAAGGGGGCCAGCCCCTCCTCCTGCAACTGGCTCTTCCCCACGTATTTATTGGGCACCCACTGTGTGCCTGGGGTGTAGTGTCTAGGTGCAGGGCACTCTTGGGGGACAAGACAGACTGAATCTAGCCTCAGGACACCCTCAGCCCAAGGGGAGCCAGGCATGAAACAGTCGTACCCCACTTATTCACTAGCAACTGTGCTGGGAGACTCCAGCCGGGCTCACCCCCTGAGCTCTGCTGCTGGCCCGGTCGGAGCCTCGGCCTGTCAGGCCCCTCACCGGCTGCACAGGATCAGGGCAGAGGGGCGGGCCCTGCAGCCAGTGCTCTTGGAGGACTCTCCAGCTTTTCCCAAGCCCCCTTCCCTGGCCTGGCTGTGGTGGGTGCCAGGGTCCTGTGTCAGGCCCGTGTGTCACTTGCACAACTCACACACGTCCTCTAGGCCCAGGGCCTGAGTGCAGACTCAGACCCTAGGACCCTCCTGGTTCAGGCCTTGGGGGTGACAGCCCGCTGGGAGGGCTGTCTCCTCAGGGTGCACCCACCCTCCAACTCCCTCAGCCAGTTCCCCGAGTGCCCCATCTGTGGGCATCTAAAGGAGCATTGTGGGCTTCACATGGCACCTGTGCCCCATCCCCAGGCGTCCATGACCTCCTCTCTCCCTCCAACCTAGTGCAGAGGCCTTGTCTCTGAAAGGTGGGCGTGGGTGGGGGTGGAGGCGACGGAGCTCCTGGCCCTCCGAGGATGGCTTATTTCTGCGGCCCGTGGGCCCCACGGCATGCTCCTCCAGGAACCCTGAGTCAGCAAGGACCTTAGGAGGCGGGCATTCCCACCCTCACTGTCACACCAAAACCAGAGAGGACTCGGACCTCTCTGCACATGTGGTCACTTAGACAACAGGCCTGAAGAGCCAGCTGGGGCAGGGCCGAGAAAGGACAGAGAGGAGGGGTCTGATGAGGACGAGAGAAAAGAGGGAAAGCGGTCCCACAGGGGAAGCCTGGCTGCTGGAGAGGACAGGCAGGGACCCTTGTGTGGGGCAGCTGAAGCCAGGCAGGGCTGGGGAGGGGCAGGGGAAGTGAGTGGAGGGAAGAATGGAGTCGAGAGCGTAGACAACCCTGGGAAGGCAGGCAGTGCGGCGGGGCACCCACACCTTCGGCGAGCTCAGTCCCTCCAGCCCCAGCCTGCTGGGCTAACCCTCCCTGGCAGGGCAAGTCTGCATCAGACCTTCCCACGCCTGCCAAGTCTACGCTCACCTGTCCATGTGCTCTGTCCTGGACCCTCAGCTCTGCAAATGCTGCCCAGGGAAGGTCTCTGGGTCCCACCTCACACTACAGGGCAGCTTCCTACAGGCCCTGCCCCTGACTGAGCCCTCAAGACCCCTGGGTGTCTGGCCTTGTCCCTATTTCAGTCTTGTCTCCTATACACCCCAAACTGGTCCACTCCACTCCCCAGACTCCTCTGCCTGTACGACCTGCCCCTCTGCACTCCTCTCCCAGTCACTGGCCATGCCTGGCACCCAGTCTCTGTTTGGTGAAGCTGAGTCTTTGTAGACTTAGCTTGAACCTACCAGGCCAGGAAGGTAGGTTCTACTCATCCAAGCTCTCAGCACCTCTGCTTCAGGGCACCCACATGGGCCTCCATACTAGGTGCCCAGTGTCTGCCTCTTGTACTTTTTTTTTCTTTTATTCAACATACTTGCATGACTCTAGCTCAGTCCAGGTCTGAACCAAGTACAGAGGAAGGGGTGAATCAGCTCAACACTTCCTCCTGGACGACCACTTTGTGTGGTCGGGGAGTGGCGGGGCTGGCCAGGCTGGTGAAGGTCCCAGCAGGGCGTGAGTGGGCTGAGCTCTAGGGGACAGCTCCTTTGCCTGTGGGGGAGGCTGGAGAGGGGTCTGGCCCAGGCCCTGGAGCACGCCAATTTGGCCCTTCGGGGAACAGGTACTGGGAAGACATCTACAGGGTAAGGGACTGGGAGAGTGCTGCCGGGGAAGAGCCACTGGGACCACCCTTTGGAGAGCCCTCATGCCCAGGGGCACCCCATAAGTCACATCTGTGCCTGGAAGCTAGGGCTGACCTTGCAGGCTCCCTGCCTCATCTACTTCCCCCGCCCTGACTCACCTGTCCTTCCTGCCCCCAGGTTTTCTGGGCTGCTGCATGGAAGTCCCAAGACCGCACTGTCAGCAGCTTCTGCAGGTAATTAGGGGTGACAACTGTCACCCTGGTTGGGGGGAGGAAGAAGAGAGGATGCCTACTTGGCACAGATGGGCCCTCCAATAGCTGGGAGGTTGGAGGATGGGAAGAAGCTGAGCAAGTCTGAGGACCTGTGAGTCAGGGGGCCCTCTGGGGGCTACTGATTTTTGCAAGGGGCAGGTGCCAGACCTCACTTTGTACTCAGCCTCCACAGAGACCCTGACTCCTACCCCTGACCGGAATGAGGGTGTCTACGCTGCCATCGCCGTGCAGGAGGCGCCAGGGCCCCCCACCATGCCAGGCCAGGACTATAGGGCACTCTATGACTACACAGCCCAGGTGAGGCCCTCTGCCCTCCCCTCCTTCTTGCGTGGACACCAGCATGCCCAAGGGTGTGCTCACATGTGGGCACATGCACTCTGAGGGTGCTGGGGTGGGTGCCCTCAGAATAGCACCTGGCATTCAGGAGGGGCCTGGTGCACACCTGCTGAATGAAAGCTCATGAACGGCACCAGGCCCTGGGTCACGTGGTGTCCAGGCAGGTGTGGGCACTGCTTGGGCTATGCATGTGTGCAGCTGGCTGGTGGAGCTGGAGCTACCCGAGGAAGTGGTCTGAGGGGCAGGCTCTGGGTAAAGGCCTTGTTCCCCATGACCATGGGTGCCCAGAACAAGTCATGGTCGGAACTTGGTCCTCAGCTGTGCATGGTTGATTTTCTGAAGCCCACAAGAAGAGGACGAGTAAAGGAGCCACAGGGCAGCTGTGCCCAGATCCCCAGAGACTCTTAATTTGTCCTTGCTTTAAGGCGAGGGGTACAGAGCTGGACCCAAGATCCACTGAGACTGAAACATCTCCTTGGGGCTTGGCTGGCTACACTGACTCCCAAAGTCTGTGCCCTGGGGAGGGGGCACAGCCCAGGAGAATGATGGTGTGCTTGCAAGACAAGGGCTGGCTGTCCTGGGGAATAGCAAACACCCCTGCTCCTGACTTGCTAGCTTGCTGTGTCTCAGGCAGGGAGCGGGAGAAGGGAGCAGCTTGGAGGAAAAGCCAGGGAAGCAGCCCCAGGTTGTGACAAACCGAGGGGACAAGAGGCTGGTCTCCCAGGGCTGCCCTAGCCCGGAGTGGCCTTCTCTTGCAGCCCCAGGAGGCCGGCATGTCTCAGCTGACAGCCCAGCTGTGAGACACTTACTGCCTGGGGTGGGGGGTGACCTGACTAGAGGCCCTCCCAGCAGGCCCCTTCAGCCAGATGTGTTTTCATTCTCTTGCCCAGAACTCTGACGAGCTGAACATCTCTGCGGGGGACATCCTGGAGGTCATCCTGGAAGGGGAGGACGGCTGGTGGACGGTACAACGGAACGGGCAGCGTGGCTTTGTCCCTGGCTCCTACCTGGAGAAGATTTAAGGAAGAAACAGTAGCCCCTCCCTGGACCTGTCCTGCCAGTGGGGCCAGCCACCCCCTGGCCTTGCGGGGGGCCCCAGACAGAGCCTGCCCTCACTGGAGGAGTCAGCTGCTCCCCAGCAGTCTTTCCCACAGGGAATAAAGGAGCACTCTTTTTCCTCCTGGCATCTGTGTCCAAGTGCTGCATTGGGAGGAGGTAAAGGAGGGGAGGAGTCCAGGAAAGCAGAGCTTCCCACCTGCAGTGTCGTCACTGAGGCC
>NW_011494753.1:7093901-7101046 GCF_000754665.1 Bison bison bison
GTGGGGGAGGGGTCAGGGAGGAGGGAGTAGGGGTCAGGGAGGATGGGGAAGGGGTCAGGGAGGGATCAGGGAGAAGCCCACGAGAGCCAGGATGGGGGAGAGCAGGCTTCCAAGGGGCAGAGGGACTAGAGCAGGGCAGCAGCAGACAGGACACGAGGCAGGGAAGAGCGTTGGGACAGGGCGGTGTGTGAGCACAGGGAGGAGGGAACACCTGGAACATTCTGGGTATGAGCAAGCTTAGCTCCAGGCAAGAAACAGGTGACAGTCTGCCGAGGCAGAGGGGCCGTGGTGCAGAGTCTGGTAGGGGCCTGCAGGCCTCTGGGTCGGGGTGCGGGTGGCACTGTCTCCTGACCCAGCTGCCTGCCACTCCTTCTCAAACACAGCAGATCCACCAGGCAGGGGCCCCAGGTCTACACAGGCCCACCCTGCGCACAGAGGTGGCCAAGCTCCTCTTCTGTGCTTGATGCTCTCAGGCCATTCTTTTTGGCCCCAGAAACATAACTTCCACAGCTGCCCCAGGCCTGCCAAAGCCCTGCTCCAGCCACGCCACACCTAAGGCCCTAGGAGTAAATGTGGAAGAAAGCCAGTGCGAACCGGCAGCCAGAAGCGTTGCCTAGGTCAGCCAGATACGAGACCTGTCAGAAGTAATTCAATCAAGCAAGGTATCTTAATGACTTCTGTGTGAATGACACTGTATTTGAAACTGAGACAGGGGCAAGGGGGATGCTAAGATGAAGGGATGGTGTCAAAGAGCTCGCTCACCCCAGAAGCTGCACAGAGATACTATCAGCCCTCTGATACAAGGCAGACAGTAAGTAGGGTAAGAGTGGGACCAGGAGGCCATGTGCAGGCTGGCCAACACAAAGATGATGGTGGCTTGTCTGGGAAGTGGCAACTGAGCTGGAGAGCAATTCTGGAAGGATGAGGGAAATACATCAACAGCACTTGGAAATTTATAGGATGTGAGGCAGGAATGGGAAGAGTGGAAAGAAAGGAGATGAGAAGATTTCCCTCCTCAGGTGCAGTAGAAGGTGGAGGCGGGGTGGCAGCAGGGACACAGTCTGAGCAAAGGCCCAGGAGAGCCCAGCAGACTGGCCACTGGCATCAGGCCCTGCAGGAGCAGCCGAGAGGAAAGAAAAGAAGAGAAAGCCCTAGGTTTCAGTGCTTTACTTATTCCTTGAAAATACCTTGTCATCTTGATTGAGCATTCCATCCAACTGTAAAGATCTTTTTTAAAAACCACTGGCCTAGATATTTATCAACAGCTCTGACAGGTGCCGCAATGTCTACACCGCTGGAGGGTGATGGGTAACGAGTGTCGGATAACAGGGCCCGCCCTCCAGTCATTTTGGCAGCTACGGAACAGAACTGAGAGCAACTCTTGGGTCACAATTTATAGTAGGGAGAAAGAAACCCACAAATGAATTGAGGTCAGATTCATTGCCTCTGCAGCATTCTCCGTTCTCTGTGCACGAGGTCACAACCTCAGCTGGACGGTCAGCCTTCCCAGCAGAGGAGATGGTGACCGATAAAGAGGGAGTTGGCGTGTGGGTAATGGAGTGTATAAATAACTGCACCCCTCTTCTTGACAGAGGGCTCCTCACAGGAAAAATGGAGCAGAACAGATAGGAAAAGCGTGGCCTCTGAAGTCAGAGCATCAGGGTCTGAAATCGAGGCTCATGCTTCCTTGTGTGGTCTTAGGCAAGGTACAATTTCTCTGGATCTCAGTACCATTATTGGCAAGATGGGTGCAATGAGCTCCTGTATAAATTGCTATCCTTGGAAATTTCAAAATTAGACATTAGAAGTGCTAATGAAAAGCGTGAGATGATCACTTTTAATAAAAAGGACCACCACCTCCAAACCTTGGCTGTAATCAATAGTAACTTTGGGCTTGGCATAGCATCCTCATCTTAATATGCCCTCGGGGGAGCTGTAGTTACGTCAGTAAGTCCTTCCTGAAAGTGACAAGGAGTAAAGGAGAAGTAGTTCAGGAGAAGCAATGGGCTACTTGGCCAAACTGGACACAAGCACCAGTGGGGTCTAACACTTAGTTCCAACCACCCTCCCACAGCTATTCCCAGGCTGGGCAACCTCAGCACAGGAGTATCTGTTAGGCTCCGTCTGGCTGAACCACAATCTCTGCCTATTTCCCCTCCTGGCATGGGAAGCAGCAGCCCAAGCCCTGCACAAGGTCACCGCCAGCAAGTGGGCACCCCATCCTCAGCACCAAGCCCACAGGGATGTGGCTTTCAAACTGTGCTCAATGAAGCCCTATCAGGGGCCAAAGGGAGGGGAAGGCGAGCCCCACACAATTTCAAACTCTACTTGTAGCGTCTACATATTGGACCAGTGGTGGTTCTCATCCTTGGCTGCTCAGTAGAATCACCTAACAAGTTTTTTTTTTGAATGTTGATGCTCTGGTCCCATCTCAGTCAAACTGAATCCAGTTCTCTGCCAGCTCATCTTGAGCATAAATATTTCAAACATTCTCCTGGTGATTCTAATATGCAGCCAGGGTTGAGAACTTTTCTAATGGGTACTTCAGCTGCAAAAAGAAAGTTTGAAAACCAACTTCTTATGGCATCATAGTGGCTGATTTTAAATACTGAGTGTCCATTCTGACTACTATGGTGCTGAGGATACAAAAATAAACAGGTCTCTTTTCTTTGCTATTATAACTTTCATATCCATTTTGCTTTCAGTGGATAAAGTCAAGAGACACGACCAGTGTATGAGTCAACATAGTCAACACAACTAGCCATACACTCAACACTGTCCAAAAAGGTATTCAGGTAAACTTAGGATATTTCTGCAAGGGCCTGCACAATACCCTCAGGAAATCTCAAGGACACTGCAATAAAGAGCAACATAGGACACACAAATTATTTTCAAGAAATGCAAGCATATAAGATCAAGTACTCATAGAGCAGGGACTCCTACCCACCAACAATAACCAATTAGGAAATGTATCAGGCACATAATCCCGTTACCACAACAGCAGCACACACTGAGTTTCACAGAAAAGTTTCCCAAGTAAACTTAATTGTTTATTAAGATCCATAAGAAAAACAAAAAGCCCAAAACAACCTATCCAACTGGGCAGACGATACACACTGGAAATCCAGGAGACACAAATGGCTGGAACAGCTTTGAAAATATCCTGGGCCTAGCTAAGAGTCATAGATATACATCTTTTCATCTACTGGATGGGAAGAAAAGATACAGGCCAACCCAGAGTGTCAAAAACAGATCAAAGTGGCAGAGTAGGAGGGTGGGGAACTCATCTCTCCCAACAAGCACATCAAAACTACATCACATGTGGAACAATGCTCACTGAAAACCAGCTGGAGACAGGGAAAAGACTTCTGCACAAACAAAGCTGTAAGAAAGTCACAGAGAATCAGGTAGAAAGAGAGGAGCAGTGACCAGGCCAGGACTCATGCCCTGGGAGGGGACTCGCAAGAGCCCAGAGAGAGATCCTCCCTGTGGAGTGAGTGGTTCCAGCCACATACTGGGTGCCCCAGGAAGATGAGATCCCCTGGCTGGCTGGAGGGCCGACGGTACAAACAGAAGGGCTGTGGGAAGCCTGGACCCCACTCACGGGGAGCAAGCACAGGCTTGCTTATCCCTGAAGCAGGGCAGAGAAGGCAGACTGAAACTACAAAGGTCTGACTAGTTTCCTACCACCACCCTGGTATGCACCCTAGCCTGAGCTGAACAACAGCTCTGACCTCACTTGTTCCACAAAGCTGCTCCACACCCAGGCGAGGGCTGTCCTGGCCAAGAGGCACAGAGGTAGCCCAGATCCAGAGCAGTGTCTAAGCAGGGAGGGGAGAGCCATGACGCGCTGACCCAGGTGGTCCCTCAGAACCTGTCTGCTGTGACCAGACCTCCACAGCCCAGGCCCCACCCACGCCAAGCCTGCACACAGGTCCTGCTTGCTCTGTGTTGATGCTACACACCAGGGTGAGCATGGCAGCAGCTGAGTGGAGAGACAGAGGCGGCTCAGACCTGGAGCAGTGTCTGAGCAGGGGAGGGGCAGCCATTACTACCGCTCTCACAAGCAGCACATCAGAAGTTCTCTAGATCTCTGATTGGCCTGCTCCAAGCACCACCACCAATCTCCCTTGCCCAAGCACTGCTCCTCTCTAGGGTGAGGGTGCCAGTGATGGGGGCAGAGAGCACACACTTAAGGGGAACACAGCTAGCACGGACTTAACCCCTCAGAACTTCTGCCCCCAGCAACCCGAGATCCAGTCCTGGCCCCGATAGCACAGTGACAGCCACTGAAAATAACGGAAGTCACCTCTCACACCTGGACTCCACTCATGGGGAAAAGCACAGACTTGCTTACCTCTGAAACAGTGCAGAGAGGGCAGACTGAAACTACAAAGGTCTCTGACCACTGTCCCACCCCCCTGGAGGCTGCGGTCCTAGCCCCTCTCTCTGCAGCCCCACCTTCTAACCAGGTGATGGCTGCCAGCAGACCCCGGAGAAAGATGTGACTTGTGTTCATGTCAGATCTGGCTCCCCCACCAAGGTCACTGGGTGCATGCATACTGTGTAGGGTGGCTCCCACACAGGGATACCCCTTTTCAAGGCTGCAGTAGGTAACTGTTTCACCTAATTCCAGAGACAAAGGTAAGCAAAAGGAGAAGACAGGAGGGGTTTGAATTGGAAGAGCAAGGGAAAAACCTCTGAGAAAAAACAACTGCTGCTGCTGCTAAGTCGCTTCAGTCGTGTCCATAGACGTGTGCGACCCCATAGACGGCAGCCCACCACGCTCCCCCGTCCCTGCGATTCTCCAGGCAAGAACGCTGGAGTGGGTTGCCATTTCCTTCTCCAATGCATGAAAGTGAAAAGTGAAGGGGAAGTCGCTCAGTCGTGTCCGACTCCTAGCGACCCCATGGACTGCAGCCCACCAGGCTCCTCCATCCATGGGATTTTCCAGGCAAGAGTACTGGAGAAAACAACTAACGAAACAAACAATTTGCCAGATAAAGAGTTCAAAGCACCAGTAATAAGAATGTTAACTGAATTAGGGAAAAGAATAGATAAACAGTAAGAATTTTAAAAGGAACTAGAAAATATTTTAAAAATCAATCAGAACTGAAGACTGCCATAACAGAAATGAATAACACAGAGAAAGAATAAACAGAAGACTAGGTGATAAAGAAGAATGCAAAAGTGATCTGGAAGACAGAATAATGGAAACCACCCAATCAGAACAGCAAGAAGAAAAATGAAAATTGAGACCAGTTTAAGGCATCTCTGAGACAATATCAAGTGTACCAACATTCACATTATAGGTGTCCCAGAAGGAGGAGAGAGAGAGAGAAGGGTCAAAAAGGTATTTGATGAAATTATGAATGAAAACTTTCCAAACCTGAAGAAGGAAACAGATATCCAGATATAGGAAGCACAGAGGGTCCTGAACAAGATGAACCCAAACAGATCATATCATACATAATTAAAGTGGCAAAAGTTAAGGAGAGAATTCTAAAGGCAACAAGAGAAAAATAGAGAGTCATATACAAGGAAACCCCATTAAGTGCTGAAAAGGGGGAAACTTGTAACCAAGAATACACTCACTACCCAGCAAGATAATAATTTAGAGTTGAAGGAGAGATAAAGAACTTGCTAGACAAGCAAACCTGAAGAGTTCATGAATACAAAACCAACCCTAAAAGAAATGCTAAATGGTCTTCCTTAAGTGGAAAGGAAAAGGCTAAAATAAGAAGTATCTATAGGAAAGGAGAAATCCAACTAATAAAAGCAAATATATAGTAAAGGCTGAGGATCAACCATTTAAATAAGCTAGTACAGAGATTAAAAAACAAACAAAAATCTGTAAAAACAACTATAATTACAACAACCAGTAAAGGCATAAATGACAAAGATGCAAAATAAGACATCAAAAACATAGAATGTGGAGAAGGGGAGTAAAGACTGTATGCCTGCTGGAATGTGTTTGAACTTAAATGACTACCTGTTTGAAACAGGCAGATATAGGTTAGCATATATAAACCCCATGGTAATCACAAATCAAAAACCTACAATAGACACACAAAAGCTAGAGAGAAAGATATATAAAAGAAAGTCAGCAAACCACAAGGGACAAGACTAAAAGAACACTGAAAAGCTACAAAAATAAGTAACAAAATGGCAATAAGTACATACCTACCAATAGTCACATTCGGTGTTGGACTAAATACTCCAATAAAAATACATAGGGTGGCTGACTGGATGAAAATACAAAACCCATCTATATGCTGCTTACAAGAGACTCATTTCAGAGCTAAAGATGCCTACAGACTAAAAGTGAGGAAATACAAAAAGATATTTCATACAAATGGAAATGACAAGAAAGCAGAGGTAGTGATACTCACATCAGACAAAAGACTTTAAAACAAAGTTTGTAACAAAAAACAAAGAAGGACGTTATATAATCATCAGTTCAGTTCAGTCGCTCAGTGTGTCTGACTCTTTGCGACCCCATGAACTGCAGCACGCCAGGCCTCCCTTCCATCACCAACTCCTGGAGTCCACCCAAACCCAAGTCCATCAAGTTGGTGATGCCATCCAACCATCTCATCCTCTGTTGTCCCCTTTTCTTCCTGCCCTTGATCTTTCCCAGCATAAGGGTCTTTTCAAATGAGTCAGCTCTTCGCATCAGGTGGCCAAAGTATTGGAGTTTCAGCTTCAGCATCAGTCCTACCAATGAACACCCAAAACTGATCTCCTTTAGGATGGACTGGTTGGATCTCCTTGCAGTCCAAGGGACTATCAACAGTCTTCTCCAACACCACAGTTCAAAAGCATCAATTCTTCGGCACTCAGCTTTCTTCACAGTCCAACTCTCACATCCATACATGATCACTGGAAAAACCATAGCCTTGACTAGATGGACCTTTGTTGGCAAAGTAATGTCTCTCCTTTTTAATATGCTGTCTATGTTGGTCATAACTTTCCTTCCAAGAAGCAAGTGTCTTTTAATCTCATGGCTGCAATCACCATATGCAGTGATTTTGGAGCCCCCAAAAATAAAATCTGACACTGTTTCTACTGTTTCCCCATCTATTTGCCATGAAGTGATGGGACTGGATGCCATGATCTTAGTTTTCGGAATGTTGAGTTTTAAG
>NW_011494753.1:7101146-7101426 GCF_000754665.1 Bison bison bison
TAATATGCTGTCTATGTTGGTCATAACTTTTCTTCCAAGGAGCAAGCATCTTTTAATTTCATGGCTGCAGTCACCACCTGCAGTGATTTTGGAGTCCAAAAAAATAAAGACTGGCACTGTTTCCACTGTTTCCCCATCTAGTGTGAATATAAATTGGTATAACTTTTCTGGAGTGTTAACTGGATATATCGGTTAGACTGGTGAAAAAGTAACTATGGTTTTGCATTGTTGAACTTCACTGTTTGATACTGGAATACATTCTTAAATAAATGTGGTTACG
>NW_011494753.1:7101526-7103625 GCF_000754665.1 Bison bison bison
TCTGACACTGTTTCTACTGTTTCCCCATCTATTTGCCATGAAGTGATGGGACTGGATGCCATGATCTTAGTTTTCGGAATGTTGAGTTTTAAGCCAACTTAAAGCTTCCTCTTTTACTTTCATCAAGAGGCTCTTTAGTTCTTCTTCACTTTCTGCCATAAGGGTGGTGTCATCTGCATATCTGAGGTTATTGATATTTCTCCCAGCAATCTTGATTCCAGCTTGTGCTTCATCCAGCCCAGTGTTTATGATGTACTCTGCATATAAGTTAAATAAGCACAGTGACAATATACAGCCTTGACATACTCCTTTTCCTTTTTGGAACCAGTCTGTTGTTCCATGTCCACTTATAACTGTTGCTTCCTGACCTGCCTACAGGTTTCTCAAGAGGCAGGTCAGGTGGTCTGGTATTCCCATCTCTTTCAGAATTTTCCACAGTTTCTTGTGTGTATGTGTGTGTGTGTGTGTGTGTGTGTGTGTGTGTGTGTATATATATAAAATGATAATGGGATCAATACAAGAAGAGAATATAACACTCATTAACATACATATAGCTATTATAGGAGCACCTAAATACATAAAGCAAATATTAACAGACATAAAAGGAGAAATTAACAATACAATAACAGAGGGGACTTTAAGACCCCACTTACGTCAGTGGAGGTCATCAGACAGAAAATCAGTAAGGAGAGGGGTCTTAGATAACATAATAGAACAGATGGACTTAATAGATAGCTTCAAGACACTACATTCCAAAAAAGTAGAATACATTCTTTTCAAGTGCACAGGGAACATTCTCCAGGATAGATCACAAATCTCAACAAATTTGAGGAAAGAAATTACAACAAGCGTTTTCCCCAACCATAACAGTATGAAACTAGAAATCAATTTGGGGGAAAAAATAGGAAAAGCACAAACACATGGAGACTAAGCAACATGCTAATGGGTCAAAGAAGAAATCAAAGAGAAAATCAGAAAATACTTTGAGACAAATGAAAATGGAAACACAACTTTTCAAAATCTATGGGACACAGCAAAAACAGTTCTAAGAGGGAAGTTAATCGTGTTACAGGCCTTCCTTAAGAAACAAGCAAAATCTTGTTTCCAACCTAACCAACCATTCAAATAAATTAGCAGAAAAAGAACAAAGAAAACCCAAAGTCAGCAGCAGGAAGGACATGCAATAAGGATCAGAGAGGAAGTAAATTAAGAGACTAAAACCTAACAAACAGTAAAACATCAGAAAAGATCAATGAAGCCAAGAGATAGTTTTTTAAAAAAGAAACAAAATTGAAAAACCTTTAGTCAGATTCATCAAGAAAAACAAAAGAGAACTCAAATAAACAAAGTAAGAAATTAAAAAGAAATAACCAATATCAGAGAGATACAAAAAATCATAAGAGAATACTATTAAGTTATACGCCAACAAACTGGAAAACCTGGAAGAAATGGACAACTTTCTAGAAACATACAATCTTCTAATACCCAAAGCATCTACAAGGCTGTAGGGAAACGCAGAATTTCCTATACTGCTCAGTTCAGTTCAGTCGTGTCCAACTCTTTGTAACACCATGGACTGTAGCACACCAGACCTCCCTGTCCATCACTAACTCCCAGAGTTTACTCAAACTCATGTCCATTGAGTCAGTGATGCCATCCAACTATCTCACTCTCGGTCGTCCCCTTCTCCTCCCACCTTCAATCTTTCCCAGCATCAGGGTCTTTTCCAATGAGTCAATTCTTTGCATCAAGTGGCCAAAATATTGGAGTTTCAGCTTCAGCATCAGTCCTTCCAATGAACACCCAGGACTGATCTCCTTTAGGATGGACTGGTTGGATCTCCTTGCAGTCCAAGGGACTCTCAAGAGTCTTCTCCAACACCACAGTTCAAAAGCATCAATTCTTCGGTGCTCAGCTTTCTTTGTAGTCCAACTCTCACATCCATACATGACTACTGGCAAAACCATAGCTTTGACTAGATGGACCTTTGTTGGCAAAGTAATGTCTCTGCTTTCTAATATGCTGTCTATGTTGGTCATAACTTTTCTTCCAAGGAGCAAGCATCTTTTAATTTCATGGCTGCAGTCACCACCTGCAGT
>NW_011494753.1:7103725-7106629 GCF_000754665.1 Bison bison bison
CATCATTTTCATGCACATTTCTTACTTAATTTTTTTGCTAATGACTTATTTGCTGTTTATATTTATTTTAGCCTAGAGAAATGATGTCAGAAAAAAAGCAAATTCGAGCAGTCTTTTTATTTGAGTTCAAAATGAGTCGTAACGCAGCACAGACAACTCACAACATCAACAATGCATTTGGCTCAGGAACTGCTAACAAAGGTACAGGGCAGCAGTGATTCAGTAAGTTTTGTAAAAGAGATGAGAGGCTTGAAAATGAAGAGTGCAGCGGCTGGCCCTTGGAAGTTGATGATCAACTGAGAGCAATCACTGAAGTGGATCCTCTTAAAACTACAGGAGAAGTTACTGAAGAATTCAACATTGACTATTATAAGGTCATTTGGCATTTGCAGCAAATTGGAAAGGTGAAAATTCTTGATAAGTGGGTGCCTCATGAGCTGACTGCAAATCAAAAAGATCATTGTTTTGAAGTGTCGTCTTCTCTTATGCTACACAAGAAACCACTTCTCAATTGGACTGTGACATGTGATGAAAAGTGGATTTTATACAACTGGTGCAGTGGATGGACTGAGAAGCAGCTCCCAAGCACTTCTCAAGGCCAAACTTGTACCAAAAAAGGTCATGGTCACTGTCGGATGGTCTGCTGCCCGTCTGATCCACTACAGCTTTCTGAATCACAGTGAAACCATTACATCTGAGAAGTAAGCAAGCTCAGCACATCGATGAGATGCACCAAAAACTGCAACGCCTGCAGCCAACACTGGTCAACAAAATGGGCCCAATTCTCCATGAAAATGCGACTACACATCTTACAACCAATGCTTCAGAAGTTGAACAAACTGGGCTATGAAGCTTTGCCTCATCTGCTATATTCACTTGGCCTCTCGTCAACCAACTACTTCTTCAAGCATCTCAACAACTTTTTGCAGGGAAAATGATTCTGCAACTAGCACGAGGCAGAAAATACTAAAAGTTCATCAAATCCTGAAGCATGGATTTTTACACCATAGGAATAAACAAACTTATTTCTCATTGGCAAAAATGTACTGATTGTAATGGTTTCTATTTTGACTAATAAAAATGTGTTTGAGCCCAGTTATAATGATTTAAAATTCATGGTCTGAAACCACAATTACTTTTTCATCAATCTATTAAAAGTTCAAAGTGAACCACTACTAAGAATCTATCCTCGAGTCCATGTAAAAATGTAGAACACGGGGTAATGAACTAGACAGAGGGGGTGGCTGCACAATACTGTGAGCATACTAAATGTCACTGAACTGTTCGCTTTAAAATGTTAATTTTATGCTGTGTGAATTTTACCTCAATAAAGTTTTTTTTTAATTAAAAAAATTCTAAATGCCTGACAGTATGTGTAGGAAGGTGTTCACTGCACTGAGGCTGGAATCAAGTGTCTGTCCACTGTACATTGGTTAATCGTAGTATTACTATATCCATGCAGTTAACAAAAAGCAAATTCTACAGTCCGATACAGGTAAGAGTACACATTTTGTTGTGAAGAAAAAAGAGGACCTATAAAATACAATTCAAGAGGACAGAATAGAATTCACGTAATAGCAAAAAGTAAACCTACAAACCAAGATCAAGTCTGTTTTTGTATATGTAAAGTGTAGAAGGACTTTAAACTTACTAAACTTGGCTTACCTGAAGGCACTTTTTCCTTACAGATGTCCATATGGTTTACATTTTTTAAAGCACTATTTCTTTTGTTTAAAAAAATTAGAAACAAGTTTTAAAAGGTAGTAAGATAGCTCTGACAGAATGAGAAGCAAAGTCACCCCACCAGCGATGAGCACAGTTAGCACCAGGGACCAAGGTCCCTCGGAGCAACAATGATTCCAGGGCTGGGGCGAGGTGGGTACAAGATGAATCCGGAAGCTCTTTCGTCAGAAATTACAGAAGTGTTAAAAAAAAAAAAAAAAGTCAGGATGTCTTGAGACAATTTGAAGGGGCTCCCACTGGTTACATCCAGACTATTTGAGAACCAAAAACAAAAACCAAAGGACAATAATGAATTATAGATCATTGGAAAAAAGGAGAATCCCATCAGTTTACAAGGAATATAAATACGTAAAAATAAACAACTGGGAGAGAAGGGAGTGCAGACTGATAAATGAGGAAGGAGTCCTGAATTGGAAAATCAGTATTTCACAACCATCATAGGAAAGATTGAGTCAGGTCAGAGTCAGCCCTATCTGCTAAACTGAGGGAGAAGTTTGAAGAGCAGGATTGTTGCATGTCTTAAGAGTGTGTCTCCAGAGACTGCTTGAATCGAAAGGGGATAAAACAGCAACTATACCATGGAGAAAGTGGAAGACCTCCTGACCAGGTGCACTAGGTATTAATTTGTTGCCTCTTAGCTCCAAACTTGCCTTCCTTTCCCGCCACATTAAAGTTGGGACTCTGCAAACTATATTTCTCTTTGCCAGCTGGCCAACAGGGGCCTCTGAAGAGGAAGACAAGGCTGGAACAGACCATTTGTGTCCCAGTCTGGCCTGGATCCCAGCAGCATCCTCCACGGTGACTGTTCTCTGCTCTCATGTGTAGCAGGCACCTCCAGGGAATCGATTCTGCAGCACACGGCTGGCGGCACGTTCCTGTCGGATGTCTGCCTCTCAGGCTTACAGGGCTCTCCTCTGTTGTTCTAAGTTCCTTCCTTGTCTTCTCTTACCTTGATCCTTGGGGTAGTAGCTGTTTTCTAGGCAGACGCTTTAGAGCTCTTTTCTCCCTTAATGACTTCTTACTTGGTTAACAATTATTAATATTAAAATTTTCCTATTAACTTTTTACCTTTCACTAACCTCAGATATTACATCATGAGAAACGCTGGACTAGAAGAAACACAAGCTGGAATTAAGATTGCCGGGAGAAATATCAATAACC
>NW_011494753.1:7106729-7110653 GCF_000754665.1 Bison bison bison
AGGCACCTTTAGCATCATATGTGCTAGAGTCAGGGTGAGTGTACATAATTCACAGTGCAGACTGGGACTCGTATGAGAGTAAAGAGGCCTTACTAATAATTATGGTGGGCTACTCATCTCACACGCTAGTAAAGTAATGCTCAAAATTCTCCAAGCCAGGCTTCAGCAATATGTGAACCGTGAACTTCCTGTTCAAGCTGGTTTTAGAAAAAGCAGAGGAACCAGAGATTAAATTGCCAACATCCGCTGGATCTTGGAAAAAGCAAGAGAGTTCCAGAAAAACATCTATTTCTGCTTTATTGATTATGCCAAAGCCTTTGACTATGTGGATCACAATAAACTGTGGAAAATTCTGAAAGAAATGGGCATACCAGACCACCTGACCTGCCTCTTGACAAATCTGTATGCAGGTCAGGAAGCAACAGTTAGAACTGGACATGGAACAACAGACTGGTTCCAAATGGAAAAGGAGTACGTCAAGGCTGTATATTATCACCCTGCTTGTTTAACTTCTATGCAGATTACATCATGAGAAACGCTGGACTAGAAGAAACACAAGCTGGAATTAAGATTGCCGGGAGAAATATCAATAACCTCAGATATGCAGATGACACCACCCTTATGGCAGAAAGTGAAGAGGAACTAAAAAGCCTCTTGATGAAAGTGAAAGTGGAGAGTGAAAAAGCTGGCTTAAAGTTCAACATTCAGAAAACAAAGATCATGGCATCCAGTCCCATCATTTCATGAGAAATAGATGGGGAAACAGTGGAAACAGTGTCAGACTTTATTTTTTTGGCCTCCAAAATCACTGCAGATGGTGATTGCAGCCATGAAATTAAAAGACGCTTACTCCTTGGAAGGAAAGTTATGACCAACCTAGATAGCATATTCAAAAGCAGAGACATTACTTTGCCAACAAAGGTCCATCTAGTCAAGGCTATGGTTTTTCCTGTGGTCATGTATGGATGTGCGAGTTGGACTGTGAAGGCTGAGCACCAAAGAATTGATGCTTTTGAACTTTGGTGTTGGAGAAGACTCTTGAGAGTCCCCTGGACTGCAAGGAGATCCAACCAGTCCATTCTGAAGATCAGCCCTGGGATTTCTTTGGAGGGAATGATGCTGAAGCTGAAACTCCAGTACTTTGGCCACCTCATGTGAAGAGTTGACTCATTGCAAAAGACTCTGATGCTGGGAGGGATTAAGGGCAGGAGAAGAAGGGGACGACAGAGGATGAGACGGCTGGATGGCATCACTGACTCAATGGACGTGAGTCTGAGTGAACTTCGGGAGTTGGTGATGGACAGGGAGGCCTGGCATGCTGCGATTCATGGGGTCTCGAAGAGTCGGACACGACTGAGCGACTGAACTGAACTGAACTGAGACCCTAAATGATACACCAGGTGATCAAAATTAAGATTACCAATGAGGGACAGATGACACTGTATTTCCTGAGAGGATATATGACACAGTGTTCTAGGCATCTAGAATGCAAAACAATCTCATCAAATCAACAGGGAACATCAGATAAACCGAAAATGAGCAGCATCATTTTAAAGGAGAAACTGTATTCTTCCAAAATGTCAATGTCTTAAGTGACAAAACCATGGAAATGCTCCAGGTTAAAGGAGACCAAAGAGACATGACAACTCCCTGTAATACATGATCTGAGACTAGATCCAGAACCGTGGGGGGAGGGCTCTACAAAGGACATTATTAGATCAGAATGTGAACTGTATTTTAAACTACTCTATCAGTTAACTGTACTGAATCTGATCACTGCACTGGGATTGTTGAAGAGTATCTTTATTCCTAGGAAATACCCACTGTTAAGTATTAGAACAAAAGGACGATGATGCAGAGGGAAAGCACATCCAAGAATACAAATGACAAATCAAGTGGCATAAATGTTACTCAGTGGATCTAAGCAAAGGATGTTTGGGCCTCATATGTACAATTTTTATTCCTGCAACTCTTTGTAAGTCTGAAATCACTGGGTTGGCCAAAAGGTTTTCTGTAACATCTTAGGAAAAACTTGAACAAACTCTGTGTCCAACACAGTATTTCCAAATAAAATTCATTTATTTTAAAAAAGAAAATGACTACAGCAGTAATTCTTCAGCCTTCACTGCACTCTGGACACCACAAGCCGCCTTAGAAGCTCTGGGATTCCAGGCATCTGTATTCTTAAAGTTCCCCCAGTGATTCCAATGTGCAGACAAGGGTGGGAAATGCTGGTCCAGTGGGAGAGCTCACTTATTAAATTCAGGTATAAAAAGTGGCTCTTTTGCACTCTAGAGAATAAGCCCTGGGGAACAGGTCTCAGGGTAATGCAAACTCCCAGTCTCAGCTCCATGTGGTATGGCAGAGACCCTGGAGATATTAAGTAGGTAGGTGGTGGTGGTGGTGGTGCTTTAGTCACTAAGTCATGTCCGACTCTTGTGACCCCATGCCAGGCTCCTCTGTCCATGGGATTCTCCAAGGCAAGAATACTGGAGTGGGTTGCCATTCCCTTCTCCAGGGTTATCTTCCCAATCCAGGAATCGAACCTGGGTCTCCTGCATTGCAGGCAGATTCTTTACCAACAGAGCTACCAGGGAAGCCCAAGTAGGTAGGTAGTAAGTGAAATTCGTATGGATCCTGTCAACATGGAGAGATTTCCGATCCAGAGCTTCCCAAAAGAATAAGGCATTTCCATGACTACGCCAGGAATTAAGCACAACTTAGAGCTGACAGGAACTAGGATGTGGAACTAGGAACTAGCTCAGAGCTACCATTTCCCCTTGTCTTTTTGGCTCCACTGTTAGCATGATGGGTTTGGGTCTGGCTGACAGAGCCCAGGAGAGGATGTTGCTCTCTCACCAGGCAAGCTGGGAAATGAGTGAAGGGGGTAGTGTGGAATTAGTTTCTTGGGCAAGTTCAAGGAGTGGGTTACTAATTGGCCTATTTTCCCAAAGCATTTTCCTACTCTGGAGGCTCATCTAGGTAGGTCTCGCAGAAAGAGCTGAGGGCAACAAACATTCCAGTCCAGCTACTTTTCACCTCAGCTCCAACCTGTGACAGAGCAGCCACAGAACGGTACATATGGAAAACTGGAAGCAAGGATGGGGAGACACGGCAGGGGGATGGGGAAGGTGCTAGTCAGAGGCCCAAAGACAAGCAAAACATTCCTGTCCAACGTGCAGCAGACAGGAACAGGAGATAGGTTCGGTCAACAGAACATAGCCAATCTCCTACTCAGTTCAGTCGCTCAGTCGTGTCTCTTTGCGACCCCATGGATCGCAGCATGCCAGGCCTCCCTGTCTTTCACTAACTTCTGGAGCTTGCTCAAACTCATGTCCATTGAGTCAGTGATGCCATCCAACCATCTCATCCTGTCATCCCCTTCTCTTTCTGTCTTCAATCTTTCCCAGCATCAGGGTCTTTTCCAATGAGTCAGTTCTTCACATCAGTTGGCCAAAGTATTGGAGTTTCAGCTTCAGCATCAGTCCTTCCAATGTATATTCAGGACTGATTTCCTTCAGGATGGACTGGTTGGATCTCCTTGCAGTCCAAGGGGCTCTCAAGAGCCTTCTCCAATACCACAGTTCAAAAGCATCAATTCTCTGGCGCTCAGCTTTCTTTATAGTCCAACTCTCACATCCATACATGACCACAGGAAAAACCATAGCCTTGACTAGAGGGACCTTTGTTGGTAAAGTAATGTCTCTGCTTTTTAATATGCTGTCTAGGTTGGTCATAACTTTCCTTCCAAGGAGTAAGCGTCTTTTAATTTCATGGCTGCAATCACCATCTGCAGTGATTTTGGAGCCCAAGAAAATAAAGTCTGTCACTGTTTCCATTGTTTCTCCATCTATTTGCCATGGAGTGATGGGACTGGATGCCATAATCTTAGTTTTTTGAATGTTGAGTTTTAAGTGACCTTTT